>NC_132917.1:38885192-39194463 GCF_047675955.1 Chlorocebus sabaeus | reverse complement strand
ATACAAGCCTATCATCCGGTGTTTATTTTACACATATTTTCTTCCAGTCTGTGGTGTGCAGTTTCATTTTCATAATAGTTACTTATAAAGAGCAAAATTTTTTATTTGCATAAGTCTAATTTATTAATTTTCTTTTTTTCCTTTTTTTTTTTTGAGACAGGTTCTTGCTTTGTTGCTCAGACTGGTCTCAAACTCCTGGTTTCAAGCTATCCTACCTTAGCCTCCCAATGTGCTGGGACTACAGTGTGAGCCACTGTGCCTGGCCTTCTTTTACACTTTTTTTTTTTTTTTTTGAGATGGCATCTTGCTATCTCCCAGGTTGGAGTACAGTGGCATGATCTCGGCTCACTGCAAGCTCCACCTCCCAGGTTCATGCCGTTCTCCTGCCTCAGATTCCCCAGCAGCTGGGACCACAAGCACCCACCACCACACCTGGCTAATTTTTTGTATTTTCAGTACAGAAGGGGTTTCACTGTGTTAGCCAGGATGGTCTCGATCTCCTGACCTCATGATCTGCCCGCCTTGGCCTCCCAAAGGGCTGGGATTACAGGTGTGAGCCACCACGCCCGGCCTCTTTTATATTTATGTGTAGTATTTGTGTAGTTTTTGTGTGTATGTGTAGTATTTAAGAAATATTTGTGAAATACAAGGTCATAAACATTTTAGTCTGTTTTATTTTAAAAATTTGTTCATAGATGCATGTTTTGTCATGTCATAACAGGACTATTCGGGTTTTCTATTTCTTTTGGTGTCACTTTTGGTAAATTGGGTTATTCTAGAAATTTCCCATTTTATCTAAATTTTCTAATTTATCGACATTAAGTTGTCCAAAATATTTTCTCTTCAACTTTATAATGTTTGTGGGGTCCACAATGGTGTCTTTTTTTTTTTTTTTTTTAATGTCTGATAGAGGTAATATGTGCCCTCCCTTCTTTTTATTTGTATATTGTATGTGTGATCAGTTTTGCTAGGGAATTACCAGTTTCATTATTTTCTTTCAGTGACTTTTCTCCACTGTACCTTTTTTTTTTTTGAGACTGGTTCTCACTCTTTCACCTAGGCCCAGGCTGGAATGCAATGGCATGAATAGGGCTCACTGCAGCCTCAACCTCCTGGGCTCAAGTGATCCCCTTGCCTCAGCCTCTGTGTAGCCGGGACCAGAGGTATGCACAATCACACCCAACTAACTTTTAAATTTTTTCTAGAAATGGGGGTCTCATTTTGTTGCCCAGGCTGGTCTCAAACTCCTAGGCTCAAGTGATTCACCTACCTCAGCCTTCCAAAGAGCTGGAATTACAGGCATGAGCCACCACGCCCAGCCTACTACACATTTTCTTCATTACCTTTTTCTCTTAACTTTTCTTACGCTTTCTTCAAGTTTAATTGCATTTTGTTTCTAATTTCTTGAGATACTTAGGTAATTTTTGTTTAAAGCTATACGTTCTAGCCCTTAAGATAATAAATTTCGCCCAAAACACAGTTTTAGTTATATCTTAAAATTTTTTGTGTCATACTTTCATTATGATTTAGTTTAAAGTATTTTCTAGGCCAGGCGCGGTGGCTCAAGCCTGTAATCCCAGCACTTTGGGAGGCCGAGATGGGCGGATCACGAGGTCAGGAGATCGAGACCATCCTGGCTAACACAGTGAAACCCCGTCTCTACTAAAAAATACAAAAAAAAAAAACTAGCCAGGCGTGGTGGCAGGTGCCTACAGTCCCAGCTACTCCAGAGGCTGAGGCAGGAGAATGGCCTAAACCCAGGAGGCGGAGCTTGCAGTGAGCTCAGATCCGGCCACTGCACTCCAGCCTGGGCGACAGAGCAAGACTCCATCTCAAAATAAATAAATAAATAAATAAATAAATAAATAAATAAATAGTTTTCTAATTTCCATTGTGATTTCGTCTTTGACCTATGGACTATTTAGAAGTATACTGCTAAATTTTCACATATTTGAAAACTTTCTAGTTTTTAAAACATCATTAGGTTAATTCCCCTCTGCTCAAAGAATGTACTCTGTATTATGTCAATGCTTTGAAATACATGAGGCTTGCTTTATGGCCAAAGTTATTGCCACTTTTAGTAAATGTTCCATGTTCATAGGAAATGAAAGTGAATTCTGTAGTTGTTTGGTGAAATGTTCAATATATATCAATTTTGTAAATCCTGTTAATCATGTTGTTTAAATTTTGTGTTTTCTTATTAATTTGTGTCTACTTTTTTATTGGTTACTGAAAAGATCTTACTGTTATTGTAGACCTATTTCTCCCTGCAGTTTTGGGAATTTTTAGATTAATATATTTTGAAGTATATTGCTAGTTGTGCACAGAATTAGACTTATTGTATCTTCCTGATGGATTGATATTTGTATTATTGTAAAATATCCCACTTTATTTCTAATAATGCTTCTTTCCTTAAAGTCTACTTTGTATGTTATTGTATAGCTAGGAGAGCTTTTGAGGTGATAGCTTTTGTATAACATGTTTTTTTCTATTTTTTTACTATTGTATCTTTTGTAAAAAAGCATATGCAATTATTTTAGCCAGTATGACTATCTTTGTCTTTTAGTGGAGTATTATGCCATTTTTATTTCATATTTTAAATTTATAATTAATTTATATTTAATTTTAATAGTTAAGGTACTTAATGAGATATTTGGGTTAATAGGTACCATTTTATTATTTTTTTCTATTTGCCCCACTTGTTACTTGCTCCTTTTTATCTTTTTTCTTGCCGTCATTTAGCTTAATTATTTTTAATTAACTATCCTTTCTCCCTTTTGCTATTTCCATATTATGTTAGTTATAAATATTTCTATTATTCTCTTAATGGTGACCTAGAGTTTACATCATTCACCCTTGGCTTATTATATCCTTGTGTAATTTAGTATTTTTATTACTTCTGAGACAAGATATCCTTGCTGACATCCCCATTGGACATCTGTACCATTTTGTTCTATTTGGGAGTAGACATAGCTCCTCACCATTTATAGAAACTGACTCCTGTCTGGTTCTCTCCAGACAGCTTCAGGAGACCTAAATTCTCCTGACATCAGGCCATTTCCCTTTTCTTGGAGTCCTTCCCATCCCAAATCATCGAATCATCTGCCTTCATGGGCTAAGGCATCAGAAAATCACCACAGCTTAACCTGCCCTCTAGAGAGAAGAAGGGAAAAAGAAATACTTCTTGTTTTTCCATGATGAGCCAGTAGACAAGAAAATAAAATATGGTTTCTCAATCAATTTATCCTGCCACACCTACTAATATTGTATGAGGTTTCGTGGCCTAGCCTTGGCATCTAACCATAATTAACTACACTATTTCCATGGGAAATTAATTCTAAGTAACAAACACTTAGACTTAGGACCTTTGAGAATCCAATATATTAATAATATGTATTCTCTATATACCATTATTTTTCCTGCTTCTATTTATTTGAGGAAAGAAAAAAATTGCAGAGACCAATGATAAGGCTCATGATGGCTGCAATAATACTCTGGTCATGTTGCTTTAGGATTTTGCTTCAACATTAATATCTACAAATGGAGTGAACATGAAGGAATATATAATCTCCCACCAAATTGCAAGGTATTTTTGTGCCTTTTGTTTTCTTTGCCAGGCAAATTACATAGAGCTACAAGGGAGTAATAATTTTCAGAGATATACTCTCCCTGAAATATACTGCAAAGTTTAAAATGCACTCATAAATACAGACATAGGTAAAGTTTAATTTAGGCAACTCTATGTTGGGTGTTGTAGCACCTATCCCAAAGAACCAGGAGATGGTGACTTGGTTTAATAAGACATTCCAAAGTCCATTAGGAAAATCACCAGGGACTAAATGGTGGTAATTTTGACCTAGACCATGGCAATTGCCCCTTTTGTTAAAAGTAACCATACTGATTCCTAAATGTGTCTTCTTCTTAGATCCCAACTTTCAATTTGAAGGAGAGACAGTGTAGTCCAGACCTCTTACTATTTCCTGTGCTCTTTAGCTTTCATCTGGACTAGTGCACACTAACCTTTCATTCTGAGGTTTCAGGCAAACCTTAATTTCAAGTGGTTGCTTCAAGCCCCAAGCACTTTTTAAAAGATGTACCAAGAGTGAATTGAACTCAAGGTAATTTTTTTTCTTCAAAATCCCTTCCTGGTTCTACAGGTGGAATAATTCTTGTTTCTTAGTTTCCCCAGACCACCATTTCCAGATCTAGTCCAATAAATATTGATGTGAAGGCAGAACAATCATAAGGCATATTTGTATGTGGTTATACGGCATATCATAAGAGAATTGTATTTTTCCAAAATAATGTGTAAGTTTGGCATAGGATCATCTGAAAACTGGAAATGACCAATACAACAATTCCATGGTCATAAAATGAGTTTTAAAAATTGCTTTTTCCCATAAGATGTTTTCCACACTTAATCATTCAAGAGCTGATTATCCAGAATGTGTAATATACAAACCCATTATTTTTTCTCTTCCCTTCTGCTGCCAGATCTTTGGTCACTTCACAGCTCATTAGCATTCTCTCTCTGGGAGGATAAAAGCAAATGTAGCTCAAATTATTATTTTAAACTTTCTATGCAAAGGTTTTGTAGGAAGGGTTATAATTATTGGTAAAAATACCACTTTACGTTAATAAGTATTTGGTCAGGCTCTGCTGGGCACTGTGAAAGAATTAACAAAGTTGAAGACATTGTCCCTGCTCTTAAGATTTTTACAATATAATTGGAGAAAAAAGATTTATGTATATTCAAGTCAAATAATAATGCAAGACAATATATATTTAACCTACAACATAAAAAAAAATCTAGTGATACAAACATATATACAAGATAACTTTATACACTTATAGAAGTGGATTTTAAAAAAGGAGAAGGCTGGGCATGGTTGCTCCTACCTGTAATCTCAGCACTCTGGGAGGCCAAGGCGGGAGGATCACTTGAGCTCAGGAGTTCAAGACCAGCCTGGACAACAAAGCAAGACTCTGCTTCTATAAAAAAATAAATAAATAAAATGTTTAATTAGCCAGGCACGGTAGTACACACCTGTAGTCTGGCTACTTGAGAAGCTGAGGCAGAAGGATCACTTGAGCCCAGGAGTTTGAGGCTACAGTGAGCTATGATCGTACCACTGCACTCCAGTCTGGGTGACAGAGCGAGACCCTATCTCTAAATAAATAAATCTTAAAAAAAAAAAAAAGGAGAACACAGTGTGAACTGAGAAAGTCATCATGGAAATTCTCAATAAAGTGGTGAGAGAAGCTAGTTATCAAAGGATAGATGGAATTTCAACATGGGAAGAGGAAAAAAAAAGAAAATTCTGCACATACACACACACAAAATCACAAAAGCCAAGAATTCCAGTCTAGGAGCCATATACACCTTTAAATGAAATATTTCAAGCATAAACACATAGAAAATAATAACAAGCTCTTTTTTCCTCCCTACTCATCTTTGTCAAGTATTAACTTGTGCAATACTTGCTTCAGATTCTTTTTTTTTGAAGTGAATCAGCTAAAGCCTTCTGCATGCTATATGATAATCCTTTTTTCCTCAACAGGACATAACAACTATCTTGCATATGACGTTTATTATGACCATGAATATTCTAAAATGCTTATCACACATAGAAGTATCTAGTATTGTTTCATATGTTTAAACTTAGTGTAATCAGTAGTATAATTTATGTATTTTCTGCTACTTTATCATTCAGTATTACATTTTTTGAGATTTATGCATATTTTAGTTCCAGTTCTAGTTCATTCATTTTAACTAATATGTAGTATTCCACTGTGTGATCACAAAACAATTTACTTATCCATTCTCAGGTGGATGGAAACTTACATCATTTCCAATTATTTTTCTGTTATACATGATACTTCAATGAACATTCATTTACCCGTCTCCTTGCATATTTAAGGGAGAGTTTCTATATGGAGAAGTGAAATTGCTAGATTGTAAGATGAAGATATCTTTAGCTTATTAGATTTTGCTGAATTGCCTTCTAATGTGGTTGTATAAGAGTTCCCTGATCTTTACCTTTGCAATTGTTTTTATTTTTCATTTTTAGACACAGGGTCTCGCTCACGAGTACAGTGGCACAACTAATAGCTCACTATAGCCTTAAACTTCTGGCCTCAAGCAATCCTCTTGACTTGGCCTCCCAAAGCATAGGGATTACAGGCATGAACCACTGTGTCTAACCAGCCGCCTTTGCAATTCTACTAACTATATCATAGGTGTGGAACTTCCAGAATACCCTGGAGTCAATACTCTCTGTAAGCTGGTGTTTGTGTAAGTGATGCTCAGTGTTGTATCTCACTATGAACTGGCCCAAACCAAGGTAAGGGTGGATATCAAACCTCTGGGAGAGAATTTGGGAAAAGCAAAGAAAGTAATGGTATAATGGTTGAGGACTGGTTGCACATTTTATTAAGTTTTGCATCTCCAGTATCTAGTACAACCTGAAACTCAGATCAAGGCTCGGTAGATGTTAAATTGATTGGAATTAATTAAAAATTCTCATATGCTTCTAGTTTACTTCTCTAAGCTTCAATTTCCCCATTTACAAATTATGGATGACAATAATTCAAGAAGTCATTCCAAAGATAAAATAAGATATAAATGCGAAAACATTTATAAACTCTAAAGAGCCATGCAAATTAAGTTATAAAAGATTAGAAAGCTGCTTCAGTGTTGTGACATCTTAGATACGACCAGATAACATTTTAGTGGTTCAAAAGCATTGCCAAGTTTCTCACTGGCATTCTTCTTGTAGCCCTAATAAATCCTGGAGTCTCACATCGCTGAGACTTTGCTCAGTCACATATAGAGATATGCAGTTCTTTTGTTTTATTTTATTTTTATTGATTGATTGATTTTTGAGACAGAGTCTCATTCTGTTGCCCAGACTGGAGTGCGGTGGCACAATCTCAGCTCACTGCAACCTCTGCCTCCCGGGTTCAAGCAATTCTCCTGCCTCAGCCTCCTGAGTAGCTAGGATTACAGGCACGTGCCACCACACCCAGTTAATTTTTGTATTTTTAGTAGAGACAGAGTTTTGCCACATTGGCCAGGCTGGTCTCAAACTTCTGACCTCAGGTGATGAACCTGCCTCGGCCTCCCAAAGTGCTGGGATTACAGGCATGACCCACAGCTCCCAGCCAAGATGCAGAGTAATTTTAAAAAGGTATTCTAACCTTTACTTCCAACTCTGAAAAAAAACATCAAAGAGGAACCCATTCATTGTATAGAGCCACACTTGAGTTCCATTCTATTCTCTTTAGTCCTCAAACATAAACCCAAAATCTCTTTCACAAGTACTCAGCTTGTTGAACTTCTGCTTATTTTCTCCCTCTTCCTTCTTCCAACATTCTGAAAGCTGACAGTTCTTCTCTGGTTCCCCTTCTTCTCTCAGTTCTCCACTCGGACCTCCACTATCCATCCCTTAAATCCCATGCCAGATATGTATCAAGAAAATGCCAGAAAACATTTGCCTGGAGGAAGAATAGTCATACTTTACGAAATCATCCTAAAGCATACATTTTTTCATTGAATTCAGTGACATTATTTTCACTTTCAATGTTTACAAAAATAAGGTCCACTTCTGTTACTTTTAAGAGTCCCTTGTTTAAAAAGAAAAAAAAGAAAGAAGGTTGTTCACATTGCTCTACACCCTCAGACCCTATTCAGAAATTTCATGACTCCAAATATGGTCTCTATTTGCATGGCTCAATTTACCCTCTTATACTTCGTATTCAGAATCTGTCACTATCCTTGCAATAGCTCCTCCTTGAATTCCCTCTCATTTCCTCAAAGTCAACATGTCTAAATGTAAACTCACATTTATTCCAAATTTAGCTTCACCTCGGAACTTCCATATTTCCATTGTTGGCATTTTGGAAGCATGTTTATTGACCAGGTGTGCTATTATCAGAAGAGGAAGAGACCGGGGCCAGAGAGTCTAATCAAGAGCTTGCACACCACATAGCAGACAACAGACTGCATTCAGATTTGCAGATAGGTGTTTTGAGTTCATGTGGAATGACAGAATAATGCTCTCCTTAGGTGAGAGGATACATAAACCCTAAATACTGGCATCAGCAATGTAAAAGTGTTATGCTTTTAGGCATTACAAATTCATAGAAACATTTCCAGACACTGAGATAGACACAGACTGACCATAAGCAGCTCCACACTTAAATTTGAAAGAGGCTATTCACAAATTTCATATACAAGCTTAACCATTTGTAAATAAAATACAAAGTGGCGGGGCAACTTTCATGAATTTCCTTCCTTTTGTTTCTTTTACAATGAGAACAATTATTCCATCAACACATGTTAAAACCATCCTGATAGTATCAGATGCTTAGCTGAGAGAGGTCATACTACAATTCAACTACTAATTTATGTTTAACTACTAATTTAAAGATATATATTTTTGGCCGGGCGCGGTGGCTCACACTTGTAATCCCTGCACTTTGGGAGGCTGAGGCAGGTGGATCACTTGAGGTCGGGAGTTCGAGACCAGCCTGGCCAACATGATGAAACCCTGTCTCTACTAAAAATACACAAAAATTAGCTGGGTGCGATGGTGCGTGCCTATAATCCCAGCTACTTCGGGAGGCTGAGGCAGGAGAATTGCTTGAACCCAGGAGGCGGAGGTTGCAGTAAGCCGAGATTGTGCTACTGCACTCCAGCCTGGGCAACAAGAAGAAAACTCTGTCTCAAAAAAAAAAAAAAAAAAAAAAGATTAATATATTTTTAAAGTATCTCTAAGTAACCCAGATGATATGATCCCAGACTGAAGGTCTGGCTCTAATACTAAGAAAAGGCATACCTTGGCCGGGCACGGTGGCTCACGCCTATAATCCCAACACTTTGGAAGGCCGAGGCAGGCAGATCACGAGGTCTGGAGATCAAGTCCATCCTGGTCAACATGGTGAAACCCTGTGTCTACTAAAAATACAAAAAACAGGCATTGTGGCACGCGCCTGTAGTCCCAACTGAGGCAGAGGAACCGCTTGAACCCGGGAGGTGGAGGTTGCAGTGAGCTGAGATCGAGCCACTGCACTCCAGCCTGGTAACAGAGTGAGACTCCGTCTCAAAAAAAAAAAAAAAGAAGAAGAAGAAGAAGAAGAGGCATACCTTGATTTAGACAGGCTTTGCCATTTTGCCATTACCATGAGCTCAGACTCGGCAAATGGATCTGTTTCTCGGGGCAGAGATCCGGGTCAGTATGAGAAATGAGTTACCTTCTCATTGACTTTGAATTGTGAGGAGGGAATAGGGGTAATGGAAAACTCCAGGTATTTGAACTATTTTAACTGAGTTTTTTGTTGTTGTTGTTTGTTTGTTTGTTTGTTTTTGAGGCGGAGTCTCGCTCTGTAGCCCAGACTAGAGTGCAATGGCACTATCTTGGCTCACTGCAACCTCCGCTTCCCAGGTTCAAGTGATTCTCCTGCCTCAGCCTCCTGAGTAGCTGGGATTACAGGTGTGCGCCACCACGCCTGGCTAATTTTTGTATTTTTAGTAGAGACAGGGTTTTACCATGTTGGTCAGGCTGGTCTCAAACTCCTGACCTTGTGATTTGCCTACCTTGGCCTCCCAAATCCCTCCCTTGGGATTACAGGCGTGAGCCACCACTCCCAGCCTTAACTGAGCTTTTATTTCTAGTTTTAATCTGTTTTGAGAAAGAAAAACTCCAATCTAGGTTTAAACCAAATTAGTAAATGATTTTTTCAAAAAAAAGATGAACTTTCTAAATCTACAAATAGATTTGCTTTACTACTATACAGGTTTTGTTGTGCAGGGGTGAAGTCCTCCTAGGAGAGAAATAGTAACATACAATAAAACTTCTAGGGAAAAGGCCAGGAGGATACGACTCTGGGTCTGTGAGCAACTCTGGAAACAGAATGTATGTGACTATATTTGTTCCTGGGCCAGGTCGGTCTGGCCCAACAGCACTCTGTATTTGGGAACTAGGACACAGGGCAACACTTCTTAACCAGAGGCATCTGAGGGGAATTCTAGGCTGGATGTTATGTAAAATGGAATCAGGGAAACACTATGCTCTAATATATCATGGGATAACAGATAAATATAAGCAACATTTTATAAAAAAAAAAAAAAAAAGATCTCAACCATCCCTCGGTCTGTCTCTTAGCAGCGTGTACTTCATTAGCGTTCTTCAATACAGTCATGCATTGCTCAATGACAGGGATACATTCTGAGAAATGTGTCATTGGGTGATTTCATTGTTACATGAACATCATAGAGTGTACTTATGCAAACCTAGAGGGTAGAGCCTACCACACATCTAAGCTATATGATGTGGCCTGATGCTCCTAAGCCACAAACCTGTACTGCCTGTTGCTGTATTGAATACTATAGGCAATTGTTACACAATGGTAAGTATTTGTGTATCTCAACATGGAAAAGACATAGTGAAAAACACAATATGAAAGATTAAAAAATGGTACCCTTGTATAGGACACTTCCTATGAATAGAGCTTGCAGGACTGGAAGTTGCTCTAGGTGAGTCAGTGAGTAAGTAGTGAGTGAATGTGAAGGCCTAGGACATTACAGTACACTACTGTAGACTTTATAAACACTGTACACTTAGGCTACACTAAATTTATACAATTTTTTTTCAATAATAGATTAATCTTAGTTTACTACAATTGTGTTTGTTTTTTGAGACAGGGTCTCACTCTGTCACCCAGGCTGGAATGCAGCGGCACAATCACAGCTCACTGAAGCCTCAACCTCCTAGACCTGAGTGATCCTCCCACCTCAACTTCCTGAATAGTTGGGACCACAGACATGCACTACCAGGCCTGGTTAATTTTTTTAAAATTTTTTTTATAGACATGGGGTCTCCCTGTGTTGTCCAGGCTGGTCTGAAACTCCTGGGCTCAAGCAATCCTCCCATCTCAGCTTCCCAAAATGCTGAGATTACAGGAGTGAGCCACTACCTCTTTATATATTTTTAAATAATAATTAAAAAAATGTTAACTCATAATAACACTTGGCTTAAAACACACACATGATATAGCTGTACAAAAATATTTTCTTTTAGGGCTAGTCTTGAACTCCTGTACTCAAATGATCCTTCTGCCTCAGCCTCCTGTGTAGCTGGGATTACAGATGATCCCACCATGTTCAGTCTTTTCCTTCTTTATATACTTATTCTACAAGCATTTTTGTACTTTTAAATTTTTTAAATTCTTTTTTTACTTTTAAAATATTTTTGTTAAAAACTAACACAGAAACACATACATTGGCTTAGGTTTATAAAGGGTCAGGATCATCAACATCACTATCTTCCACCTTCACATCTTGTCCCACTGGAAGGTTTTTTAAAAAACTTTTTTGAGACAAGATCTCGCTATGTTGCCCAGGCTGGTCTTGAACGTCTAGGCTCAAGCAATCCTCCTGCCTCAGCCTCCCAAAGTGTTGAGATTAGAGGCATTGAGCCTCCATGCCTGGACCCCACTGGAAAATCTTCAGGGACAATAACACACACGGACCTGTCATATCCTATGATAACAACGCCTTCTTCTGGATACCTCCTGAAGGACCTGCCTGAGGTTCTTTTACAGTTAACTTTTTTTTTTTAAATAAGTAGGAGGAATACACTCTAAGATAAGGATAAATAGTATAGTAAATACATAAACTAATAACATAGTCATATATTATCATTATCGAGTATTATGTACTATACGTAATTATATATATATACTGAACGCTTACATGACTGGCAGCACAGTAGGTTTTACACCAGGATCACTACAAATATATGAGTAATGTGTTGCACTGCTACATTACACCAGCTGTGGTATCAGTAGACAACAGAAATTTTTCAGCTCCATTATAATCTTATGGGACCACTGTCATATATGCAGCCTGTTGTTGACTGAAATGTTGTCATATGGTATGTGACCATATTTTGTTGTCTATTTTTGATGTAGCCTGTACCCTCCAGGACTGGTTGAGTCTGAAAAGATATAATTTAAAATCTTAGCTTCCCAAGAAGATGAGAGATTCTTGTCTAGATAATTCTTTTGTGTTTTCAAGATCTCAGCTGGTAGCAATACAACATATAGGTACTCTGTGCTCAGTTTTATTGGTGGTGGTGGTAATTTGCCTGGGGATGAGAAGATAACATCTGGCCTGATAGATTGATGTCAGGGCAGAAACTTCACAGTGAGATGTATGAGAACAGGTTTCTTGTCCCTGACACTTTACGATAGCGTGGGTTCAAGAACACTTGTGATGATCTTAGAAGGGGGCAAATACGATTTTTGGAGATTTTTCTTGATCAGGACCAAGGGGCTATGTTGGGGTTTAGGATCTTAGAATTATAGATAACAGTATGAATGGCATCTCCCAGAGTTGAGCAGTACAGTGACCCTGAGTTTGTTGGGCTAAAAAAAATTGGATGAAAGTTTAGGCTATAATAAAGTGTTCCAGTAATAGGTAGTTATAATCCCTCCATTGACCAGTCTGCATTTGGAATACTGAGCTCAATTCTTTGCCAAAGTTTACTCTGAAAGGTATTAACAAGTTAAATGCGTCCATACGAAGGGGTCCACATGAGATGTATAGAGTTCGTGATGTATAAGAAAGGCTGAAGGGGATTTGGGAGAATATAACTAAGAGGAGACACAATAGCAGAAGAGAAAATATGAACTTTAATAGTTAAGGTTAGCACTGATCTCCATAGTGATAATTAACAATACTTTTCTGTCCCCCTCTTTCCCGGTCTCTCTTTGGTATTTAACACTGTTGATCCACTTCCCTTAAAATTTCCTCTTTTATTTCATTGATATCATTTGTACTACTTCAGTAGATAGGAAGATTGAATTGAAGTGCAAGAAATCTGTGAAAACACTTGTGAAGGATAAAGAGGAAAAGTAGCAGTAGGAGGGAAGAATGTGAGATTGCAATCCTCATCTTAATACCATAAAGGGAACGGGAGAAGTTAGAATTGGGTAGAGTCTGTCTGCGTGGCAGTTCTGAGAAAGGCTCAATTAGGCCAATGGGGACCCCAGAGCAAAGATTGCCCATCAGAAGAAAGTGTACTGGACAGCAATAGCCACGCTCAGGCATTGGCTGGGGGGATCTGGAGAGAGGCGGACCTCCGCGTAAATGCTGTGATAGATCCCAAAGGCATGGTGGTGGGAGGCTGTCAGCTGATCACATCCCATACAGCAAGTACCTCCCTGAAGGGAAACCTGACCTTTCATTCCAATAGGTGCCACACAATTCCGTTACCACATGTCACACTGGGTCCCACCTCCTTGGCCTTTTTTACTAAATTCTCTTACTTTGCTCACCCCCTAAATGTTGGGGATTTGTAGGACCCATTTTCTGCCTATTCCATACATTTTCCCTATGAGAATTAATCTCAACCCACAATTTCAAATACTACCATCACTGTATGTTGATATGCACTCCACATGTTAATTCAGGCCACCATTTTCTCTAACCTATACCATTGCAAAGGTCTCCTGATTATTCTCATATCATGTCTCCAGTCTTGCCACCTGTCTCCAATTCATTTTCCACACTGCAGCTAATAAATAAGATCTTGTTATTTACATGCCCAAAACTCATCAATAGCTCCCTTTTGTTCTCAGTTAAAAAAAAAAAAAGAGAGAGAGAGAGAAATCCAAATCATTTAACATAATTTATATGCTCCATCATGGACTGGTTCCTGCTTACCATTCCAGACTCATCTGTTATCACATTCACCATAAACAGAACTAGGTTCAGGTTTTTGAATGTAAACTTTCTACCTTTGGTGTAGAGTGTACCTTTTTTCCTGGTTAATTCTCTACTTGTCTTTTAAGTATCAGCTTAGATGTTCCTTCCTCTGTGAAGACTTTAAAACTTACGAAGACTACATTTGCTGCTCTTCTAAGTAGTTCCAGGAAGTATATGACAAGGGGCAGGAGGAAGTGGAATGTTGGCTGTGAATCTATGGAAGGCAGTGAAACATCATCATTTGGACATTGGAAACGTAATAAAACAGATAATATTTTACATGTCAGAACTTCTGTCAGCAAATATACTGTATGAGATAGAAAGAAATACCTTGATAAACAGATTGGTGTGGGTGATAGTTCTCCCAAGGAAGATGCTAGGCAAACATTCTCAATCCAACCACTCACACCCCGACCCTCCCAGCCAAACCTTGGGCATTCAAAATGTGTGCGGCTATTTTTGTTGATGTCAGTATGGCTGGGAACAGTATTGACATGGGGTGGACAGGGATATTATGATGCATGGGGATCGTCCCACACAAGGAAAAATTGTTCCACCCAAAATGCTAATAAAACCTCCATTGAGAAACACTATTGGGGGTATGCAAATCTGAGAACTGAGCTAAATTGTTCAGAATAGGAGTGGTTGAAAGTTGACATGTGAGAACTCCCAGCTCCACCCATGGCAAGGCAGAGCTCTCCCTCATTTGTAAATAAATACCGAGTACCTGTTTTTTAAAATACAGGTTTAGGCTGGTTACGGTAGCTTATGTCTATAATCTCAGCACTTTGGGAGGCCAAAACAGGAGGATCGCATGAGTCCAGGAGTTTGACACTAGCCTGGGAAACATTATGGGACACCATGTCTACAAAAAATAAAGAAAACTTTGTCGGGCGTGGTATGTGTGCTTGTAGTTCCAGCTACTCAGGAGGCTAAGGTGGGAGGATATCTTGAGCCTGGGAGGCCAAGGCTGCAGTGAGTCATGTTCACGCCACTGCACTCCAACCTGGGTGACAAAGTGAGACCCTGTGTCAAAAAAAAAAAATTGATTTAAAGAAAATTTAAAAACATATATTGGTTCGGAAAAGAGCCAAATTATTAGCCCCAGGGGCATCTAATATTTCCTTCTGGCTCTGCTTCCCTGTACTTCTCTGAAGTCCTCACTGAGAACTTCTCTGTATTCTCAATTCAAGTTCAGAGACCATGCCCTATTGCATCATCATAATCTAATCTAGTGTTTGACACATGATAAATGCTTGTATTAGTTTATTTTCACACTGCTGTGAAGACATACCCGAGACTGATTAATTTATAAAGAAGAGATATTTAATTGACTCACAGTTCCCTATGGCTGGGGAGCCTCAGGAAACTTACAATCATGGCAGAAAGGGAAGCAAACATGTCCTTTTGCACAAGGCAGCAGGAGAGAGAATGAGAGTGGAGCAAAGGGAGAAGTCCCTTACAAAACCATCAGATCTTGTGAGAACTTACTATCATGAGAATGGCATGGGAGAAACCACCCCCATGATTCAATTACCTCCCAACAGGTCCCTCCCACCACATGTAGGGATTACAGGAACATAGTTCAAGATGAGATTTGGGTGGGAACACAGCCAAACCATATCAATGCTCAATAAATTTTTCTGAATTATGACTCCCCAAATCTCAATATTAGCCCTGATATCATTTCTAAATTTCAGATCCACATTTTTATCACTAATTTTACATTTCCAGTTGAGCACTTCAAACTTACCTACAAAACAGATCATTTACTTTGACCCAGTACAAAAACTCTCTCCCAAATTATACCAGTTCCCTTCATTATGGCAAATGCTATGATGACCTCCCAATTGCTAGAGCCCCAAGCCTGTGAGTCACTAATCTCTCGCCTGCTTCCTCACTTCCCCAAGCCTGTGAATTCCATCTCCCAATTATCTCCTGAGTTATTTCTCTTTCCTCCATTCTCAGCACTTCAGACCCTAATTTTGTAAGTAAATTTTTCTAGCTGGTCTGTAGTAATCATTTCAAAACATATACATATATCAAAATGTCACATTGTACACTGTAAATACATTCAATTTCTATTTGTCCGTTATGCCTCAATTTAAAGCTCGGGAGAAATGAAACACATAAATAATTTCTTTTTGTTTTTTTAATGATACAGAGTCTCACTCTGTCGCTGAGGTGGAGTGCAGTGCTGCAATCTCAGCTTACTGCAACCTCCGCCTCCCAGATTCAAGCGATTCTCATGCCTCAGCCTCCGCAATAGCTAGGATTACAGGCACATGCTACCATTCCCAGTTAATTTTTGTATTTTTTTTTTGTAGAGACGGGGTTTCATCATGTTGCTCAGGCTGGTCTCTAACTCCTGACCTTAGGTGATCCACCTGCCTCAGCCTCCCAAAGTGCTGGGATTAGAGGCATGAGCCACCATGCCCAGCCATAAGTAAAAATTTTTTAATAAAAAAAAGAAATCTGGTAATTTAGGCTCCATTGCCACCATCTCCCTCTGTCTTCAGAATTTAGGCACAATTGTCTATTGTATGTGCCATATCATTTCTCTTTTTTTTTTTAGATGGAGTTTCACTCTTGTCACCCAAACTGGAGTGCAATGGCACGATCTTGGCTCACTGCAACCTCTGCCTCCCGGGTTCAAGCAATTCTCCTGCCTCAGCCTCCCAAATAGCTGGGACTACAGGTGTACTCCACCACACCTGGCTAATTTTTGTATTTTTAGTAGAGATGGGGTTTCACCATCTTGGCCAGGCTGGTCTCAAACTCCTGACCTCATGAGCCCCAAGTCTCGGCCTCCCAAAGTGCTGGGATTACAGGCGTGAGCCACCACACCCAGCTGTATGTACCATATTATTTCACATACATGTCTCTGTGTGATTTTCCTCCCCTGGTGCATGACCCACTTATAGTGTTTTTTGAGCTAAGGATGGCTGAGTATCCTGTTTCCAGAGCAGCTAATGTACTGAAAATGTGAGTGGTGGTTATGTTAAATGAGGAGAGCTGAGGTTAATTAGGCCAAAGAAGGGGCTCCAGTGAATTGTCAGACAAGAGGGTCTGAGGATGAAGTTGGGAGCCTGTGCAGGGGATCAAGGAGTTCCTAAGCCAGAAACCCATGGGGGATGGGCCAACAGAAGGATGGCCTGGACAAGCTGGCAGGTGGGGACTGCTATCTGTCTTGGCCTTTTTGTGTTCCTTGCTGTGTGATGCTCAAACGGGTAGGTGCTTTAAGGTACTAAGCAGCCAGTCTGGCATGCACCACTTTTCCTTGTCTGTCTATGCATTCTTCAAGGTTCAGCTTTAGGGTTATTCCTTTTTTTTTTCTTTTTCTTTTTTTTTTGAGACAGAGTCTTGCTCTGTTGCCCAGGCTGGAGTGCAATGGTACAGTCTCGGCTCACTGCAACCTCCAACTCCCGGCTCAAGTGGTTCTCCTGCCTCAGCCTCCTGAGTAGCTGGGATTACAGGGCACGTGCCACCATGCCCAGCTAATTTTTGTATGTTTAGTAGAGACAGGGTTTCACCATGTTGGCCAGGCTGGTCTCAAACTCCTGACCTCAGGTGATCCGCCTGCCTCGACCTCCCAAAGTGCTGGGATTACAGGCATGAGCTACCGTGCCCAGCCACGGGGTCATTCCTTAATCTTCCTCTCATTTGTGTTAATGCCCGTTGTCTGTGCTTCTCACACTATTTATGAGACTGTAAACTCCTTGAGGGCAGGCATTGTGGCTTTTCTTTTCTGTATTCAATACCACCAGAATCCAATAATCATTGCCTCTAAATACATTACAGGGAGGCAGATGTTGCCTTACTATAAGAGAAAAAAAATTTTTTTTAAGTATATTGTATCTAAGCAGAGTATAGACTAGTGGTTGAATCTGGCCTTTGTTCAAATTTGAGCCTTCTGTCACCTTGAAGCAGCTTAATCTGTCTGTGCCTCATAAAATAGAGATAATATTACCTATGCCATCAGATTGTTGTGCTAATTAAATGAAATAATACATGAAAAATACTTGGCTCCATTCCTGGTATCTTGTAAGCACTTAGCAATGTTAGAAATTACTACTTTTCTCCTAGTTATTATGATCATTCACTAGCACTGTATCACAACGAGGTGGGTTGTTTTGGGAAGCAATGAGTCACCTTTTATTGAAAGTATTCAAGCAGCAGTAAATCCAGCAGAGATGCTGTAGAAGCGGTTCCTGAGTTAAAAAGATTAGATGACTTCTAAGAATGCTTCTAATCATAGAAGAGGGAAGCTCTTTCTCTGATTCTAGGAAATTGTGATCATTAGTGTTACTTCTAGAAAAATTGAGGATTGTTAGAACGGGGGAAAAAGGCACTGGAATTGGCCATACGCATATATTAAAAAAAACAAAATATTTTCTTTGTGAGCAGTTAATTGTTTTACTTATGTTGTAACCCACATGACAAATCAGGCCCTTACACGGAAATTCATCTCTTCTCAAAAGGACTCGGTTGGCCCTGCCAAAGTGGAAGAGACAAAACTTTAAAGACTGTTACAGCCCTACTGAAATGCCTTTTCCTTTGAAAGAAGTCTATTAGTGATGCAAATGCAAAGGTATTTGGACAGATGATAAGCTCAGCAAACAAAACACTGAAACCATTAGAACTTTCTTGTGCAGCTTTCAGTCCTGAGAATTTGGCTTTCTGGCATTAAAAAGGAAGAGGCTGGGCGCAGTGGTTCATGCCTGTAATCCCACCACTTCAGGAGGCTGAGGCAGGCGGATCACTTGAGGTCGGGAGTTTGAGACCAGCCTGACCAACAAGGAGATATCCTGTCTCTAGTAAAAACACAAAAATTAGCCAGGCGTGGTGTTGCATGCCTGTAATCCCAGCTGCTCGGGAGGCAGAGGATTCGGTGAGCTGAGACTGCACCCTTACATTCAAGCCTGGACAACAAGAGCGAAACTCTGTCTCAAAAAAAAAAAAAAAAAAAAAAAAAAAAGGCAGAGAAAAAGAGCAGACCTGGCTCCCATTTGGGATAATTTGTCAAGTCTGCTTATTTAAATCCTTGGCTAATTATCCTCGCATTTGGCCTAAAGATGCCAAACAATTCTCCAAATGTGGACAAACTGAAGGAAGGCCTGTAATCTGGGTCCTGGGCAAGTACCTTAAACAGGCGAAAGCGAGATCCTTAGCTATGGAATAACATTTATAGTCAGGAGTTTCTCAAGATACCTGAAGAGCCTGAAGGTAGATCCATCTAGAAGATATTCAATGATATGCACTCCTAAGGCAATAATTCAAGTGATACTTTCATATTACTGATGCTTTAAAATTTAATAATTAAAAATTACATAACTGAAAGGCTACTTGTATAGGTGAAGAGACAACCATTTTCAAACATCAGTTTAGTCAACAGATACTCAAAGTAAACACTTTTAGAATTTAGTAAACATGCAATTTTCCTATAAGCAAAAGGATTGAAATATTTTTTTAAAAAGTATGAAGCAGTTAACTCTAAGTAGTTTGCTCTACTATTGATTATACTTATCCTTAACAGGTTTGATGAGACCTAGTTTCTCAGGAGCCACGAGGTATTAGGGAATATTAGTGGTTAGAAGGTGTGGTGCCTACGGGGATTAGGAAAGCATTTCCGAAGCAAAACTCCAAGGTGGTACTGCCAAAGTGGCCATCACCTAATTGATTAAAGCTCTTGGAAATGTCTATTGGGAAGTTCAATGAGAATAGAAAAAAAATAACCTTCCATTACCCTCAAGCTTTCCTGGGCAAGTATTAACAATCGGAGCTGGAGTCCACATAGCTTAGACATAAGACGCGCAATCTGGGTCTTAAGCAGGGTGGGGTTTTGGGTAGGTAAGGTCACAGCTAAAGAGCTTCCGGATCATCACGTGTTTATATTTCAGGTACCGTAATGGATCTAGTCCATCCTCCACCCCTTCTTTGCAGGGCTGCTTAACAGCCTGCGCAGTCCCCGCCCGTCTTTGATAATCCAACCCTCTTAAAGAGGGAGGTCAATCACTGCTTTAGTTCTGCGCTCTGCCTGCCTCCCACGCGGGATGGTGGGCAGCTGTTTCGCGTGTTTTTCTCCCGGAGCTTTTACGCGCTGCCCACTGCACACACCTCCCTGGCGGCCCTCCTGGCCTGCCCTCCTTTGCACCTGGCAGGCCAACTCCAAGGGTGCGAGTGTCGGAAACAGGGGCAAGCAAGCACAGCCCACTTTTCCTGGGGGTTTTCCTCACGGTGTGTTTAGTGACCCCTCCCCGCAATCCCAGAAAGGCTGTAGCACTCCGTGGTATCCTATGGGTAAGCTGCCTCTAAAATAATAAAGTCTGGGACATTGGCTGTCTTGGATATTACCACTATGCTATCTGCTTGGAACTGGGACCAGATAAACCAAGGTCCAACTTTGTCGTTAGGGGAATCAGAAACGAAAAGAAGCCACTTTCTGCTGGTCCTAACCACAGTCCCTGGGTCAGGCAAACCTTCTCAAGCGTCCGGCGGCAGCGGCTGGGCGCTGGTCCGCAGGAAAGCCGAGGCGTTTCGGGTCCCAAGCTGTTCAGCCGCCGGCCCCGGCCTCATAGGCGCGCGGAGCCGGAACGCGCATGGGGTCGGGTGCGCGCCAGGCCCGGAGCGCTCCCTCCGGGATCGCGGCTGCGCAGTCGGGCGGGAGTCGGGAAAAGGGGGAGGAGGTTGGAGGAGTCCGAGTAAGGGGAGGGGGAGGAGCGGCGAAAGCGGAAGCCATGTTGGAGTTTCACCCCGAGCGAGGGGCTGCGAGGGTTCTCCTCTCCTTGTGGGTGTGACCGGGTTCGGCGCGGCGGCGGGCTGCGGGGGGCGGGGACGGTTGGGCCGCTTGTCGTCGTCCGCAGCGGCGTGAGGGGAGCGGCGGCGGCGGCGGCCGCAGCGTGGAGCCGGGCGATTGTGACCGCCGGGGGAGCCGGGGGCCGGCCGCGGCGCCCTCTCTCCGTGTGGCCCCCTGAGCGCCCCCCCTCCCCTGCCCGGGAGGGAGGCGGGGGGCACCTGGGGCCCGCCATGAACCCCGGCTTCGATCTGTCCCGCCGGAACCCGCAGGAGGACTTCGAGCTGATTCAGCGCATCGGCAGCGGCACCTACGGCGACGTCTACAAGGTAAAGGCAGGGGCCGCGCGCCGCCGAGGCCGTGGGGTCCCGACCCTCAGCCAAGCCTGGGCGCCCGAGCTCGCGCCGCCGTCCTCGGGAGACGCTGGCGCCTGGGAGCAGTCGGGGAGGAGGAGCTGCGGACGCCCAGGGCTGTGCTGCCTTGGTGAACAAAGGGCCAAATGTGTAACCCCGAGACCTCCCCAGCCCTTACCTGAGCCCTCCGGTGAACGTGATTTTTGCCACCTCCCCTCTTGCGCGCATTTGCAGGGAAAGGCAGAACGAGAGCGGGCCACTCTGCTCATCATAGTGCAGAGAGGGTCTGGGCGTTTGTTGCATTGGCAGGGTCAGCGCGACGAACCGGACAGCAGGGGTCTGGCGTTGTCAAACCTGCCTGCTTCACACGAACCTGGGATCGTCCGCTCTAGATTGGGAGCTGCTGCCCACCAGGCCTTGGTGGTAGTTACTATACTATGCTGGGCGACCTCGATCCTCCATCGACAGCTCTCAGCCTTTAGCACCTTATCCATCCCCCTATCAGTTTATTTTAATTTTCCAAGTAATGACTTTTTTTTTTTTTGGAAAGAGCAACTTTGATTTCTCTAAGTCGAATTGGACTGCGATGCCTTTTAAACTTGTTTTTTTAAAAAGTGACTTGAATACTTAGGGAAGGTACTGGTTTGACAAGGTTAGAATTCAAAGTCCATTAGCAGTACAGCATTCCTGTTGTAGAGGGACCACTTCTAAATGTGGGAGGATAAATCACTCTTCCCTGGCCAACTCAACTCTTGGCCTCGCAGTTACTGCCAAGAAGAGAGGAGGTTGTTGCCAAATGTGGCAGCAGTCTTGATTTAGTTGTGTATCTTCTTACTGGTAACTGAAGTTGAACTCCTCCTGTTTCACTTAACACCTGAGGATGCACAAAGAAACTTAATTTTGCGTTGGAAAGTTTAGTCTTAACTTTATTTTGCCCATGTTTAAGCAGGTTTTTACTCTTCAGTGTAATGCCTGTGGTAACTTACATATTTAATACAGTGCAGCCAATGTTCTGCTTTGGTCTCGTTTTGTGGATGGTCTGCTTTTCACCATCGTGGATCTCATCACTTTTCCCGCTATGTAATATAGGTATATTGAGCACACCTCCAATGTATGAGATACTGGGCAAGTAAGCACTTTGGGTTGTAGCAGTAAACGATAGACTTGGTTCCAAATCTTACTAGGGGTTTCTATTTTTTTGGACAAGGACAGTATGAAATAGCCATTTAAATAATTACTGCAGTTTTATTTTGTGCTGCAGAGAAGAGTATTAGGATCAGGGTTATGAGAGCATGTAATAGGAAGACCTGATCCAGTTTGGGGTGTCAGAGGCTCATCACCTTTTAGCTGAGATCCCAGAGATGATTAGGCATTGCTTAGGGTGCTGGGGAGAGGGGATTATGCCAGATAGGGGAGCATATAATATGTGAAGGCTCTGAGGCCCGATTTGAAAGAAGCCTGAGCAGCCAGAGCGGATGGGTGGCCCTAGATCTTACAGGCCTCTTAGTTCTCATTAGGAGATCGGACTTCTTTAGGACAATGGGGAACCATTGCAGGCTTTTAAGCAGAGGAGTGACATTAGATTTAGGTTTTTAAAAGAGCTCCCTACTACAGTATGAAGAGTGGAATGGAGCAGTTGGGAGGCCATTATCATAGTCTAGGTAAGGATAATGGTGTTAAGAAATTTGGTGATGACTGTGAAAGTAGAAGTGGATGGATGCAAGTAGCTTATGACTGGTTGGGGGAGTTCACTTATATTCCGATGAAAAGTTAACTAAAACTTGATTAATGTATACGTTTTAGGGGGCACGGTATACAGTAAATTTTTTACAGGAATAATTGGCTGTGTACTTACTATATTTTAAAAAACAGCTAGTAGTTAAGACACATGATTAAAAAGCAAAAAAAATTAGGGCCTGTAATTTCCTAAGTGTAGTAAAGGTATAGTAAGTTGGTTAATCTTGTCATTTGTTTAAAATAATGATAATACTAGCTGATGTTTATGGAACGCTTATTACTTGCCAGGCACTGTAAGATTTTTCTAATTGATCCTAACAGCAACCCTGTGAGATAGGTGCTCTTGTTAACTCCATTTTGCAGTTGAATAAACTGAGGCACAAGGAGATTAACTTGCCAAAGTTGGTAGGTGGCAAAACCAAAATTTAAACCAGTTAGAGACTGTATTCTTAACCAGTAGGCAGTACTGCCTCTCTAAAGACAGGAGATGGGCAGATAATGTATTACATTTCCAGTGGAGAAACTGAGGCACACAGTTTAGCATTTGAGTTGTAGCCACACTCTGAGTTAGTGTAGATCTTTAAGTAGTAGTTGGAATACCTAACTCCTGCTGTGCCGTTAGGCCTCACTGTTTATGTAGTCTGCCAAGTGGACATCAGATAATTGATGCTTGCACCCTGTCTGCCAGACTCTTCCAATGCCAGTGACCAAAGCAGAGAAACTTCATGTAGTTCTTGGCATCATATCCTCCTGCCTGCTAAACTCTTGTTTGTGTTTTTGTCTATAATCAAGTTTATGCTATAAAGTTACATTTTTTTGTTATTTGTTTTGCTGTTTTAGGGTTTTCTTATATATATAAATTAATTGTGCTAAAGAGAAGTACACTTTGTTTTCAAAAGCCTATATATATGATTTGTTCCTTAATTTGTCAACATTTAGGTGCTAAAAATAGAATGCTTGGATTAAATAAATAAGAGACCCGATTATAGTCATTCTTGGAAGGTTGGTGGAGATTTTTATTTTGAAAATGGTTTCCTACTCAATGTAATAACATATTTATTGTACTTAAGGTGGCATGGTTTAGTTTGAAAGCACTGAATGAGAATGTGGACAATCTGGGGTTTATTAGCTCTGTGACCTTGTGGAATCAACCTCTCAGAGCTGTTTTGTTGTGGAGGTGTTATTACCGTCATATGCTCTTGTTTTTTTGGTGTTGAATAAATGACTCAGATTTTACTCAATAAGTAATCTTTATTTTTTTCAGGCCAATGCATATATACATTTTATCTGCACTGTCTAAAAAAAGTCATATCTTGTAAGTGTCCTGTAACTCTGCAGACTTTATCTGTCATGAAGTGCATGCAGCTTGAGTTACCTAGGGACCTAGGAGCTGACAACTAAAGCTCTTTAGTTGGGCCTCAGGAGGCCTATGGAGTGCTCTAAAATTAATAGGCTTAATGTTGTATGTATTTGTGTTTTTCTGTGGAGATGGGTTATAGCATTCATTGCATTCTTAAAGAGTTTCATGATCCAAAAAAAAAGAAAAGAAAAAATGATCCATAGCTTTGCCATTCAAAAAAGTTTTCCTAGAAAAATTAGGTAGTTATAATAGATCAAAATATGATTTTCACATGCATTGTGCCATCTTTTCTCAGGCATTTTTCCAGTTTAATTTTTATTATTCCTACCCTTTAAGTCTTCATGTCCTTAAGTTTTTCTAGGTTTATTGCTAGAAAGAAGCAGGAGATAGTAAAGCTGGAGATAGGATAAAGCAAAAGAAGTTTTGAAGGAATAGTCTTAATATGGTTTCTAAGGAAGTGTCTTACCTAGTCTTATGGTTTTAGTCTGGTTCCTGTGAATGATTCCTAGCCTGTGTATCCGAGACTGGATACACAAAGACTCTAGGCTTTAAGCCTTAGAGTCATCTTTAGTGACTTCTGAACTGGACTTTTTAGGCATTAGCCAAATTCTGTACACAGGCCTTTTCCAAAGTGTGGTTGGGGTGCTTCAGGAAAAGCCATACCATGAGTACGTTAAAGACTGAGAAGTCCTATGGTAAAGAAACCTGGTAAACTTTGCTTAACCTAGCAAACTCCAAGCTTACTTGACTATGAGATTCTTTTTCTCTGTAATACATATTGCTTGTCCTTAGTACTAGTGTCTGGTAGAACATGCTTTGGAAAGGTCGATACTGATTTTTTTTTAATCTTTGTGTGTTTGGAAGCCATTCCCTCTGAAGCACGGGCTGCCGTGTTGCTAAGCTTCCAGGTAGTATTCTCATGGTAGTCTGTGTAAATAGATTTAAAGTGTCTGTGAAAACTGGCAGGCAAAAAGGTGCGGATTGGGCAGTAAAATCAGGAAACCAATTTGTATGCATTTAGGGAATTACGTGTTAGTTTATTTGTAATTATGCATCTTTCAAGGTGTTCTATTTAATATCATCATAGACTAATTCCTCCATTATAATCAGCATTTGTGAGAACCTTTCTGGAAAACTCAATTCTTAAACCTAACTGATGAGGAATATGAAGACCTTAAGCATTTAGAAAAGAACATTTGAAGGAATCTCAAACATTGTTATTTGGAGTTATGCTCACTTTTATGTACTTCCATTTAGGATAGACTCTAGAGAGACCAGAAGAAATGGCCCTAAACTTCAGAAAGATCATTTGAAGTTGATTAAAGTAGAATTTCCCATCATCACTAGCTATTTGAGATGAAAAGTGACAATGAAACAGCGAGGTAATTTTTCTAGAATGCTTGAAAAGCAAACAAACAGGTTATCTGAATTTGATACAGATCTGATTCCTTAAAGGAGGTACTTACCTCCAGCCTTTGATCTGTGTATGTATTTATTGGTGTAACATATCTAATGCATCATTTTGTATTGAGAATGAATAGTAAGTTCTCTCATGAGAGTACATTGAACAGCCATCATCCATTGAACAGCTGTAATATGAGAGGAAATGTGTTAGGAACTGTGAGTAGAGTAGCAGAAATGACAAGGCTTGGTACTTGGTATTTACAGGAACATAAAATGCGTACCTGCTGTTAGCTATCATAGTTTGAGATCAAAACCTTGTTGGTTTCCTCATTTATATCATATTAAATCTCTTGCTGGCTGAGAGATTCTGTAGATACTCCATAATTGCACAACCGACCTCTGTAGCACAGCATAGTGATTTGAGAACAGGGTTCTGGAGCCAGGCTGCCTAGTTTCACCACCCACTAGCTTTGTCCTTGGGCCAATTACTTAATCCCTCTCTCTGTGTCTCAGTTTCCTCAGCTGTAAAATGGAGATGCTTAGAAAAGTGTTTGGGACAGTACCTGACACATAAAAGTGTAGTTATTGTTAATTGCTGTTAGTGTCTAGAAGTATTTATTGTTATGTATTTCTCCTACTACTGTCCTTCTAACCTACTGTGTTCCTCATGCTCTGCCTCAGGGTTTCTAGCTTGCTGTCTCTGCCTAAAATCCACTCCTCCCCACCAGTATCTGTTTGGTTTGCTTCTTCATTTAAAGTCTCAGCTCAGATGTCACCTTTTAATGAGGCTGTTCGTTTCCACTCTACAAAAAACAGCACTTCTCCCACCACTTTCAGGGATACAAATCAGGGATGGATCCAGGTTTTATGGGACCTGAAGTTTATGCAGTTTTGGGGACCCTCATTAAGAAAACAAAACTAGAATTAAAAAAGGTATGAAAGTGAATCTTTAGAATGAGAAAAGATATCCCAACAAAATACTGTAACCGTAGTCAGATCCCTTTCTTCTGAGATTTGCTTAGGCATTTAATCAGAAATGCTCACAAAAAATGCTTTCTGATAACTACCCGGCTCCCTGTCTCCACCTGGAATAGTCTACATGTCCCAGCAACTCTCAGCACTCATAGAGGGCCATGCTAGTGAAGGGGCCTGAACTTTAAGTTTTGTTAGCTTCACAGAAAGATTCAGTTCAGCTCTTTACTTAATTTTTCATTATGGCATGTATCACCACATGTTTATTTGTTTATTGCCTGTCTCTCCCCAGTAGAGTGTAAATCCAGGAAATGTGATTTTGCTTTGTTCATTGCCGTATCCCCAGAGCCTAGAAGAGTAGCTGACCCATATTAGGTTCTTAATATATATTTATGGAATGAATAAATGAACCAACATGAGAGGAACAAACCATGGCTACGTGAGTTTAGAGGAAGAAGATCATTGTTTCTGACTGGGAGAAATCGCAGCAGGCCTTGCAGAGGAGGTGGCATTGGGCTTGACTTAGAGTTTTGGCAGTAGTGGGTACAGAATGAGTTAAATGTAATGGACTGTTATTAGGTCTTAAATCTGAAATCAGTAGGCTTAATGTATCTTTGGCATATTAAGCAATGTTCATAATTGTTATATGCACATGAAGATACTCTGTCATTTTGAAGGGAAGACCCCTAGTGACTGACTAGTGAATATAGCAGTAGGCTTTCATTTTGTTTTTTTAAAATACGATTAAATTGGGCTTTTAGGAAGAGGACTTTGTTCACCAATACAAAAAAGACCTTCGATTCAAGAAATGAAATCATGTTTCTTTTTTAATTTTTATTTATTTTTTCATACCACCTTTATATGTACAAAAATAGTATTTCTTTTTGCTTCAGGTTTTTTTTTACAGTCTTTTTTTGTTCTGGAAGATGCCACGTTTCTGAGTTCTGACTGCCTTAACCTGATTATAGGTTTGATTTCCTAACGTAATAATGTACTGCCTACCTTAGCCCTTAAACTCTGTAGAATAATTTTGGATTTGACCATAAATTTAGATATGTTGAAATAAGACATTCATTTTGTTTGTTTAAGCTCTTAGAAATTTGAGATTGTAAAAATTCTTTCTGTATAAATCATCTACCTTACCTTGCTCAAAGCATCTCCTCTTCACTGCCTGTATGCTAACCTACATATGCCATGATTGTAAGGCCTCCTCAGCCATGTGGAACTGTGAGTCAATTAAACCTCTTTCCTTTATAAATTACCCAGTCTTGTGTATGTCTTTATTAGGAACTTGAGAACAGATTAATGCATGCCCCTTCCCAGCCAGTCATAAATACCACCCGCCCACAATTACTGTTCTCCTTTCTGTCACCATGAAAGCTCTTTTAGAACTTTGTATAAATGAATCATGAATGAATTGCCTCAGCACTTTTGATGAAAATCAGTTGACAGTACACATGTGAGTATATTCTGGAATCTTATTCTTTTGAGCTGTATGTCTATACTTTCACCAGTACCTCACTGTCTTGTTTACTGTAGCTTTATCGAAAGTCTTGAAATTAGGCAGAGTGAATCCTCCAATTCTGTTCTATCTTTTCAAAATGGTTTTATCTATTTTAGGTCCTTTGCTTTTCCGTACAAATTTTTGAATCAGCTTTTCAAGTTAAATATAAAAGCCTACTGGAATTTTGTCTTAACTTTAAATTTTGAGATACATAGTTCAAATTCATTGCAAAAAGAGTGAAAGAGGTCTCATGTACCCAACACCCAGCTTCCCCCAATGGTGATATCTTTACATACCTATAGTGCATTATCAAAATGAGGAAATTAATTGCACAATACAGTTAACTAAACCTTAGTCAGATTTCACCAGTTTTTGTATGCATTCATTTTTTATATCTTTGTATATAATTTTATGATATTTTATCATATATACAGCCTGCTGGGATTGTGTGGGATCTGTCACTCAGTTAGTGGAGAATTGAGATCTTAAATGCATTCAGTCTTCTGATCTATGACTATATCTTTACATTTATTTAGATGATCTTTATCTCATCAATATGTTGCTTTATTTTAATTCATAAATGTTATCCCTGACTTTTCCTGCTATTGTAGTGAAATATAATTATAGAAAACTTCTCCAGGATTACATAGTAATTACAATATGAGCCATTTTTTCAGTTTTTATTAAAATTCTCTTTGTACTAGTAGTTTCTGACTTCCTTTGGCTTAATATTGTTCAGTTTTAACCCTGAGCATATGGACTCCTTTTTTTTTTTTTTTGTATTTTATTTTTTCCAGACTCTGCTCTATCGCCCAGGCTGGAGTGCAGTAGCGCGATCTTGGCTTGCTACAACCTCCACTTCCTGGGTTCAAGCAATTTTCCTGCCTCAGCCTCCCAAGTAGCTGGAATTACAGGCATGTGCCACCATGCCCAGCTAATTTTTGTGTTCTTAGTAGAGACGGAGTTTCACCATGTTGGCCAGGCTGGTCTTGAACTCTTGATCTCGTGATTTGCCCACCTCGGCCTCCCAAAGTGCTGGGATTACAGATGTGAGCCACTGCGCCTGGCCCACGGACTCCCTTTAATAAAATTTGGCAAAAAAGACAGGGAAAATGACTATTTTAAAAGATACTCATTTTTTCTATGTATCCAAAGAATTTTTTTTTTTTTTTTTTTTTTTGAGGCAGAGTTTTGCTCTTGTTGCCCAGGTTGGAGTGTAATGGCGCGATCTTGGCTCACTGCAACCTCTACCTCCCGGGTTCAAGCGGTTCTCCTGCCTCAGCCTCCCAAGTAGCTGGGATTACAGGCACCCGCCACCACGCCCAGCCAATTTTTTGTATTATTTTAGTAGAGACGGAGTTTCGCCATGTTGGCCAGGCTGATCTCGAATTCCTGACCTCAGGTGATCCACCCACCTCAGCCTCCCAAAGTACTGAGATTAGAGGCATGAGCCACCGCACCCGGCCCCAAAGATTATAACAAACACCTTATAAACGGTTCACTTTCGTATATAAGATGTGTGTGTTGATGTGTATTTTGCAAAACTCACAGCTTTTGAGCTTATTAAAGGAAAATACACTTAAAGTTTACTTCATCCTTTAGTGAAAAATAACACTGCTGGATTATTTTAGGAGATCCTAAAAAAAATTCTTATCTTGAGGAACTTAAACTCTGATATAAGGAAACAAAATCTGCATGTATGAAACATCTAAGGAACATGTCTAAGGCATTATTTTAACAATTAGAAGAAAACAATAAAGCTATGTGAGTACTGTAGAAATTTTAATTTAAGGGAAAAATAAGTTAACTTCCTGAAAAAGTGAATCTTGACCTGAGACTTGAAGAAAAATTGGATTTGCAGTTTTAGAGAACTGTGACGTCATTCCAAAAGAGTAAATCTGGGTTTAAAATACTGCTGTGGGACCTAAGGGGGCAAAGAAGTAATAAGACAACCATTCTAAGGAGACATATTGGGAAATGTGGTAGACAATGTTTCACATATATAAGACACGGATAAATAAGTTCCAGTTGAAGAATTTAGAACTCACTTGACCTACAATGTAGTATTTATCAGATTCATTAGGGCCAGTCTTTAACCTGCTTGTTTAGTTATTTAGATGGTATTCGGTAAGATTTATTTCTTCCCTTTCATCTCTATTGATTTAGAAGTTAAAGATTTTACTTTTATTCTTTTGTTGGTTACCCTTAAAATTGCAACATGTGTAATTAGTCTAAAGTTAACTGATCTTTCTCTGTTCTCTTTCTGGTCAGTATGTGGAATTTAGAAGGCTTAATTTCATTCACCACCTTCCTGTTTTGTGTTGTCTTACTTTGGTTCTGCTGTTCTTAAATGTCCCAGTTTAGTTTTTATTATCGTTTTATACAAACAGTGCTTCCTTACGTTTACCTGTAGGAGTTTTCAATTTCTTTACTCACTGTTTCTTCTTGGCATTATATTCCTTCATTCTGGGTTCAGATTTCTTTAATCTTGTAGCAGTATTTGGTAGGATTTTTTTCTTTCTTTTTATTTTTCTTTTTAAGTGAGGAACTGTATAAGGTAAACTCCATCTTCCTCCTCCCCCTCCCATTGTCTTTATTTTGTCTTTTCTTTTAAATCATAGTTTAGTGGGGTATAGAACTCTAGGCTGACGGTTGTTTTTTTCTCAGCACTTTGAAGATATTTTGTCTTCTGGTTACCTGTTGTGCTGCTGAGAAGTCTGTTGTCAATATAATTATTGTTACTTGTAGCTAGTCTTTTTCTTTCCTCACTATTTGACTTTTAAGATTTTTTTCTTTGATTCTGGTGTGTACACAGTTTCACAATGTTATGTGTGGATTTTAATAAAAATATTTACTGTTTTTCTTTAATCTGAAGAGTAGCATATTTCATAAGTCCTGGAAAATTGTAAACTGCAATATCTTTGATATCTTTTCTTCTGCTCTTGTTTCTCTTTAGAGCTCTTGTTGTATTCCTTTAACTTTTAGTTCTCCATGACTTCTCATGATTTTTCTAACTCTTTATTCTGTGTCATGTATTATGGTTCTTATCTTTATTATCTTTAATTGTGTCTGTCTAATCTGCTGTTTGAAACTTGTGTTTTTTTTTAAAAGTTTACTTTTTAAAAAATAATTTCAATACACAGGATAATTGCAAAGAGTGAGAGAATAATAAAAATAAAATAACTCTGATGCATCTTTTCCAAGATTCACCAATGGCTAATACTTTACCACATTTATCACTTTTTCTCTGTATATATACTTTTTTTTTTCTGAACCATTTGAGAGTAAGTTGCAGGCATCAAACTCCTTTACCCATATACACTTTGACGTATATTCTCAAAATGAAAGACATTTACTTAAACTGCAATAAATTACCAAAATCAGGAAATTTTAATATTAAGACAATACTATTATTTGATCTACAGACCTTATGAAATTTCAGGAGTCCCAGTAATATCTATTATAGCATTTTCTCCCCAACTCCAGAAATCAATCCAGGAGAATCATATGCTATTTTTAGTTTCTAAGACTCTTCAGTCTCTTAACCTAGAAGAGTTTTTCAGCCTTTCTTTGCCTTTTTAGACACCAACATTTTTGAGTAATACACACCATTTATTTTGTAGAATTCTCCTCATTTGGGGTACTTTTGGTGTTTCCTTTTGTTTAAGTTCATGTTACACATTTTTTGGCAGAAATTTATAGTGATGTGTGCGCTCAGTGAATTGTATCAGGAAGAACATGATGTTGATTAGTTCCCTTATTAATGTTGACTTTGATTATTTGGTTAATGTTGGTGTGCCGAGTTTCTTCACTATCAGGTTATTATCTTTTCTTTTTCTAATTAATAAGTAAATTATGGGGAGATACTTTGAGACTATATAATATTTTGTTCCTCATCAAACTTATACCTGCTAATTTTAATATCCATGATGTTTCGTACTTGAATTATTACTATAATGGTTCTCAAATAATGATTTTCTAACTCCGTTAATTTATTCTACATGTATTGGTTGACATTCTACTGTGAAGAACTATTTTTGTTTATTTATTTTTGGGCTCATGGATTCTTCTTTTATTCATTGGATTTTGATTCATCACTTTTATTTTGATGCTCAAACAATTTCAGATTTGGCCAGTTGGATTTTATCTTAGCTAGGGCTGCCATAAAAACGTACGACAGACTAGGTGGCTTAAATGACAGAAATTAATTTTCTCACAGTTCTGGAGGCTAGACATTCAAGATCAAGATGCCAGGTTTCTAGTGATGCTCTCTTTCTGGCTTGTAGATGGCCTTCTCACAGAGAGGGAGCGCATGCTTTCTGGTGTCTTCTCATAAGGGCACTTATCCCATCCTGAGGCCTTCCCCACCTCAGGAACTCATCTAAATCCAGTTATCTCCTAAAAGCTCCATCTCCACATGCCGCCAACAATGAGGGTTAGGTCTTCAGCATGTGAATTTTAGAGGGACACAGTTCAGTCCGTAGCATATTCCATTGCTTTTTCGTTTTATTAATTATATTTCTAGAAGATCTGTGTTATTCTTTTCCTTTTTCTTTTTTTTTTTTTGAGACGGAGTCTCACTCTGTCACCCAGGCTGGAGTGCAGTGGCCCAATCTCAGCTCACTGCAAGCTCCGCCTCCCGGGTCCATGCCATTCTCCTGGCTCAGCCTCCCGAGTAGCTGGGACTACAGGTGCCCGCCACCTCGCCCGGCTAGTTTTTTGTATTTTTAGTAGAGACGGGGTTTCACTGTGTTAGCCAGGATGGTCTCGATCTCCTGACCTCGTGATCCACCCGTCTCGGCCTCCCAAAGTGCTGGGATTACAGGCTTGGGCCACCGCGCCTGACCATTATTCTTTTTCAAGTCTTCGTATTGTTGCATACTGTCTTGTTCTTAGTGTTTTCGGATTAGTCTATAATTTCAAATTTTGGAGGATTTCATCTTGCAATTTTTTGCTTTGTTTTGTGCTGACTCATGCCTGTGAATTTGTATGTTAATTTTGAATTCATCTACTTTTTTCTGTAAGAATCTTTGTGGTTTAAATTGAGGGATGGGTGGAGGGGCTGGGGGGGTTGGTGGGGAGTGGGTGGGAGACTGGGTGTCCTTCCAAAACAGTTTTGCTTTTGTTTCTTCCAGTAACCTCATGAGTCTTTTTGGTCTTGGATTAATTTTTATTTAATTTCTCAGTTTGGGATTCCCCACATCTTATAGATAATACAAACATGAACCCCAAATCAAAAGAACAGTAACTCTTGGATTTCAATTCTTGGAGGACTGTTTTTCTTCCACCCAAGCACAGACTTCGTTGTTATCCTCCTGTGCTTGTAGGTAACTTTTTTTTTTTTTTTGAGTCAGGTTATTGCTCTGTCACCCAGGCTGCTGTGCACTGGCACAATCAAGGCTCACTGCAGCCTCGACCTCCTGGGATCAAGTGATTCTCCCACTTCATCTTCCCAAGGTAACTGGGACTACAGGTGTCCACCACCTCACCCACCTAATTTTTGTATTTTTTGTAGAGACGAGGTCTCACTACGTTGCCTCGGCTGGTCTCACACTCCTGGGCTCAGGCAGTCCTCCCACCTCGACCTCCCAAAGTGCTGGGATTACAGTCATGAGCCACTGCGCCTGACCTAACCCTTAAAAAAAATTGTTTTTGCGTTACTGAAGGCACAGTCCCTTCCAGAGTCCTAGCATTATTCAGTAGTCTCTGTTCCAGTGTGCTGTTTTGAGTGGGCCCACGACTATTCGCCTGTACTCAGATGGTTTTAAAACCCCCAAGCACCTGGATTGCAGAGATCTACTAGTCTTCCTTCCTCCATCCCCTCCCACCTTGATTCTAATCCCCCTCCCGCTGTTGGTGGAAACCTCAACTCTGGTTTTCCACTTTCCGTCTTAATTCAGTGCGATACATTTGTTAAAATTGATGAACCAGGCCGGGCACGATGGCTTATGCCTGTAATCCCAGCATTTTGGGAGGCTGAGGTGGGTGGATCACCTGAAGTCGGGAGTTCGAGACCAGCCTGGCCAACATGGTAAAACCCTGTCTCTACAAAAAATACAAAAATTGACTGGGTATGGTGGCACATACCTGTAATTCCAGCTGCTCAGGAGGCTGAGGCAGGAGAATCGCTTGAACCTGGGAGGCGGAGGTTGCAGTGAGCTGAGAACATGCCACTGCATTCCAGCCTGGGCAGCAGAATTAGACTCCATCTCAAAAAAAAAAAAAAAAAAATGATGAACCAATACTGCTAAATTATAATATTAATTAAAGTTCATATGTGCTTTTGACAAATGTTTCATCAGTATAGTATCATACAGAATAGTTTCACTGCCTTAAAAATTCCGTTTTCTATCTCTTCATCTTCCCTTCTCCTCCACCCAACTCCAGGCAGCCACTGATCTTTTTATTGTCTCTATAGTTTTGTCTTTTCCAGAATGTCATATAGTTGGAATCATACAATATGTAGCCTTTTCAGATGGTCTTCTTTCCCTTAGCAATATGCATTTAAGTTTCTTTCATATCTTTTTGTGGCTCAATACCGATTTTGTTTTTAAATTACTGCATAATATCTCATTGTATGTTTATACCACAGTTTATTCATTCACCTATTGAAGGACATCTTGGTTGTTTGCAGGTTTTGGCAATTATGAATAAAGCAGGTATAAATATCCATGTGTAGGTTTTTATATGGACATAAATTTTCAGCTCATTTGGCATATACCAAAGAGTGTGATTGCTGGATTGTGTGGTAAGACTGCTTTTAGCTTTGTAAGAAACTGCCAAGATGTCTCCCAAAGTGACTGTAGCACTTTGCATTTCTAACAACAAAGTAATGAGAGTTCCTGTTGCTCCACATCCCCACCAGCATTTGGTGGTGTAGTGTTTTGGATTTTGGCTATTCTAATAGGTGTGTAGTGGTATCGCATTGTTTTAATTTGCAGTCCCCTAATGATACATGATGTTGATCATCTTTTCCTATGCATATTTGCCATCTGTGTATATTTTTTGGTAAGGTGTCTTCAGATTTTTTCCCTTTTTAAAATTGTATTTTTTTTTATTGTTGAATTTAAAGAGTTCTTTGTATATTTTGGATACGTATCCTCCATCAGATATATGTTATGCAGTATGTTTTCCCAGTAGTTTTTAATTTTCATGAAGTCCAGCTTATCAGTTTTTTTTTTCATGAGTTATGCCTTTGGTATTGTATCTAAAAATGCTAGATCAAGGTCACTTAGATTTTCTTGTGTGTTATCTGTTTTATATTTTGCAGTTTACATTTATGTCTGTGATCCATTTTGAGGTAATTTTTGTAAAAGATGTGAGGTCCATGTCTAGATTTTAATTTTTTATTTTATTTTGTTTTGTATGTCGATGTACAGTTGTTCCAGTACTATTTGTTGAAAAGACATCCTTTTCCCATTGGATTGCCTTTGCTTCTTTGTGAAAGATTAGTTGAATATATTTGTGTGGGTCTGTTTCTGGACTCTTGTATTAATTTGCTATAGCTTCCATTACAAAGTACCACTGACTAGGTGGCTTATACAATGGAAATTTATTTTCTCAGTTCTGGAGACTAGAAGTCTGAGATCAAGGTCTCAATAGGTTTCGTTCTTCTGAGGCCTCACTCTCTGGCTTATAGTTGGCTGTTTTCTCCTGGTGTCTACACATGGTCTTTCCTCTGTTTCTGAACACGAGGAGTTTGGGGCTGTAATTTGGAGTCAGATATACAGCAGAGAACTAGGGGAGATGACGACTGGGAGAAGACTATTGATTCTAGTTAGGAGGGTATAATTGCTGTTCAGAAAGAGTAGTTGACAAAGCATCCTAATTACAAATGATTGAGAAGGCAGGAGGAAATGGTGACATTGTCTCTGGTCTCTTTTCAAGGAGTTTGATCTTGCTACTTTCTTCTAGCACCATATGATTTCTATCTTTATCTTAGTGTTTTTCTCAGGAGTATTTATTGAGCACCCACGCTGAGCTGTGTACCATGGCTGATCCAGAGGATGAACAGAATGTAATCCCTCTTCTCAAGGTGGTGGCAGACTAGATATGGGAATAGTATGGAGTAATTACAGCATTAAGTAATAAGGGGTATTTTGTGATTATTATGTGATTCCCAATAAAAGTTCAGAAGATCAGAAAAATTGCAGCCCATGGCCAAATAAAGGCTTTTTAGAAGAGATAGAATGAAAGTTTGGCTTTAATGTATTGTTTAGGTTTAAATGGATAAAGTGGAAAGGCATTGTAGTTGAGGTGAATATTGAAGAATGAAGACCTGGTAGGAGGAGGAATAAGCAAGAAGAGATCACACAGGAAATGGGCCAAACTACATCAAATGATTTGTATTGGAGAATAATGGGGAATGTTAGATATTGTTAACAATAGTTATAATCATAGCAGATGACATTTGTAGAGTACATACTATGTACTAGAACTTATTTTATGTAAGCGCTTTATAGGTATTCTCATTTTAATTCTTTTCACAACCTTACGAGGTAGGTGTTGTTATTTCCATTTTACAGATACAGAAACTGAGACACAAAAAGAAAGGTCAAGAATAGGCCCAGTTAGGTGCAATGGCTCACCTCTGGAATACCAACACTTTGGGAGGCTCAGGTGGGTGGATCACTTGAACCCAGGAATTCAAGACCAGGGTAGGCAACATGGCAAAACCCTGTCTCTACCAAAAAAAAAAAAAAAAAAAAGGCCCAAGTCAATAAATCTAATAAATCTAGTAAGTGGTGAAACCAGGATTGAATTCAGGCAGTCTTACCTCCAGAACCCATGCCTTGTAGTCACCGTGTTGTGCTGTAGAGAGGTAGGTGAGACCAGAATATGTCTTGAGAAACTGTCTTCAGGTTATAAATTAAATGTGATAGAAATAAGGGGACCAATTGAGGTGTTTGATGAACTGAAGTGTAGATAGTGAGCTAGTTGATGGCGGGGACCACTTCTTAGTCCTCTGAGAGATGGATGTGGTGGGGAGTGGACGATTAATCCTCAGTCTGATATTTCAGATTATGTGGAAGATGATGTACCAGTTAGGAGTGAATGGAAATTATGTGAATTAGATTAATGACAGGGGAAATTGGGGGCATAGATGACCTGGAGAGATGGGAAAGTTGAGTGAAGTAAGATGTGGAGTTAGATTTTGGACAGATTGATTCAGGTGTAATATCTGTAGACTAGCAGATTTGAAGGAACCAGTAGGGAAATATCGTCAGGAGGGATAGTGGACATCTGAGAATAAGAATTCTTCGATGATGGGGGTGTCAAGGAAAGAGACATCTTTTGCTTGAGTTTTCAAAGGAATAATAGCTCTTCTCTAACTTCTTCCTCACTTGATATTTGAGAAATTCATGGCGGCCAGCCATAATGGCTCATAGTTGTAATTCCAACACTTCAGGATGCTGAGGTAGGAGGATTGCTTGAGGCCAGGAGTTCGAGACCAGCCTGGACAACATAGCTAGACCCCATCTCTTAAAAAAAAAAAAAAAAAGCCAGGCATAGTGGCACATGCTTGTAGTCCTAGCTGCTTGGGAGGCTGAGGCAGGAGGATCACTTGAGCCCAGGAGTTCAAGACTGCTGTAAGCTGTGATTGCAGCACTGCACTGCAGCCTAGGCAACACGGTGAGACTCTGTCTCTTTAAATAAAAAACAAAATAAAAAAAATAAAGAATTTGTGATTCATGACTTTAGTTTTTCCTTTGAATAGTGATATTTGAGCAAATAAATGAAATAAAATATAGAACACCTATTCTATAAGTGCCCGTGTATATGGAAGTTATGGTCTTTAGTTTTAAGTATTATAAGTTACTAAATATTTCCCAGTTGAAATAAGTTAACAATAATGGAGTAAATAACAGTAGTGAGAGATTGATTACCCATGATTGTTTAGAGTTTTCCTTCAACACCTGTGCATCCTTAAAAGCCCTTTTTGGATTCCTGTATTCCTTTCAGTGTCTCAGAGAAGTAGGTGACTTAGAATCTCTCTCTGACGCTAGGCCAGGGGGTTCATACCCCTCTTCCTCCATTTCATTCTCAGGAGGTGACACAGTGGAAAGAAGAAAGCATTGAAAGTGCTGAGTGATAGGAAACTCAGATGGGGTATGTCATTACTAAAACTTTTTCATCTTTCCCTTTTCCATGCCTTGCTTTTGCCTGTCCCCATCCTGTGCTCCACCATCTTCTCTCCCGTCAATAAAACCACAAACTCCGAATCTGCAAAAAGCATCAAGCAGAGAATATAAAGCCTTTTGCGGAAACAGTCCGCACAGTTATGTTTACTTTTTGAATGCCATTCAGCTTGAACAAGAGTAAGTTAGTCATTTTTATTTTATAATCATTGTGTTGATATTTTTCTTTCGGGGTCTCTTATTTCTGGTTGGTGCTGTGATGTTAAATCGCTAATACCGCTAGGATCTGCTAATCACAAGGTGTTTTTATTTGGAATGTTGAGATTTTATTTCCTCCAGTAAACTGTGTTCACATGAGGTTTGACAAACTTTTTTTGTTTCAAAAACCAAAATTGGAGGTTTCTGTTAATTACTGGGCAGAGTTGCTATTTTTATAGTAGGTCTGTATTGTTTGTGTTGAGTTTCCTCAGCTGTTTCTATTATGCTATGATGCAATATTTGAATTAAAATGTAGAAAATATTTCTATAAGGTAACATTGCTTTTATAGAAAAGAATATAAAAAGGTGAAATTTAAAGTGTTTTTTAAGATTTTAGACAATGTATTTTTAAAATATAATTTAACTTATTTTGGTGGGCTTTAGAAGAAAAGTCTGTGTAAACTAAACTTATTTTGTCTGGCAGTAAAGGGATCTAGTTTTTTTTTAACACCATTGTTTGCAGAAAGTATTCATTTATTAATACATGATAAAATTAGTTTTGGATGAGAAATATCTTTTTGTTTAAACTTATCTTTTTAAGTTCATACTATTTAAAACATTATTTAAACTATTTCACTTACAATATAAGATTTTTAAAAAATAAACTTTATTTTAGAATATTTTTGGATTTACACAAAGTCATAATGACTCCTAACCCAGTTTCCTTCTTTGTTAACATGTTACCATGGTACATTTGGCACAACTGAGGACCAGTATCGGAACATGACTGTTAACTACGCTCCACCGTCTATTTGAATTTCACTAGTTTTTCTCTAATGCCTCTTTCTGTCTCAAGATTCCATCTAGGCTTCCATATTCTATTTAGTCACTATGTCCCTTAAGCAGAATTTTCTGGCGTGTGACGGCTTCACAGACTTTTTGATAACTTTGATTGTTTTAAGGAGTGCTGGTCAGTATTTTGTAGAGTGTTTCTAAATTTAAGGTTTTTTTGTTTTTTTTTTTTTTAATAGTTAGATTGGGGTTATAGATTCTAGGGAGAATGAAGTATATATGCTGTTGACATAATTTATCACCGGCAATGTTAACTTTGATCACCTGGCTGTTGTAGTTGACCAGGTTTCTGTACTGTAAAACTACTTTTCCCCACTTTTCCGTTTTGTACTCTTTGGAAGCAAGTCACTAAACACAGCGCCACACTCGAGGTAAAAAGTTAAACTTCACCTCTTTGAGGAGGGGAGTAGCTTCATAAATTACTTAATTCCTCTGCAGGGATTTATGTCTTTGTCCTCATTTATGTGTTCAGTTATTTTATGTTAGTATGGATATATGGATATTTATTTTATACTTTGGGTTATGATCCAGTACTATATGATTTATTTTGTTGCCCATATTGCTCCAGCTTAGCCATTGGGAGCTCTTTGAGACTGTTTCCCGTGTCCCGTTGATAGGTCCCCATCATTTTTTTTTTTTTTCCTGAGACGGAGTCTCTTTCTGTCACCAGGCCGGAGTACAGTGGCTCCATCTCTGCTCACTGCAGCCTTCCGCCTCCTGTGTTCAAGCGATTCTCCTTGCCTCATTCAGCCTTCTGAGTAGCTGAGGCTACAGGCACGTGCCACCATGCTCAGCTAATTTTTGTATTTTTTAGTAGACACGGAGTTTCACCATTGTTGGTCAGGATGGTCTTTATCTCTTGACCTCGTAATCTGCCGGCCTCGGCCTCCCAAAGTGCTGAGATTACAGGCGTGAGCCTCTGCGCCCAGCCATCATTTTGTTTTTAACACTCACTTTCCGGCCCTGCAAGATGCTTCAGGCTCATCTTGTATTTCTCTGCCCTAGCCTGATAAGCAGACATTTTCCCAAGGAGCCCTGGTTCCTTCTATTAGAGAATGGTATTAGATACCAAGATCTGGGCTTTGAGTATGTTTGCTGTTGGCGTGTCATTGCTTCTAGGATTCCTCTCAGTAGATGAAGCTAGGAAATATGTGTATATATTACTAAGCCATGTATACATACATATCTATAATTGTTTTAGTATCTAGATGTGAGTTCATACTGATATCTCTTGCTCTAATCTAGCATCACATGGTTTCTTCTGGCCTTCCCCCATTGCTTATCTATAGCTTCCTAATCCAGTAGTAAGAAACCTGGCTTTCACTGTCTGGTAGCCATTTACGAATTTGCTCGATCTCAGTATATCTGTATAGCTTTTTAGAAATTTTCACAACTCTTGTGTTACAAGTTGACAAGCCACATTGTTCTCGTATTTTTAAGTTACTCATTTACTCTTTGAAATAATAATAATTATACACCACTTACTATGTGCTAAGCATTATTCTGTGAACTTTTAGATGTAACAACCAATTTTAGTCTTAATCCATGCTATGTTGTGGGAACTTTAATTATCTCTATTTTACAAATTAAAATAGAGGGTCCCAGAGAGCTTATGTGGTTTGTTTCCCCAAGGGTCCACAGCTAGTAAATGGCAGAGCTAGCAGTTGAACCCAGTTTGCCTCCAGAGTCCATACATTCGGCTATACTGCCAAAAATAGACGTGTGAAAACATCATAGTGTTGGTTATCATTTTTAGAAATATTTTTTATGCTAAGGAAGAAGAGGGTTCAGTGATCTCAGAAAAATCCCCAAAGTACCCTTCTGAATATGAGAGGGGACAGTGGTTAGAAAAGAGTAAATTTCTTTAAAAAGGCAAACTTGCAGAAATGGAACTGTATACTCACTAAAGGAAATAATGCTTGCTTTCTTCTGGTTGAGGAGATTGTGTCGCTGAGGAAAGTAGTTCATGCTTTTAAAAATCTTCTGGAATTAAACATGGACACCTTCTTTTTTCTGCCCTCCTTAAACCATTCCATGATGATTGCCAGATTATTTTTTCCTTCTGGTAGAAGCATGTGGTTCTCACCCTCTTCACATATGTCTCTTGCACAGAGGGGAAAGGAGTGGGTCAGAATTGCAGTTAGCAAAGGCGTTTTATTGGCTGCCGATCAAGTCAAGAACCAAATTAGTTGAAGGAATTTCTTTATTAACATGCCAGAAACATCTTATCTATTCTGTTTTACCAGACCCTGTTTAGCATTTGGTTTCATTGGTAAACTCATGTAGAAAGCTTAGTTATTCTGAAGTTTTGTTTTCAAACAGGACAGCCCTCCCAACTCCACCCTCCCCAGCATCTGATTTAAAATTTTTGACAGTTTTATTGAGATATAATTCATATACCATGCAATTTACCATATAATTCAATGAGTTACACAGTTAGTATAACTTAAATTTGAGTCCTAAAATCAGAAAGAAGATAGTGATAGAGGGAATTTATTCTTCCAAATGTTATTGATGTGTGTGTGTGTGTGTATGTGTGTATATATTATTATTATTTTTTTTTTGAGACAGTCTTGGTCTCTCACCCAGGCTGGAGTGCAGTGGTGCGATCTTGGCTCACTGCAACCTCCACCTCCTGGGTTCAAACAATTCTCCTTCCTCAGCCTCCCAAGTAGCTGGGATTACAGGCACCCGCCACCATCCCTGGCTAATATTTTGTATTTTTGGTAGGGATGGTGTTTCCCCACATTGCCAGGCTGGTCTCGAACTCCTAACCTCAGGTGATCCACCCACCTCAGCCTTCCAGAGTGCTGGAATTATAGGCGTAAGCCACTGTGCCTGGCCTATAAGTATTTTTATACTAAGTACTATTAATAAACACCAAAAGTGACTGTTATTGCCTGACATTAATTTATAAGGATTGCAGAGACATATAAACCACAGGAACTTGATAAAGTGGGTTAGTTTGATTGATCCTCATTGAAGTAATATGTACAGTTATCTTTTTACCATAATTTCGCTTTCCTTTCTTTTAATTGACCATCTCCTTTTTCCCCACTCAAATTTAAGGACATTTAATTCCTTAAAGTCTGTTTAATTCCATAAGTCTGTTTCTAAGTAATATTAAGTAATAATTTCTAAGTAATAATTAAGTTGAAACAAGATTATCCTTACTACTTGTCCACCAATAAGTGCAAAAGGATTTTGCCCTGAAAACTCCCATTTTTTTAGTGCAGAACATGTCAAATTTTCCTTTGTTGCTTAAACAAAAAGTCATATCAGTAAACATAAAAAATCTGAAGGAAATTTTAATACTTCTGATGCTTTTCAGTTGTAGTACATACTTTTAAAATGAAGCCCATTCATTTGGAACTGTTTGAGAGCTATAACATTTAAATAGCATCTAGGAGAAGTTTGGACTTTTACAAGTATAGGCTGTCATTTCGCAGAAAAGAAAATCTGATTGCGAACCATACCCAACTTAGGGGCCTTTGCATCTGGCTCATGGAATTGCTTATAACCTCTTGAACTTCTCAGTTTTCCAAAAAATTGTTGGTGATAATATTTAAGATTCTCTATGAAGTTGATGGTTTAATTTTGGGTAAATGAATTCCCATTTTTTACATAATACTTGGCTTTCATACAAGGTTCAAAGTATTAGATTGGTACATACTCTTTTTTTTTTTTTTTTTGAGATAGAGTCTCACTCTGTTGCCCAGGCTGAAGTGCAATGGTACCATCTTGGCTCACTGAAACCTCTGTCTCCCAGGTTCAAGCGATTCTCCTGCCCCAGCGCACCTGAGTAGCTGGGACTACATGTGTGCGCCACCACGCCCAGCTAATTTTTTGTATTTTTAGTAGAGATGGGGTTTCACCGTGTTAGCCAGGATGGTCTTGATCTCCTGACCTCGTGATCCTCCCACTTCGGCTGCCCAAAGTGCTGTGATTACAGGCCTGAGCCACTGCACCCGGCCTAGGTTGGTACATACTCTTAAGACAATTGAGGCATAGTAGGCAGAGTAGAAAAAAGAGATCTGCAAGCAGGTGGTAGTGGGGGTGGAATGTGGGGGCCATTTCTCAAAAACATTACTGAAATGTTTTCTGAAGAAAATGTATTCTTCTAAAAAATTTGCCTAACATTATTTTGTAAGCTGTTTTGGAATTGCTACTGGCCTCTTAATTCCTCCACAATAGTTACTGAAAACTATTTAATAGAAGATTTTAATGTAAACTCCAAAATTCCACCTACTGACTGGGATTTAGTAGTAAGATACAATTTTAAGGTTAAGAGCAGGATTTTTGTTCCTGCATCTGGGGTGGAGTGATCTTCGGAGAAGATTGGTGCCTCTCTTTGCTTCTCATTTTGTCTTTTGATGGAGAGGTTGGTGAGTGTTTCTGTTTTCTAGACTTGGCTATTTCTGTAGAGATTAGGAACATGTTGCTTATTGTAAAATATCAAGACAGAGAGGAACAAAATCAAGTTTAACTATGACAGTTCTTTAAAGCTGACCATCAGAATCATGTTCTGTAGCAGATATTCCTTGAACTACTCTTCTCTTGCAGTCACCTTGAAAGAGTATAATAGGAATTTGTGAGTAACTGTGTATGCTGTTACTTAAAGATGTAGATATTAATATGCGGAGGAAAGGAATAATGTACTTTGGGAATATATCTGAATCTTGTGTATTTTCTGTTAAGAAGCAACAAATTAAAAGCCCCTCTTGAGTGACAAAACGATCCAAAGCAGAGCTTAACTTAAGAGCTTCTTAGGACCTACAAGATGGAGCCTGGGCATCTTGTATGCCAATAACTTTACAGGTAGTTCTGAGAAGACAGTTGTTAACGGACTCCCCTGTCTGGTGATACAGGGGGCCCACCTCTACTCTGGTCTTGCTTTTCTTACAACTTTTTCTGATTGTGTTCACTTTCTATTTAGTCCATATTCCTGGACTCTGCACCTCTACCTTGTTACTTTGCATATACAGTCAATGGATTCTCACAGTTAATTGCAGTCCTTGTAGTGACTGGCTGTGTCCCATTTTTGGCTGTCTTTGGTTTCATATATTTTGCGATTGTGCTTGTTTTTCTCAGCAATACCAGTATCTGACCACTGACTCTGTACCTAGTCTGTCCTCTGGGCTGCACTGGCATTTCCAGACTTCTGCCTTGATTGCCCCCTGTCATCATAATGGTGGAGAGACTTTAAGGAGAATGGTGGTTCTGTTCCTAGCTCCCTCGTTAATTAAGTAAATGACTGTGATTCAGTTTCTTAACCACTTAGGACTATAGTTTTCTCATCTCTTGCTTAAATCCTCTTCAATTTCTGTATTATTAATAGAACTTGGTTACTCATGTATTTTTCTCTTTCTGATACAAGGAATTTAGCCTGGCTCTTTAACTTGTACTATATGAAAGCTTTGATGAATTTCTTTATACGCTAGGTAAAATGGAACATCGAGATATACTTTCTGCTCATTTCTAAGACAAAAAGCTTAACATTTTATAATCCTTTGTTGGGTCTCTCGTTGGTCACTTCAGCGAAGTAGACAAGTTAGTTGCATGTAATAGACAATTAGAAAATGCAAGAAATCTTTAAAAATATTGAAATGGCAGGTTAGTATCTACCAGATAGATACTATTTGGTCAGATGACCAAGTAGTTAGGAATTTAGCCTCTTGATTGCCAGATTTGAATTTTAGCTGTACTAGTTTTTAAGTTTTTTTTATCTTGGACATGTAATTTAATTTCTTTATGCCTCAATTTATTCATTTGTAAGACGAGAATGGCTAAATATTTAAATTGTGAAGTTTAAATAATAAAGCATTTAAATCTTAGTATATATCCTGTACATAGTAAGTGCTTTATAAACATTAACTACTATTGCAGTAGTATTTGTTCCTGTTCTTCATTGTCATGTAAATTTAGGGCTATTTTCATGATGCTGTTTAGGAAAGCCCTTCTAAGTGTTTCTAGGGTTTTTTTGTTTGTTTTTATTTTAATAGCTTATCTTAATCATATTCTATCATATCATCTAGGTATTTTTTTCCCTCCTGCCTAGCACTAATCAATGTGATTTTTTTTGTTTTTATTTCCCTTAACTGGAATGTAAGCTTCATGGGATCAGGGGCCTTCTTTGTCTTGTTGCTTGTTATATCTCCAGTTTCTGGTGTAGTACATGGACTACAATAGAAGCTCAGTAAATATTTTGGGGGACGACATTAATTGCTACAGTAAGCTGTTCAGCGTATAGCTGAAAGGAGATGGTGGTGACTGCAGCTAGGTGTGGCGCGGTCTCCTTTAGATCCATTTTGTGGTCTTTTTCCAGGGCCCTGACCTGCTAGCTGTTGTTGATTTTGCCTGGAAGTCTGTTCTCTGACTCAATTATTGTGGTCTTGTTTGGCAAATCATTGCAGTTTACCAAAGTGTGTTTTTTCTGGAACATTAGATCTTTAAAGTGATCTTCTAATGACCACAATGTCCCAATTCCACAGAACACACTTTGGGAAATGCAGAGTTAGTGTACTGCTGAAAGCCTCGTTTACCCTCACTCATTTCTTGCCTTGTAAAATGATATGGTCAGAAAAGTTAAAATGAAATAATATATGTGGCATACTTTGTGAACTCTCTAGAGTACCATAAAGCGTGTTGTCAAGTGTTTAAGACTTCTTTTATTAGTCATCATGTAGATGTATAGCCATTATCCTTGGAACCTGAAGCCATTACATTTAGTGACTTTCCCTGTCTGCAGATCGTCACGTTTTTCATTGCTCACAGTCACAGTTCTTAGAGTTATTTTGTTCAATTCTGACAAACTTCTGTGCTCATGAAAGTACTTGACAGATACTTGATGCATTTAGAACTGAATGGATGATGAAGGCCTTACTAGATAAAAGCTCACTGGTTCCATCTCTGATGTGGTGATTTTCAGAATTGTAACATTATAGTTTTATCGTCTAGCGAACACATTAAGCATCAGCATAAACCATACCTTTGTGTCCCTGTACCTAGCACTGTATCTGGCATGTAATTAGCTTTCAGTATTTAATAACTAAACAAGACACTGAAACCATACACCGTTCTTTCCTCATGCTCACATCATGAAATGGAGTTACTGTTTAGAGAGAGAATGTAAATTGGTACACTCAGTCTGGAATATGCACCACAACTTTATAGTATGATTTAAGTAGGAAAAATGTAGGGAAAACATCTGCCTTCATGTCAGAAGTGAGGGAATCAAACTTACTGGCTTTCTGTCTGTACTCTGCTTTAAAATTGGATTTTAAATAACAGTTTTAACTAAAAATAGACACCAAGAAGAAGACATTTCTCTGATGTAAATATCCATTTCCTAGTCCTCACAGGAAATTCACTTAAATTTAAGGCATGCAATTACATGGAGTATACCTTGCTTTTAAAAATTACTGTTGAATTACTGTCCTGTATTTAAAAAGACATGGATTCTGTTCATTTGTCTCCAGCTTAAGTAAAAAAAAGGCATAATGATACCAAAATAGTTTGTTCTTTTAAACACAATTGCTCAAAGGTATATTTAATGCTAATGTAGATTATATGGTGAAGATATGTTTCTTTGAATGAAAAAGATAACATATAAAAACAATCCTAGGATATCAGTAGCAGTAACTATGACATGTGTGCCTTTGATGTCATTATACCGTATATCCTTTTGTATAGTTAAAATGGCTGTTCTATGCATTTTGGTTTAATTGCTACAGGAAATGTTGTTATCTTTCATATTATGAAAAGTACTAGTTTTAGTCTTCCACCATGCAAAGACCTTTTTAAAACTAATCTTTTAAATATTATTTTCATGATAAATAATTTACCATTTATCTGTGGAAGAGAAATACTGCTTTTCTGCACACACTTGTGTATGTGTTCCAAAATTGTGTAATAAGATTTTTGGCTGTTAGAGTGACATGTGACTATAATGGTTTTCAGTAGAGTTTATTATTATAATGTATTAGCAAAGAACCAAAATTTATAAAGGTAGAAAGCTTTACAAGAAGTGCTAAGATCTTCATAATATTACCAGTTGCTTTGTTATGATTGTATTACTCTAATTTTCTAGGATTGTGAAATTATGTTTAATTATTGACATGGGTGCAAGACATTGCATGAATACAGGGAACTCCAAATTCTTGATTGTGGTTATTTGTGGTACGTCCTGCCAGTCTACAAAGGGGAAGTTCAGCTGCCTCTTACATGTAGATGATGTAGTGGCCTGTTGCTGAACTAGAAATCAGCCGTTGCTTTAAATGACAGATTAGCAGCTCCCTCCTCCATAATCCCAAACTACCATACCCAGACCTAGGTGTAAGTAGAAACTAAAAAGAGATTAGCCAAAGTTACTTCTCAATGTAGTCAGAAAAATGTAAAGAATATTGAAAAAGCAAATGTTGGGCATAAGTATATATAGCATTTTATGTTTCAGTTTGTGGTAAGAAGTTTTTCAAAGTACCTTTAACAATGGAAATACCTTTCTGCTATTTTCATTCCATCATTGGAATTAGCACTTAGAAACTATCCACTTAAGTGCTATTGAGTCTTCCGTTATTTCTTAACCACATTGTCCTTTATCTCAGTGCCTGTGAATTAGAGGTCTGTCTTTACATTTATTATAGTACTAGGTAAATAAGCATTTATGCCAACTGTAACATAAACAGAGATTCCGTGTACAATATGGATAATTATTTTTAGTCTGTTTCTGTTCACACTGTTAAATTACCTTGTTTTTGTTTATTTTCAACTCTTGAGTGTGTCTCAATGTCTACTATGCTTTATTTTTCTCTTCTGATTTCTGTTCTCTGCATACTAAATATTTTCTGGAGAAATGTACAAACTGGCTGAAACATCTGATTTAGCTTTAAGTGATTTGTTGTTGTCGTTTTGCTTTTAAATGTTGCCCAGGCTGGACTCAAACTTCTGGGCTTAAATGATTCTCCTGCCTCAGCCTCTAGAGTAGCTGGGACTATAGGCTGGTGGCACTGCAGCCAGCTTCCAAGTGGATCATTTATTGAAGTTCAGTAATATTAGAGTGGACCCTTGAACAACAGAAAGGTTAGAGGAGCCAGTGCCCCATGTAGTCAAAAATCCATGTATAACTTTTGACTCCCGCAGAACTTAACCACTAATAGTCTACTGTTGACCAGAGGTCTTACTGATAATATAAACAGTTGATTAACATATATTTCTTATATGTATTGTGTATTGTATTCTTACAATATAGTAAGCTACAGAAAAAGAAATGTTAAGAAATCATGAGGAAGAGAAAATGTATTTACTGTTCCTTAAGTGGAAGTGGATCATCATAAGTGTCTATCCTTGTTGTCTTCATGTTGAGTAGGCTGAGGAGGAAGAGGAAGGGTTGGTTTTGCTGCCTCAGGGTGGCAGAAGTGAAAGGAAAGACAGAAGAGGCAGGCACAGTATAACTTTACAGAAATACATTGTAATTTCTGTCTGGCTTTTTTGCTTTTTCATTTCTCTAAAAATGTTTCTATATGGTACCAATCCTCCCACTGTTAGTTTCAGTGCCTATATCATGGGAGGATCCCTGTCATAAAAGAAGTCAAAGCAGTCTTGGAGAATCCAACCCATTTGACAGATTGCCTAATGTTACTTTGTTTTCTGGCACTGCTTCTTCTTCCTCATTGTCTGGCACTGCTTTGGAAGCACTCATCTGCATCAGGTTGCCTCTGTTAATTCCTCTGGAGTGCTATCTGTTAGCTCTTATATTTTTGTAAGATCCATTTCTTGAAACCCTTCACCCACCCAACCCCCAACCACCTTTTTTTTTTTTCTTTTCCATATCTACAATCTCTTTCATGATTTCCTTGACTGACTCTTGTAAATCCTGTGAAGTCATGTGCAACATCTGGGCATAGTTTTCTCTAGCAGGTATTTTTTGTTTCAGGCTTGATGGCTTCCAAGGTATTTTTCTGTAACAGCAATAATATCTTCAATGATGAAATGCTTCCAGACATTCATGATGTTCTCTCTATTGGTGTTCTCTTCTATTGAATTGACAGTCCCTTCCCTAGAGTATCGTGTGTAATGACCCTTAAAGGTCCTTATGACCCCTGATCTAGGTGCTGAATTAGAGATGTTGTGTTTGGGTCAAGTAGACCATTTTGACATCTTCAGTGTTGAACTCCTGGATCTGGGTGGCCAGGGGCGTTGTCTAATATCAAAGGAACTTTAAAAGACAGTTCCTTACTGAGAAGGTACTTCCTGACTTCACAGACAAAGCATGGAAGGAACCAATCCAGAAAAAGGGTTTTTGTTACCTAGGATTTTTTTTTTTTTTTTTTTTGGCTTTTTATTTTTGTTTTGTACAACCCAAAGACTGGCAGCTGGTGTTTATTTTTTCCCTTTAAGGCTCAAGTGGTTAACAGCTTCGTAGATAAGAGCAGTCCTGATCATAAACTTGACTGCATCTGCACAAAACAGTGGATGGAGTTAGCCTATCCTTTACTACCATAAATCCTGGTGCTTACTTCTCTTCTTTACTAATGTCTTGTGGCATTTTTTTTCCCCCAAAATAGGGCACTTTCATCTGCATTAAAAAACCTGTTTTTAATGCAGTGCTAGGCACAGTGGTTCATACCTGTAATCCCAGCACTTTGGGAGGCTGAGGTGGGAGGATCACTTGAGCCCAGGAATTTGAGAACAGTCCAGGCAACATAGTGAGACCCCATCTCTACAAAAAATAAAAGAATTAGCCGTATGTGGTGGTATGCACCTGTGGTCTCAGTTTCCATCTCAGGAGGCTGAGATGAGAGGATTACATGAGCCCAGGAAGTTGAGGCTGCAGTGATCCAAGGTCATGTGATCCAAGGCGCAGCACTTCAGCCTGGGCAATAGAGTGAGATCCTGTCTCTTGCTCAAAAAAAAAAAAAAAAAAAAAGGCTGGGCGTGGTGGCTTACGCCTGTAATCCCAACACTTTGGGAGGCCGAGGCGAGCGGATCACGAGGTCAGGAGTTCAAGACCAGCATGACCAACATGGTGAAACCCCGTCTCTACTAAAGAATACAAAAATTAGCCAGGTATGGTGGCACACACCTGTAATCCCAGCTACTCAGGAGGCTGAGGCAGGAGAATCACTTGAACCCGGGAGGTGGAGGTTACAGTGAGCAAAGATTGCACCACTGCACTCCAGCCTGGGTGACAGACTGAGACTCTGTCTCAAACACACACACACACACACACACACACACACACACACACACACACACACACACACACCTGTTTAGGCAGATAACCTTTCTCCTGAATGATTTTCTTAATGGTGTCTGGGAACTCCCCTACTGCCTCTTGGTTGGCAGTAGCTGCTGCTTCTGTTTTCTTGACGTTTTTAAGCCAAACCACTTTTTCAAATTATCGAACCATTCTTTGCTGGCATTCTCTCCAACTTTAAATCCTTTTTTTTTTCCCCCCTTTAAGTTGTTAATAGAAGTGGTGAGAGCAGACATTCTTCCCTTGTTCCTGCTCTTAGGAAGATACTGTTTAGGCTTTCACCATTTCCTTTGATGTTAGCTTTAGGTCTTCTGTATATGCGATTTGCTAGATTGGCACAGTTCTCTTTATTTCCTGTTTGCTCAGTTTGTATCAGGAACGGATTTTAGATTTTATTTATTTACTTTTTTTTTCTGTGGAGATGACCAATTTTTGTTCATTTTTGGTCTGTTAATATGGTGAATTATACTGATCGATTTTTCTAATACTAAACCTTGTATTCTTGGGATAAATACCACTTGATCATGATTTCTAACATTGTATTGATTTGCTAAAATTTTAAGAATTTTTTACGTTCATGAGGTACAGTTGTCTGTAGCTTTCTTGTAACATCTGTGTCTTGTTATCACAATAATGCTAGTCTCAATTGAGTATTCTTTTCTTTTAGTTTTTCTACTTAAGAGTAGTTTACATACCGCAATTACAGTGTTGTAATATTCTGTTTTTCTGTGTACTATTGCCAGTGAGTTTTATACCTTCAGATGATTTCTTATTGCTGATTAGCACCCTCTTCTTTCTAATCAAAGTACTCCCTTTAGCATTTCTTGTAGGACAGGTCTGGTATTAATGAAATCTCTCAGTTTTTGTTTGTCTGGGAAAGTCTTGATTTCTACTTCATGTTTGAGGGATATTTTTGCTTAATATATTATTGTAGGGCAAAAGATTTTTTTCCTTCCTCACTTTATGTCATGCCTGTCTCTCCTGGCCTATAAGGCTCCCACCGAAAAGTCTGCTGTCAGATGTATTAGATCTCCAGTGTATGTTTTCTTTCCTCTTGCTGCTTAAAGGGTCCTTTATCCTTGACCTTTAGTATTCAATGTCTTGAGGTAGTCTTCTTTGGGTTAAATCTGCTGGTGTTTTGAATAAACTTTCTACCCCTGTCTCTTTCTCTACCTCCTCTTTAAGGCCAGTAACTCTTGGATTTGCCCTTTTGAGGCTTTTTTCTAGATCTTGCAGATGTGCTTGTTTTTTTAATTCTTTGTTTGTCTCCTGTTTTCAAATAGTGTGTCTTCAAGCTCACTCATTCTTCTGCTTGATCAGTTTTGCTATTAAGAGACTCTGATGTACTCTTCAGTATGTCTGTTGCCTTTTCAACTGCAGAATTTCTGCTTGATTCTATTAATTATTTCAGTGTCTTTGTGAAATTTATCTGATAGGATTCTGATTCCTTCTCTGAGTTATCGTGAATTTTTTTTAGTTTCCTCCAAACAGCTATTTTGAAGTCTCTTTCTAAAAGGTCATATATCTTGGTTTCTCCAGGATTGGCCCCTGGTGTCTTTTTTATTTTATTTTTTGAGACAGGATCTCACTCTGTCACCCAGGCTGTAGTGCAGTGGCATGATCTTGGCTCACTATAACTTCTACCTCCTAGGCACAGGTGATCCTCCCACCTCAGCCTCCCAAGTAAATGGGACCACAGGTGCACACCACTGCAGCTGGCTAATGTTTGTATTTTTTATAGACACAGCATTTCAACATGTTGCCCAGACTGGTCTTGAATTCCTGGGCTCAAGTAGTCTGCCTGCCTCGGCCTCCCAAAGTGTCGGGATTACTGGTGTGGGCATCGCGCCCGGCCTTGGTGTCTTATTTAGTTTGTTTGGTGAGGTCATGTTTTCTTGGATGGTCTTGATGCTTATGGGTGTTTGTTCGTGTCTGGGCATTGAAGAGTTAGTTATTTCTTGTAGTCTTTCTAGTCTGGGGTTGTTTGTACTTGTCTTTCCTGGGAAGGCCTTGCAGATATTCAGAAGGACTTGCATTTTGTAATCTAAGCTGTACCTGCGGTAAGGAGAAACCCAAGCCCGGTAACACTGTAGTTCTTGCAGAGTTGTAGAGTTATGTCCTTGGTGGTCTTCAGTAAGACCCAAAAGAATTCCCTGTATTATAGGCAGTCTCTTATTCTCTTCCTTTACTTTTTCCTAAATAAACGGCATTTCTGTCTCTGTTCTGAGCTGCCTGGAGCTGGGGGAGGGGTGACACAAGGTCCTCTGTGGCCACCAGTACCGGGACTGTGCTAGGTCAGACCAGAAGCCAGCACAGCACTGGGTCTTGCCCAAGGCCCACTGTGACCCCTACCTGGCTACTGCCTATGTTTGCTCAAGACCCTCGGTATCTATAATCAGCAGGTAGTGAAGCCAGCCAGGCTTGTATCCTTCCCTTCAGGCCCCAGGTGAGTCCAGAGATGCCATCTGGGAGCCAGGGACTGGAGTTAGAAACCTCAGAAGTCGGCCGGGCGCAGTGGCTCACACCTGTAATCCCAGCACTTTGGGAGGCTAAGGCGGGTGGATCACCCGAGGTCGGGAGTTTGAGACCAGCCTAACCAACATGGAGAAACCCTGTCTCCACTAAATACAAAATTAGCCAGATGTGGTAGTGCAAGCCTATAATCCCAGCTACTTAGGAAGCTGAGGCAGGAGAATCGCTTGAACCCAGGAGGCCGAGGTTGCGGTGAGCCGAGATTGCGCCGTTGCACTCCAGCCTGGGCACCAAGAGCGAAACTCCATCTCAAAGAAACCTCAGAAATCTTCCTGGTGTTTTATTCTACTATGGCTGAGCTGGTACTCATACCATGAAATGCAGTCTTTCCCACTCCTGCCTCCCCTTTCCACAGGCAGAGGATCCTCACCCATTGGCCACCACCACTACAGGCCATGGGGAGTACTGTCAGGCTCCCGCTGATGTTCACTTAAGACCCAAGGATTCTCCAGTCAGCTTGTGGGAGTGCTGATAGGCCTAGGACTCACCATTCAGGGCAGCGGACTCCCTTCTGCCCCAGCGCAGGTCTAGAAATGCTGTCCAAGAGCCAAGGCCTGGAATCAGGGACTCCAAGAGCCCACTTGGTGCTCTACCCCCACTGTGGCTGAGCTGGTACCTGAGGTGAAAGACAAAGTCCCCTTTATTCTTCTCTCTGCTTTTCTCAGGCAGAAGGAGTCTTTCACTGTAGCTGCCACTACTGGACATGTGCTGGTTTTCACTTGAAGCCAGCACATGTCAGAGTCTCTCCCAGGACCCACAGCATACTACCTGGGTTTTGCTGCTTGTTATTCAGGGCCCAAGGGCTCTGTAGTCAGCAGGTACTGGATCCTGCCTGAACTGGGTTCTTCCCTTCAAGGCAGCTGGTTCCCTTGTGGCCCAGGGTGTGTCTAGAATATTATCTGGGAGCCAGGGCCTGGATGGGTGCTTCACGATCCTAACTGGTCCCCTATCCTAGTGTGACTGATCTGGTATCCAAGATGCAAATCAGAGTCCTCTTCACTCTTCCTTCTCTTCTCCTCAAGCAGAAGAGAGGGATCTTTTTTGGAATCACCAGCTGGGGTTAGGGGAGGGGTGGCACAAGCACTCCCTTAGCTGCCCTGGCTGGTGTCATAATAGCTTGCGTGTCCCCCAAGTCCACTGGCTCCAAGCCCCACTCAGCCCTATGACTTTGCCTAAGAGTTGCAGTCCTTGTGGCCTAGACTACCTTTCAGGTTTGTTGAGGGCTCCAGGGTACTTCAGCCCATGGTGGGGAGGCTTGCCAGAACTCAAGTTCTGTTGGGACAGGCACTTCCCTTCTGGCTAGGGCTGATCTAAATGTTCCCTCCATGGGTGGGTGTCCGCTGAGTTCAATGCAAAGTCTCACAATCACTGTGCTTTCCCTCCCCCAAGCACACACATTCTGTGTGCCACATGGCCACTGTGGGTGGATGGGGGACAGTTGGCATTGGCAATTCAAGACTGCCTTTCCTACCATCTTCAGTGCCTCTTTCAGTGACATGAAGTTAAAACCAGGTACTTTGAGTGCACGTCTGAGTTTTGGTTCTTATAAAGGTGCTTTTTTGGTGTGTGGATAGTTACTAAATTTGGTGTTCCTGCTGGGTGTTGGTGGGTGGAGTCTTCTGTTCAGCCCTCTTGCTCTGCCCCATCTTGATTCTTCTCATTTTTCTGAAAGAGTTTGTGTAGAATATTTTCTTCCTTCTGTGTTTGGTGGAATTTATCAGCGAAGCCATCTGAGTCTGGAGGCTTTATTGTTGGGCATTTTAATTTATAGATTGAGTTCCTTTTAGAAATATAGGGCTATTTAGTTTATTTTTTCAATGGGATTCAGTAGTTTGTGTCTTTCAAAGAATTTATTCTTTCATCCAAGTTGAAATTTAATGGCATAAAGTTATTTGTAATATTTTCTCATCCTTTTAATATCTGTACAATCTGTAGTGGTATCATGTCTCTCCTTCCCAACCTTGGTAAATTTGTGTCTTCTCTCTTTTTTTTTCCTTTCTTTTTTCTTTTTTGTACTGCCTTTTTTTCTGATTACTTTGGCTAGAAGTTTATCTTCTTACAGGTAACAGAGCCTAAATTTTATTGATTTTTCTCAAAGACCCAATTTTTGGTTTAATGGATTTTTCTTTACTGTTTTTCTGTTCTATTTAATTGATTTATACTCTAATCCTGTTTTCTTTCTTCTGCTTACTTGAGGTTCATTGGCCATTTGCCTTACTTTAGTTTCTTTTTTTTGTTTTGTTTTGTTTTTTGAGAGGGAGTCTCGCTCTGTCACCCAGGCTGGAGTGCAGTGGCCAGATCTCAGCTCACTGCAAGCTCTGCCTCCCGGGTTTATACCATTCTCCTGCCTCAGCCTCCTGAGCAACTGGGACTACAGGCGCCCGCCACCTTGCCCGGCTACTTTTTTGTATTTTTTAGTAGAGAGAGGGTTTCACCGTGTTAGCCAGGATGGTCTCTATCTCCTGACCTCGTGATCTGCCCGTCTCAGCCTCCCAAAGTGCTGGGATTACAGGCTTGAGCCACCGCACCCGGCCACTTTAGTTTCTTAAGGTGGAAACTGAAGTGACTGATTTCCTGTTTCCTTTCTTTTTCTTCCTTATGTGAGCATTTGTCACTGTGTTTCCTTCTAAGTACTATTTTAACTGCGTATCACAAATTTTGATATATTTCTCTTTATAAGCAATTTGATTATGATATGTCTTAATGTAGCTTTCTGCACATTTGCTGGGAGTTCATTAAGGTTCTTGGAGGTGTTTCATCAAAATTGGAAAAAATTTGGCAATTAATCAAAAAATTTTGCTCTTTACCTATTTTTTAGTCTATTTGAAGTTGTCCCACAACTAACTGATGCTCTCTGTTCATTTTTTTCCAGACAGAAAAAAGACTATAGTTTCTATTACCATTTTTTTCAAGTTCAATAATCTTTTCTTCTGTGGTGTCTGATCTGCTGTTGTTCTATCCATTGTATTTTAGTCTCAGTTATTTTAGTTTTCATGTATTAATATGATTTGGGTTTTTTTCGTATTCCGTGTTTCTGTTTAACTGGCTTAGTCTTTACTTCTTGCACATATGGAATGTAGTTATAATAGCTAGTTTAATGTCTCTGTCTACTAATTCTATTTTTGAATCTGTTTTATTGATTTTTCTTCTTATGGGTTGTATTTTCTTACTTTTTTATGTGATTAGTAATTTCTATTGTATTTCAGACATTGTGAATTTTACTTTATGCCCTGGATATTTTTGTATTCCTGTTAGTATTCTAGGGCTTTTTTCTGTGGTGCAGTGAAATTACTTTAGAAACAGATTGTTGTATTTATTTGTTTTTTCTGAGATGGGGTCACACTCCTGTCACCCAGGCTGGAGTGCAGTAGTGGCATCTTGGCTCACTGCAGCCTCAACCTCTCCTGCTCAAGCAAAACGCCCACCTAAGTGCCCCAAATAGCTGAGACTACAGGCATGGGCCACCATACCTGGCTATTTTTTTGTATTTTTTGTAGAGGTGGGTTTCACCATGTCACCCAGGCTGGTCTCAAACTCCTCAGCTCAAGCGATCCACTTGCCTTGGCCTCCCAAAGTGCTAGGATTACCAGCATGAACCACAGTGCCGGGCCTTGCAAGTATTATTTTGAAGCTCAGTTAGGTGGAAACAGAGCAACTGGCAGCCTAGAGCTAATTTTCCCCAATACTAAGACAGTATTCTTCTGAGTATCCTACCTGGTGTCTCTTAAATTGTGAAGTTTTCCAGTCTGGCTGATGAGAGCATGAACTATTCCCAACCCTTAGACATCTTTGGTGATTGTTCTCTCTCTTCCTTTCTGGTGGCTCTGCTCTAGGCCTTGTGTGTTTCCTCAAGGAATGGGGATTGGTATTGAGCTGAAATTTTGAGATGAAGATGGACACCCCCCTCCCCTTCCTGTCTGTATAGTTCTCTCTGCTTTGGTACTCTGTCCTACAAATTCTAGCTTTCTTCGTTTTCCTGTATTCTTAGCTTCATCTTCTCAACTTAGGATGACCATCAGGCTTCATCTGGGTTCCCTTGCCCTGCACTGAGGCCTGGAAACTGTCTCTAGAATATACGCTGGGACAATTGTGAAGTTCTGTAGGATTTTATTTTTCTTTTTTAAGGAATCACTATAGTGTGCTGACTGATGTTTCATAGCTAAAGACTGTTAGATGTTTTGTTCATTTTTAAAGCTTTTTCTTAGGTGAAAGGGTATAGCTGCTTTCTGCTACTGTATTTTGGCCAGATACCTTTGTTTTGGAAGCTAAAAATTACTGTATTACTCATATAGTTAAAGATGAAATTACAGTGAAAATTATGCAGTATGTATTTTGATGAAAAACGATTAAAGCTATAGATATAAATAAAGCAAGACTTCCAGTTGTAATTTATAATAATAAATTCATTTATTTAAAAAATAAAATGATTAAGTGTGAACACCAAGGAATTAAAAAAAGAGCAAACTCATAGGCACCGGAAATGTAAATAATAAGGAGGAACAGAAACTAAATGAAGGGGAATACAGAGGTGGGGGAATCAATAAAACCCAAACTCAACATTTGAAAAGATATGTAAAAAAGAAAAACCTGGTAAGAACACCCAAGAAATAAAAGAGAAGGCATAAATATTATTTGTTAATTATTATTGCAAATATAAAGAGAGCATACCCACTAATTTAGCAGTACTTTAAGAGATAATATTATGAGCAAGTTACGCTAATAAATGTGAAAGCTTCAATGCATGGATGGTGGAGTCAAGACTGGAGACTGTAGTATTCCAGAGAAGAGATTATGGTGGCCTGAACTCTAGGGCACTAGTAATAGAAACAGATAAGTTAAAAACGTACAACAGACATTTATAATTCCATGAACGGAGGGATGGGAGGGTTAAGGTGTTGGGTTACAGGGTTCTCCCTTGAGCAATTGCAAGGTGTTGGGTGGTGTCACTACACCTAAGGAACAGCAGGGTTTTGGGGGGGGATTAATTTGAGGTACATGGGTGTTGGTAGCATTGTCTAGTTGGTTATATGGGTCTGAACTTACTGAAGTCTGGGTAAATTGTCTTACAAACTTACCAGCTTGTTTTTCTTTTTGTGAACGTGCCTTTAAATGTTTCCAGAAATATAAAATACCCTCTTTTTAAACCACATTAAACCCTCCCCCATATAAATATTATGTACCCGGCTAGATCTTAGTTAGATATGAGAACAAAGATCCTACTGAAACAGCAGTCTCTATTGTAATAAACACTAAAATGTATGCTTGTAACAGGAGCCCTTAACTTTTTGGCATAGTTTCTATGTAAGAACTCAGATTTCTCTGAGTGATGTGGCTGTGGCTTAGATTCTGATTCTCTAAAAGTCATTGCCAGGCTTGTCTGACCCTGCTGCTAGGTAGCTAGGCAGGCTTCACTAAAATATAGCCTCAAATCCTTTCATTTAACTACCTAAGTTCCTAAAATACTTGAAAATGAGCTGCACTCATTTATGTTACTGAGGTGCTACATGTAGACTTTTGTCTTCCTCTTGGCTTAAACAAAACTCTAAGTCACCTCAAAGATGGAAATGAGATGTGTTTTTATTTTGTTAAAGAGATGTAATGTGTATTGGAAATTGCCTTTCCCCTTAGGCTTTCGTTCTTTGACTGGATTGGAGGCTGCTGCACACTACCTTAAGCCTGACAGTTTTAGCATAATCCTAGCCTGACCTGCACTGGACTGGCTGTTACTAAAAACCTTTTTCTGTGTCGTCTGAAGTATTTACTGCCTGTCACAAGTGGTACTCTTCTTGCTGACTTCTTAGTGACCTATAAAGTACAACTATAGCTTGAACAAGGTAAACAATGTGGCTTTTTGTTACATAGTACAACATAAGTTTTCAAAGCATAGTACGTTCTTTAGTTTTAATTGATAGATTGGAAATTTAGTATGAGCATGTTCACAAGTGTGATTGCATTTGTGATGTTTATGTTTCACACAATTCTTCTTCCTCTTCTTTTTTTAAGGAGACGGAGTCTTGCTTTGTCTCTCAGGTTGGAGTGCGATGGCATGATCTCAGCTCACTGCAACCTCTGCCTCCTGGGTTCAAGCGATTCTCCTGCCTCAGCCTCCCGAGTAGCTGGGGCTATAGGTGTGCACCACCACACCTGGCTAATTTTCATATTTTTTGGTAGAGACAGGGTTTCACCATTTGGCCAGGCTAGTCTCGAACTCTTGACCTCAAGTGATCCACCCACGTCGGCCTCCCAAAGTGCTGGGATTACAGGCGTGAGCCACCATGCCCGGCCAATTATTATTATTATTGTAATTATTCCTGGAACCATCAAAGGAAAGGCTTACACCATGGTTTAGTAAATTTTTTGGGCCAAATCTTAACCATGCCACCAATTTCTTATCTTTTTATTTCAAATTTAATTAATTTATAATTTTAATAAAAAATGCATTTATTTACATGGTTCAAAATGCAAAGTGCTGTTTTTAAAAAGTATCCCCTGAGAAGTCTTGTTCCGTCCCATCCCAGTCTGTCCCTTCTCCTTAGTTCATTATATGTATTACTATATTTTTATTAATTTCTGTTTATTCCTTTAGACTTTATGCAAGAGGCTAATTCAAATGTATATTCTTATTTCTACCTCCTTTGACTCAAGATAACATACTAATACTTTGCACCCTGGTTTCTTTATTTTTATTCCATGGAGCTCTCTCTTTATATCAGTCAATACATAAAGACCTTCCTTATCTTTTTTCTTCTTTTTTTTTACTGTATAGTATTAATTTGTTGGTATATGCTGTAGTTTATTCAACCAGTCCTCCTTTTGCACTTGAATTTGTTCAGTCTTTTGCTATTACAGGCAATTTCATAGTGATTAACCTTGTACATGTGTATTTCATATGTATGTGGGTTTCCTGTTTTTGTTTCCTAGAAGGGTGTTTGCTAGGTGAAAGGGTACATGCATCTGTAATTTTGATTGCTATTATTGGATTCCCTTTATATACATCTTGCATTTTGCATTTCAGTAGCAATGTATGAGGGTCCTTGGAATGCCCTCCTTTTCCTACAGCTTGACAAGTGGTTGGACTTAAATCAATTTTGCCAACCTGATAAGAAACACTATCTCAATGTATATTTTTTGTTTGCATTTCTGTTTTCAGCTTATCATATGTTCAAGGGCCATTTGTATTTGTTTTCTTTTTCACATACTTGTCCGTTTTTCCATTGGATTATCTCCTCTAAGAATTCTTTATATGGGTGTATTTCCGGACTTTGTATTTTGTCCCACTGGTCTGTCTATTCATTTGCCACTCGTATACTTTTAGTTGTTGAGGCCATATAAAATTATGTTGTTAGAGCTGTTTTCTCATTGCTCCTCATTTTCATAGTTTTCCTGGCAATGACTGCTTGTTTATTTTTCAATAAGATCTTTAGAATCAGCCTTTCTAGTTCCTGGAGGAAAGAAATGGGTACTTTTATTGGGTTTGTATAAATTATAATACCTTAAGAAGAATTGATACCTTTATGATGTTTAGCCTCTCTAAGAATATGATTATAACTTTCTCTTCATTCAGTTCTACTTTCATTTCTTTAAAGGGTTTTAAAGTTTTCTTTAAGTTTGCACATTACTGATTAAGTGAAAATATACAAATATTTAGTTGCTGTTGGAAATGAAGACTTTATATCTGCTGCTGTTTGTATAATATGTTGTATATATGAAGACTATTGATCTTTGTATATTCTTTTTATAGGTTACTAGCTTACTGAATTCTCTTATGTTTGTAGTCACTAATTCTTAATATTGTTTTAAAGCACATTTTATGGAGTTGGTGAGTACTATATAGGATTTTTTTTTTTTTTTTTAGTACCAAAGTCTTGGTTGAGAGACTTATTACACGGTATATCCATTTTTACTGGTTTAGATATGTAGCATGATGAACCTCAGCAAGTTTAAAAAGAATCATTTCTTTATTTTAACTTGAAATTTCAAGTTTTTTAATTGATGAAAAGTTGTCATTGATTGTGGCAAGGGGGATGTGAAATCCAACCATTTATTGGTATGTGTTACAACTTAGCTAAGTCTAATAATAGTCAGTACATACTACTAAATCATTCAAAAGCAAATGGTCTTTTAGATCAAGTAATAGATCTCTTAAATTGAGATGTATTTACCTTAGATAGTAAGAATGACTCTTTGGTCTCTTATAGGAGGTGAAGAGAGATGCTGTTTCTGGGTTAGTATTTTTGCTAAAATTATTTTATGAGAAGCACTTACTTTCATATGTTAAAAATTTGGAACTTGAAGTTAAAGCACATTGTCTTGAGTAAAAAATATTGGTAGAAGTTCAGAAATGTAAACTAAATTGTCTTTTATTTTACCTAAGTGGACTATGGAATCTTAAGCTATTAGTATACAAATACTTGTAGGCCAGGTGCAGTGGCTCACACCTATAATCCCAACACTTCGTGAGGCTAAGGTGGGAGGATCACTTGAGCCCAGGAGTTTGAGACCAGCCTGGGCAACATAGTGAGACCCCATTTCTACATTTAAAAATTAGCCTGGTGTGGTGGTGCATGCCTGTAGTACCAACTGCTCCGGAGTCCGAGGCAGGAAGATTGCTTGAACCCAGGAGTTAAGAGGCTGCAGTGAGCTATGATGATGCCATTACATTCCAGCTGGTGCAACAGAGTGAGATCTTATCTCAAAACAGACAAACAAAAACCCCCCAGAACCAAATTTGTATTTCCCTTCTCCTTTTCCTGATATTTTATTATATAAGTATACATATATTCTCCATAATGAACGCTGTATCTATCATCCTGAACTTTTTAACCGCTCTAGTCTTTTGTATACTAAAGCTTTCAGGCTTTAAATAAAGCATATATATCAAAATGCTTTGAAGAGTAATTGAAATCTCAGTTTCTCCCCCTCCTTTTAACTAAACAGATGGAAAGAATTATTTGATAATGTTTCCCAGAGCCCTTAATAATGTAGCATATTTGAGTGTCTGATTCTTTGAATAATGAGTGTGAGAAAGTTGAAAAATGAAATGTAGAGTGCTACAGTGGGTTTTAGTAAACAAAGTTTTGTTATGTCACAGTAAATGGTAATGGATAAATAGGATAATAGGAGTGTCTTATATTTGGGAAATTTCATTCATTCCAAAAGAACAAAGGCAGTAAGCAGGAAGACAAATTAGTTAACCCTAATAGTGAGAAAGGGAGCTGATAGTTTAGCCTCATGAGGTCAAATTATGTAATTTCTCTATTGTATAAGAGAAGAGTTTCAGAAGCATTCCATTTTCTTTTTCAGATTAAAAAGAAGCCAGCATTATCAGATAGTGGAAAAACTTATTAATACTTGCTGTGTAGCCTGAATAAAACCTTTATTTAAAAAATGTGTGCGTGTGTACGCGCATGTAGGTTTGGTAAAATCCACTTTTTATATACTTGCTTAGATTTGTCAGCAGCAAGCTATGTTGCTTAATTCCTCTGGTAATTTTTATACAGCAGAGCCCTTTGCAGGTGGGTTTCTTGCACATTATGATATTAGCACTTCATTATGAGTTGGTGTTATCTCTTGAGTGGAAACAATGGCGTCCATCTCTTTTTTTTTTTTTTTTTAATTAAACTGGATGTTAGAATGCCGGAAGGTTGTTTAATTTCCTCAGTGTGTATCTGAACTAGTATTTTATCTGGTCTTAAAAATAATTGCTGTCATAGTGGAATCATTCTTTCGTTCCGTTTTTGTTTCAGATGTTAAGAGTTAAATTGTGATTTTCCTATTTCTGGAAGAATAATTAGAGAGTTTGGTGGATTCAGATTCCTTCTGTTACACAGGAAAGCCCCTTTCCAGGCCAGTCTCTAGAAACTGTGGGAGGAGGATATAGCACTGACAAAGAGTGATAGAAACTCATTATTATCAAAGATCTAGTTGTTGCCAGGCCTTTTTCTGTTTAGTCTTATCCTTGGCATCATAACCACATTCTGCCTATCTTATTCCCTGAAGTAGCCCTCTTCGTTTTTCCATAATCTGGTCTTACATTTCTTTTTCTTGTTCATCTGGCCAAGCTCTTTTATAACTTATTTGTGCATATGCTGTTTTGATACTTGGCTGACTGAGTAAGCTCAGGTCTGGCTCTGTGGAGAGGAATGGCCCTCCTCCACTATCACCCCTTCCTTTGAGGACTGTTCTAGACACCTCTGGATTAAAAGCACTACAGAAAACATAGCTATTTATTCTTGGAAATAATTACTTAAGCAAAAAATAATGTGGCTCTTGTCAATTTTTGTTCTGGAGAACCACAATCTGGAAAACCTGGGATAAAGTAGAATTTTAAACCGTTTCTCTCCATTCCCATTAAGTGACCTTAGAGCAAGCTGTCCTCATTTCAGGCTTGCTGTAGTGTAGCGTGTCCTTAGAAGTTGTTGTGCCTTTCCCTGGCTCTTCCTTCATGTTTCTCCCAAGATTACTATAATGTAATTGAAGTAAAGGTCCAGCAGTAACAGAAGCAAATGAGATGTTGTTGAAGGGTCTTGGGAACAGGAGAAATGTGAAAACAGTGGTATTCATATTGGTCATTCTCTTGTAGTAGGCAGATTTTTAGTGAGAGGAGTAATGGTAGAAAAATTTTTATAAAGCACAACAAAAGCTTCTAATATTGCTAGGAGTATTTTCTAAGAGTAATGTTCAAAGCCTTGATGGAGCTTAGTTATAAATAAAGTTAATTTACTTTGAAATTTTATATCATGAAAAAGCATATGTATGTCCTTCTCATTTCACTGATTTTAATGAAAGATGTACAGCTGACCCTTGAACAACACAGGCTTGGACCTGAACTACACACGTCCACATATGCAGATTTTTTTCAACCAAACTTGGTGTTTGTGTAATGTGAAACCCATGTATATATGGCTGACTTTTCGTATACACAGGTTCTGCAGGGCCTGCTATGGGACTTGAGCAAGTGTGGATTCTGGTATGCTCAAGGGTCCTGGAACCAGTCTGCTGCATATACCAAAGGTCAAGTGCAGATCCAGCCCTCGAATAATAGGCACAAATTCTAGAAATTGGTTCATTTACCCCAGATTTAAACATAAGTGATCTTAGAAAATGTAGTTTGGTGCTCGCTTTGGGAGCACATATACTAAAATTGGAATGATACAGAGAAGATTAGCATGGGCCCTGCGCAAAAATTATTTTAAAAAAATTAAAAATTTAAAAAATGAAGTTTTCTATACATAGCTTTTTTAAAAGAATAGATAGATTGTAATGACTACAGGTAAAAATGGGATTCTGAAATGGATAGGTTCTAAGTTTTATGACTGATACATTTGAAAAGTATATTCTCTTGTAAGATGGAAATTATCTTAAGTAAAAGGCTTCTAAGGAGATAAGAGATTTTATTGGGTAGAATATGTTGTGTTTTTATACTTAATCTGGACTACCATCAGCTTTATAAACATTCTGTTTATTTTACATATTTGCCACCAGTTTGTACATTTTTGTGTTTTATTCTCTACATTCACAGGTGAAGTCCTCAGTGATTTAATGAAAACATTTTCTAATGAGCTCACTTATCAGTTTCTCCAACTCAAAACAAATTGGAGGTAGGGATGCTGTACACACAGTCAGTAAGAAATAACCACTAACAGCCTGATGAGAGAGAGGGAGAAAAACAAAATGCCTCAAGTTAAGTAAGCAGAACAGTCCAGATTTACTTAGAGAAGTGGTTCTTAACCTTATGGACACCTGTCTTAGTCCATTTTATGCTGTTATAATGGAATACCTGAGACTGGGTAATTTATAAAGATCACAGATTTATTTGGCTCACAGTTTTGGAGGCTGGAAAGTCCAAGAGCATGGCGATGGCGTCTGGTTAGGGCCTTTGTACTGTGTCATCCCATGGCAGAAAGTGGAAGGGTAAGGGTGAAAGATCGAGAGAGCAGAAGGGAACCACTCACTTTTATTACCAACTCAGTCTCAAGATAAACAACCTGCTTCCTCAGAAATGACATTAATTCATTCTCTGGCCTCATGACCCAGTCACCCCACCTGCCAATACTGTTACATTGGGGATTCCGTTTCCAACACATGAGCTTTGAGGTACCCATTCAGACCATGACACCTAATGGAGTCTGTAAACATTTTTCTCAGCAAGAAGTATAAACATATATCAGTTTGTATTCAGTGTCAGGAACTCTTGGGCTCACTGAAGCCCAGCCTTGGGCCCCAGGCTAAAAACATGATTTAGTATAGGGGCAAATAGCTTTGTGTGTCTAATTTAAGAGCGTCACTTTGGGATGCTTTGTAATTTATATAATAGGCAATATTGAGTTAACAGAAATGTTAAATTTTGTACCACACACTTAATAAGTGTACAATGTTTCTTTTTTGAATTAAAAAATATGCATTTTTCACTTAACATTTATCCCATTATCTGGAAAACTTAGTCTTCATTCCCCAGGAATACTAGTTAGAGAAGTGATATTCTGCATTTGCATTAAATAAGCTTCACTGTAATTTTTTTTTGTTTTTTGTTTTTTTTTGTTTTTTTTTTTTGAGGCAGAGTGTCGCTCTATTGCCAGGCTGGAGTGGAGTGGCGCAATCTCGGCTCACTGCAACCTCCATCTCCCGGGTTCAAGCCATTCTCCTACCTCAGCCTCCTAAGTAGCTGGGACTACAGGCGCTTGCCTCCATGCCCAGCTAATTTTTGTATTTTTAGTAAAGGCAGAGTTTCACCGTGTTGGCCAGGATGATCTCCATCTCTTGACCTCGTGATCTGCCCGCCTCAGCCTCCCAAAGTGCTAGGATTACAGGCGTGTGCCACCGCGCCTGGCCCACTTTGACATTTTAATCAGTGATGTCCAGGAGACTTTTTGTACTAGTGAGATTCTGAGCATCTCTTCCCAACTCCATGTTCTGAAATGCCAGGTTGGTAGGTTGTGATCTGCCTTGGTGGGAGTGTTTACACCACGAAAATGTTACAAATCAATGCTCATTCTGCTTTCATTCCCCCATGTTGTGTTTTTAAACATTTACCAGCACACAACTGATTTTAATTACTCATTCAGCAAACATATTTTGATCACCTGTTGTCTTTCAGGCACTGTTCAGGGTGCCAAGGATATAGCAGTGAATAGACAGTGTTTACTTAAGTGAATGTAGTTTTCTAAATCCTAAATTTTCTAAAAAATTGGGGAGCTTTTAGGGGTCCTTAGTTAAATAATGGTGGGAGATGAAGAGTCAAACAAAAGTAATTGGTTTTCTTTGCCACAGAACTTTCAGAATCTTTTAATGTGCTGGTGTGCACAGTTGATCTCTAGGAGGACAGTATAGTATGTATTCTTTCTTTCTTTTTTTTTTTTTTTGAGACGGAATCATGCTCTGTCACCCAGCCTGGAGTGCAATGGCGCGATCTCGGCTCACTGCAAACTTCGCCTCCTGGGTTCACACCATTCTCCTGCTTCAGCCTCCTGCGTAGCTGGGACTACAGGTGCCCGTCACCATGCGTGGCTAATATTTTTGTATTTTTTTTTAGTAGAGACGGGGTTTCACTGTGTTAGCCAGGATGGTCTTGATCTCCTGACCTCGTGATCCGCCCGCCTCCGCCTCCCAAAGTGCTGGGATTACAGGCTTGAGCCACCGCACCTGGCCTATAGTATGTATTATTTCTAATACGTAACCAAGAACTCTTTTTTTTTTTTCCATTTCAGAAGTACTATTCTGCTACTCCAGGGCAGTCATATCCCAGATGTTAGAAATTGATGAATGAGGTCATTACTCAAGAGATGTATGTAGGTCAGAGTATGGGCAGGATTTCTGAAGACAGACTTTCCCATCGTGTTTATAGGGTGATTGATTTTTAGGTTGTGGATTGAGTTATTTTATTGATGTTTGCCTGAACTATCCTGTTGTATTTTCATTTTCAGTATTTTTTTTTTAATTTTATATAAAGCACTGCTCTACTTATATTGTTGTTAAACTTAAAAAAGTGCTTTTTCTTCTGGTCTCCAGTTTCTGATTTGGGGACACTTAATGATATATGTACATGAATTTCTGCCACCACCTACTCCCTATTGCTAGACTTTTTCTCAGCCCTGGGCATCCCTTCCTCCAGTGCCTCTCGCTGAAATGGGAGTCTCTTAAACACCATTCATCTACCATGTTCGCCCTTATTAGACTATGGTGTTTCTCAAGTGTGACTGATAGACTGTTGATTGAATCAGTCACTTGAGTGGTATTAAAACCATAGGTTCCTGGGGCTCACCTCAGATCTGCTGATTCAGAATCTGTGTGGTGTAGAAGCCAAGACTCTGTGATTTAAAGCAGATCTACAAGTGGTTTGTATTGAGTTGTTTAATTTCCATGCTGAGTTGTTTAAATTTCATTTTTTGGTAGGTGTATACAGTATTTCTCAGTGTAGGTGCTATTGGCATTTTGGCCAGGATTATCGTGTGGCACTCTGAAGGCACAACAGGACTTTTAAAACCAATGGGTCCTACCTACCAAATACTATTACCATCCCCAGTTATTGAGACAACCCAAAATGTCCCTCCACATTTCCAAACACCTCCTTTCCATTTTTATGGGGTAGTATCCTCAGTGAAGAATCACTGTTGTATACTACTTTCATTATTCTAGATGTTGCTTTTAATAATTTAATATACATACCTAACCTAAGACCTCAAACTGTTCACTAACTCTGTCCACTTCCCAAACTGTATAAAGTCTTTAGAGCAGTTTAACTGTACTTCCACCTTCCCATTTCCATGGTATTTTGCTCCATATTTGAGGTCTAGTTTTTAAAAAATTGCGTAGACATTACTGTTTTTTGCAGTCATCAATGTTTATCTGTACCGAAGATTGCTAGTTTATTTGATACTCCTTGCATTTTAAGCTTTCCTTCTGAGTCTTTTTTGATCCTGAAATACATCCTTTAGAAGAATATGTTATTGCACATCTTCTGGCGGTGAACCCTTGGTGTTTTTTAGAAAATGTCTTTATTTTGCCCTATTTATTGAATGATGTTTTTACCTGAGAATATAATTCTAGATTGACTTAACTTTTTTTCAGCTCCATATTCTACAGTCTTTCTGGCTTTCTTTTTTCTCTGAAAAAGTCTAATTGTTGTTCTTTTGTAGATAATCTGATTCCTTTTCTCTGAGTGCTTTTAAAGATCACTTCTTTTTATTTAGTTTTTTTGCAGTTTCATGTAGTGTGTCTAGATGTGGATTTCTTGTTTATTTCCTCTCCTTGAAACTGTGTCTCCTGAATCTGAGGTTTTATGTCTTTTACCCATTCTGGAAAAATTTCAGCCACTGTCTCTTGAAATATTGGTTCTCTCTTCCTTCCTTGTTTAGTTAGATGTATGTTATATCTTCTTGTTCTATTCTTTGTGTCTCTTAATCTCTCATTCTATCTCTTGCTCTCTTTGCTGCTTCAGATCTGCCATTTTGTCTAATTTTATGTCTGTGTACGCCAGTTAGGTTTTTAATTTCATTTTTTATTTCTAGAAATTCTGTTTTGTTCTTTTTATCCTGTCTGCCAAGTCATTTTTGTTAACCTCTTGTGTCTGACCCATGTATTTATTTCTAGTGTTAACTTTAAAAAAAATCTGACCTATGTATTTCATACCTTCTTTTATTTCTTTAAACTTTTAAAGCATACTTGATTGTAATGTTATGTATCTTTTAATTCCTAAAGTTTAACTTCTGTGAATTTAATTTGGTTTTTCATAGTTTTTACTGCTCTGGTGGTTTGTTTCCTTTAGTGCTTGGTAATTTTGTTTTAAGCTCATATCTGTCTAATAATATTATATAGTAATTTCTTGGAGTGTGGGTAGAAGATGTGTTTATCTACAGAGAGTTTGTTTCTCCCTCTGCCAGGTGCCTTGTGTTACCACCAACCCAGAAACAACTTAAATTTATTTCTTGACTTGAGGCTCCTGGCCCTCGAAATCAGTGTAAATTTTAACCCTATACTCAACTGGGAGCAGGCTTGTAATTATGGATTTCCAGGGAAGATACTTCGGTTCTAGTGAAGGCCTGATTTGAACAAGTTGCCTGTTGTGGACAGAGCCCTTTTCCCCAACCTACCTATGGGGAGTGACTCTTCAAGGGCATTGCTGGTTTTATGCAGTGGTCTCAATTTCAGCTTTCACCACATCTAATAAAAATCAAAACTGAAGTCCCTAGATTCCAAGTTTAATCTAAGGTCATGGCTTGAACTTTTGTTTACAGCTCTGATTTTATTCAGTAAATACATTTAACAGATTTTTAAAAGCTGTTTATACTACATCTCTTTGTGCCACCTGTGAATTTCTTTGCTTGTGAGTTCAGCAGTACATGTAGAAGAGTGTTTGTTGTATCTTGTCTACTATTTCCAGATATTTGTAATGGGAGGATATTTTATATCTAGTCTAACTTATTTTCGAAAGTGAAATCTTGGAAGACGTTTATGCCCATTGGGATCTGAGCACCATTGGGCTAGAGATGCTGCTGCTATTGCTTCTTTAGTGCAAAGTTGGAATTGGCTACTTGATCTCTTACCCTTTCCCAAACTCAGTGCTACTGTTAAGTTTTATCCATATTATTGGTTTGGTCTGCCAGGTACCATTTAGAAGTGTTACTGATATGGAACAGGTCCATTTTTGAATTCCAAAATTCAGAATTAAACTTTGAAATACAAATTACTGATATGTTGGAACTGTCTGTACTCCTATTACTCACAGTTTATTTTCCATGTCAATATCCAATTATTATCTGCTAAGTGCATTTTTTGAAAGTTAATGATAGCCTCAATCTGGTTTTTTGTTTTTGTTTTTGTTTTTAAATTAGGACTATGTAGTCCTAGAAATGTAGATCTTTAATTATCTGGTTTTAAGAAACAAAGAGCCATTCAAGTTAACTTAAGAAAAGAGAGGCTATTGTAAAGATACATGATATATGGAACTGGAAAGTTGTCAGGAACTCAAGGCAGCTTGGAGATCTGCCCTTTTCTCATGGTCTCGTGATTTTCTCTTTCCACCTGTTGAGTTCTTTGCTCTCTACTGATTGTCTCTTCATTACATCTTTTCTATTTCTTCAAAACTTCACTTTATGTCCAAAGCCCTGCGTGCTGCGACACTGGCACATAGCATGGTTTCACAGTGAGTTCCATTGCATGGTGGTGCTATTTCTCAGTATTTCCAGTTTCAGACATTTTAGAGTTGTGCCGTGTAATACAGTTATCACTAGCCACACGTGGCTTTTAAAATGAAAATTGAAATTATGTATAGGATCTGTATGCTGATAACTGCAAAGCACTGATGAAAGATATCAAAATCTAAATAAACAGAGACACCTGCCAGCCGTATTCATTGATTGGAAGACTCCACATAGTAAATATATCAGTTCTTTCCAAACTGATCTATAGATTTAATGTACTTCCAAATAAAAGTCCCAACAGCAGATTTTTTTTTTTTTTAAACAGACAAGCTAACTCAAATTTATATGGAAAGGCAAAGGACCTTTGTTACCAAAACAACTTTGAAAAAGAAAAAGTTGGAGGAATCACAAAATTATTGTGATTGTAAATTTAAAATTTACTATAAAACTACAGTAATCGGCCAGGCCTGTGTGGTTCATGCCTGTAATCCCAGCACTTTGGGATTGAGAGGCCAAGGTGAGTGGATCACCTGAGGTCAGGAGTTGAAGATGATCCTGGCCAACATGGCAAAACCCCATCTGTACTGAAAATACAAAAATTAGCTAGGCGTGGTGGCGTACCTGTAGTCCCACCTACTCAAGAGGCTGAGGCAGGAGAATCACTTGAACCCAGGAGGCCGAGATTGTACCACTGCACTCCAGCCTGGGCAACAGAGTGAGACTCTGTCTCAAAAAAAAAAAAAAAAAAAAAAAACCAAAAAAATTACACTAATCAAGACTGTATAGTGTAGGTAAGAGATAAACACATGATCAGTAGATCAATATAGATCAACATGGGGTCCAGACACAGATCCACACAAATATAGCCAATTCATTTTTGACAAAGGTGGAAGTCAATTCAATGAAAGGAAAATTGACTTTTCCACAAATGATAAGAAAGAGTTGGACATATACATGCAAAAAAAGTACCTAAACCTAAACTGTACACCTTACACAAAAATTATCTGAAAATGTATTATAAAACTAAATGTAAAAACATAAAACTTTTAGAAGAAAACACAGAAGAAAATATTTGTGACCTGGAGTTAAGCAAAAAGATCTTGGACATGATACCAAAAGCACAATTCATAAAAGAAAACTATTGATAAATTGGACTTTATCAAAAATAAAAACCATTGCTCTGTGTATTTGTTTGGTAGGGCTGCCATAACAAAATGCCACAGACTGGGTGGCTTCAACAGTAGAAATTTATTTTCTCATAGTTCTGGAGGCTGGAAGTCCAAGGTTAAGGGGCCAGCAGGGTTGGTTTCTCCTGAAGCGTCTCTGTTTGGCTTGCAGATGGCGGCCTTCTTGGTGTATCTTCACATGGCCTTTTCACTATGCATGTATATCTCTGGTATCTCTTCCTTTTCTTAAAGGGATATCAGTCTTGTTGGATTAGGGCCCACCCATATAACTTATTTAACCTTAATTACCTTTTCAAATGCCTTTCCTCTGAATATAGTCACGTTCTAGAGTACTGGAGGTTAGGACTTCAACATATGAATTTGGTAGGGAGCACAATTCAATTCATAAATTTTGCAAAAAACACTGTTAACAAGAATGAAGAATAAGTTACAGACTGAAGAAAACATTTGACTGGGCGCAGTGGCTCATGCCTGTAATCCCAGCACTTTGGGAGGCCAAGATGGGTGGATCACCTGACATCAGGAGTTCGAGACCAGTCTGACCAACATGGTGAAACCTCATCTCTTCTAAAAATACAAAAAAAAAACCAGCCAGGTGTGGTGGCAGCTGCCTGTAATCTTAGCTACTTGGGAGGCTGGGGCCAGAGAATCGCTTGAACCCAGGAGGTAGAGGTTGCAGTGAGCCACGATTGTGCCATTGCACTCCAACCTGAGCAATAAGAGCGAAACTTCGTCTCAAAAAAAAAAAAAAAAAAAAAAAATAGCAAATCGTATATCTGACAAAGGACTCATATATAGAATACATATATATGAAGAACTCTCATAACTCATCAGTAAGAAAATAAATATTCCAATTAAAACATGGATGAAAGACTGGAAAACAATTTATCAAAGGATGGCAGGTAAGCACATGAATAGACTAAGAGCATCATCAATCATCCGGGAAATGCAAACTAAAACCACCATGAAATAGCATTTACATACCTATTAGGATGGCTGAAATAAATACAATGCCAACTCTTGGCAAGGATGTGAAGCAAGTGCAACCCCACCATGCATTGCTTCTGGGAATGAAAAATGGTATAGTCACTTTAGAAAGTTGGGCAGTTTCTTATAAAGTTAAACATATACCTACCATATGATATGATCTAGTCCCACTCCTGGGTATTTATGTAACCTGTATACAAATGTTTACAGCAGCTCTTTCCGTATTTGCCAAAAACTGAAAACAACCTAGATATCCTTCAACTGGTAAATGGATGAACTGTGGTAAATCTATACAGTGGAACACTACTCAGCAATAAAAAGGAATAAACTAATGATATATGCAACAACTTGGTGAAAGAAGAGTCTCAAGATGTTATATAATGAATGAATTTATATGGCATTCTCAAAAAGAAAAAGTGTAGTCTTAGAGAACATGTTAGTGTTTCCAGGGTTTGGGGAGGATTATGACTTCCATTGGAGTTTTTGCAGTGATGGAACTTTTCTATTTCCTGATGGTGGTGGTAGTGGCGGTGGTGGTGGTGGTGGTTACATAATCTAATATATGTGTTTAAATTACTAGAACTGTATCTTTAAAAATCCATTTTATCATCTGGTAGTTAAAAAAATTAAAAACTCCAAATTTTAAATATTTCATTGTATACACACGTATAATTAAACAAAATTCAGTTTTTCACTTGCACTGACCATATTTTAAGTGATCAATAGGTACATGTGGTATGGGGCTAATGTATTGGATAGTGCAGATATAGATCATTTCCATCAATGTAGAAAGTTCTTTTGGACAGTGCTGGGTTTTCTTTGTTTTGTTGTTGTTGTTATTGTTGTTGTTTTGAGATGGAGTTTTGCTCTTGTTGCCCAGGCTGGAGTGCAACAGGGCGATCTCAGTTCACTGCAACCACCGCCTGCTGGGTTCAAGCAATTCTTCTGTCCCAGCCTTGCGAGTAATTGAGATTACAGGTACATGCCACTACGCCTGGCTAATTTTTGTATTTTTAGCAGAGGTGGTGTTTCCTCATATTGATCAGACTGGTCTCGAACTCCTGACCTCAGGTGATCCGCCCACCTCAGCCTCCCAAAGTGCTGAGATTACAGGTGTGAGCCGCCATGCCCGGTGTGAGCCACCGCGACCGGCTGACAGTGCTGTTTTAAAGCAAGGATCAGCAAACTTTGTCGATAAAGGGTCAGATAGTAATACTTAAGACCTTGTGAGCCATATGGCCTCTGTCTCAGCTACTCAACTCTGCTATTGAATTTTTTTAATTTTTAATTTTTAATTTTAATTTTAATTTTAATTTTTTAAGACTGGTCTTGTTCTTTTGCCCAGGCTTGAGAACAATAGTGTGATCATAGCTCACTACAACTTTGATCTCTTGGGCTCAATTGATCCTCCTCCCACCTCAGCCTCCCGGATAGCTGGGACTATAGGCACATACCACCAAGACCAAGCCTAGCTAATTTTTGTATTTTTTGTAGAGACAGGTTTTCACCATGTTGCCCAGGCTGGTCTCGAACTCCTGGGCTCAAACAATCTGCCCCCTTGGCCTCCCAAAATGCTGGAATTACAGACATGAGCCACCACCTGTGTACCAGTAAAACTTTATTTACAAAAATAGACATGTTTGCTGATCCCTATTTCAGAGAATTTGCACTGTTTCCTATTTTCATGTCAGCTCAGGATTTATTGGTAGAGTAATCTTATAATTTACCATCCAAATTTAATAAATTTTTAATTGTTTAAGAGTGAACACAGGCACTATTAATAATTTTACTGGTACAGTAGGCATAACCAGGAGTACTCTGGGCAAACCAGAGATGAATGTCACTCCATCAGTTTTCCTATGAATTGGTGGCCCTTGTAGTGGGCACATACCTAGTGACATGATTTGGCTGTTTTCCCCATCCAAATTTCATCTTGAATTGTAATTCCCATAATCCCCACATGTTGTGGAGGAGCCTAGTGGGAGGTAATTGAATCATGGTGGTGATGACCCTCTTGCTCTTCTCATGATAGTGAGTTCTCATGAGATCTGATGGTTTTGTAAGGGGCTTTCCCCCCTTTTGCTTGGCACTTCTCCTTGCTGCTGCCACGTGAAGAAGAACATGTTTGCTTCCCCTTTTGCCATGCTTATAAGTTTCCTGAGGCCTCCCAACCCTGTGAAACTGTGAGTTAGTTAAACCTTTTTCCTTTATAAATTACCCAGTCTCAGGCAGTTCCTTTTAAAAGCAGCATGAGAACAGACTAATACGCCTAGTCTAATCAACTATGGGAAAGCGAACATGAAACCATCCCTTCAGCAGTGAGTATGGGTTATCCATTTTCTTCTGAAAGGGAGTAGTTGAATGGGAGGTACCCTGAGGTTTGGCTAGCCTGGTACACTCAAAATAGTCTGTGTTTTCTGTCCCCAAGCCTTTGCTCATGCTTTTCTTTCTGTGCCCTTTTCCCCATCCCTTTTTGTTTTTCGTAATTCAGACCATCTTTTCAAACCTCTGCAAAAATGGTATCACCTTCATGCAGTCATTCCTGTAATACCTTTTCAGGCTTACAAGTTGGTAGTTACATTTTATAAAAGTCAGTAACGTAGTGCTTTAAACTGGATCCCCATACCTGGCTGTGTATCAGCAGTACCTCAGTAGCTTAAAATATAGAATCCTGGGTCCCATTCTTAATCGCTTGACCTAGAATTCAGAATTTATAGCAATATTTTGTTATTGTTTTGTTTTGTATTTAAACTCCTTATATGATTTTTATATAACTGGCTATCTGATTCAGTATTTGGAATCTGTTGATTTAGGCTGAAATTATTTTATATAAACATTGACTTTTAGAGTTAGAAGGAATCTTAGAAATAGCCTGTTTTCACCTTAATGTCTTTAAATTGTGGGCAGAGGGGTCAGGAAGAAGACACAAGGGAAATTACTTACTTAGATCCCATTGCTGGTTACTGGCAGAGCCAGGACTAAATGTTGTTAGCTGTCATTTAGACTTAGATTCATATTCACATTGGACATCCCCTTCTATATAGTAAGGTTTCAGTACTCCAGGGGGCTCAATACATAGTAGATGATGGTCAGATGTTTTACTAATAATGATTGTTTCTAACCCATTTTATATTATAGTACCTAGCACATTTTTTTGGCTCTTAATAATTGCTGCTTGAATGTGTTGTTAACCCTCAGTTCACTCTCAAGGAATGCCTTTCTGATAGTTGGAGATAATTCCCCAATCAACATGAAATCATCTCAGAAAAATTCTTCCCAAAACTGGTTCCAATCTGAATGGCCTCTAAAAGGCTCACTGAATCAAACTAAATTCTGGTACAGCTTTGAAAGTTGGTACTTTCCAAGAGCCCCTCTAAGCCGAGATCAGTCTAGACCTGTAGGATTTTCCTCACCAGTCCACTTGCATTTTAGAAAGGTTACCCAGAATCTATGGGAGTATGTGGTGGGGGATGTGTATACCGAAGTAAGGTGTGGGACCAGGGTCAGGAAAAGGCTTATGGGAAGTGGTGGTAGCCTAAGCTGAGCTTCAAAGGATGTCTGTTAGGCCAGGGGAGGGACCTGGAATAAAAGCGTGGATAGCTTTGGGAAATGGCAGGTTGTTTAGTTTGGCCAGAGGATAAAGTACAAGTTAGGGAGTGACTAGAAATATAGATGGGGACCAGATTAAAATGTAGTATTTCACAATTTCATATCCACAGGCAAAATAATGAAACTGAAGCCCTATCCGACACAGTATAAAAATTCACTCAAAGTAGATTATAGACCTAAATTTAAGAAAACTGTAAAACTTAGAACTCTTAGAAAAGAAAGTAGGAAAAAAGTATTTGTAACCTTGGGTTAGGCAAATGGTTTCTTAGCTGCAACATTAAAAACACAAGAAACAAAAATTAGTTAAGTTGGACATCATCAAAATGAAAAAGTTTTGTGTTTCAAAGGATACCCATAAGAAAATGAAAAGAAATCTTGCAGAATGGGAGAAAATATTTGCAAATCATGTGACTGATAAGGGATTTATATCCAGAATATATATAAAGAACTCTTACAAGTTAACAATTTAAAAAGAATTTAAAATGGACAAAGAATTGAGTAGACAGTTCTCCAAAGAAGATATTCAAATGGAAAATTGAAAACAGGTCCACACAAAAATGTGTACACTGATGTTTATAGCACCATTATTCATAATAGCTAAAAAGTGGAAACAACCCAAATATGGCATTTCCATACAGTGGACTACTGTTTGGCAGTAACACATAAATGAATTTGAGACATGGATGAACCTGAAAACATCACACCAAGTGAAAGAAGCCAGAGTCACAAAGGACCACGTGTTACTTGATCCCATTTACATGAAATGTTTACAATAGTCAAATCCATAGAGATGGAAAGTAGATTAGTGGTTGCCAGGGATTGAGAGGTGGAAGAATAGGTAGTGACTGCGAATGGTTCTGGGGTTTCTTTTTGAGGTGATGAAAATGTTCTAAAATTAGTTAGTGTAATTACATAACTCTGAATATACTAAACACCACTGAATCATACACCGTGAAAGGGTGTACTTAATGGTATGTGGATTCTATCCCAGTAAAGCTCTTATAAAAAGTGCTGTATTTAGTGAAAGCTTTAAATACTCTGACAGGGAATTTGGATTTTTGTCTTTAAAGCAATGATGTGTACTCTTGCAGAGTTATAAGTTGAGAACAGCATGATGAGAACATCACTGTGGGAGCATTTGAAGAATGGTGGTCAGATCAGTGTTGCAGCAGACTAGATCTAGCTGCTTAGAATATTTTATCCTGTTTTCTGCGCTTAACAAGTATGAACATTTTATGTTACTAGTTCTGAATTCAAAATTTTAAACTTTATACATGCTAATATTTTATAATTTCTATCTTGCTCTCCTTTTTTAAAAAATGAACTGCTCAGGGTGATTGAAAAAAGAATAGCAGTTGCAGAATGTTATAGATAATACTGATTCTTAAATTTACCTTTGTGTGTAACCTTGACTACTGTCAATTTAGAGATAGCAAAATATGACTTATTTTAGCCAGAAGACCAGGATTCTTGGTGAATCATAATGCTTTAAAGACCCTTTATTAATAAACATGGATTTTTAATGAAGAAAGGCTTAGAAGTGAAGTTTCTTAAGGGCTTTTTAATTATCTCTTTCCCCTTCTTTTTGTGAAATATCTTAATACTGCCAAATAAATTACATATTGGAAGATATTTCTAACATGGTAGAAGGCAAAAGAACAGTAATCATTTTAGCTCTATTTTTTTTAAATTAACCCTAAAAAACTGTAATTTAAAAACTTAGCCTTTAGGAAATTCTAGACTGATTTACCATTTGAAATCATTGTATTCATAAGTCAACCCTACAGTAAATATTGACCTTGGTAAACCACTCATCAGTAGTTAGTGTCATAATTTTTCTGTTAAATATATGCTGGTGTTAACTATTCGTAAATCTATTTTTAGAAGAGTACATTGTGTACAGCAACCATTTTGGACAAATACTGTGTAGCTTGTAAATAGAGTGTGTGCCCTCCTGTGGTCATTGGTAACAAAAATCTCAGCTATAATCATCCTAGCTTTCTGAGTTCACATTTGTCTGCTCTTCCATAGTAGAATCACCCGTACTCTGAATTTCTTCTCAGTAAGTAAAAAACCATAGCATGATTTTTAAATGGTGGCAATTGTCTTATTTGGAGGAGAGCTAAAGGAGAAGCCTACTAGAGAAAAAATATCAAAGTGTGAGGAGAGGCAAGTAGTTGTGATGGTGCTTGAAAAGCTTTATGACTATTATACCTGAATATTTTTCAGATACACTCTGCCTTCTTTACAGAATGCTCCCAGAATGATATTCTGGTTTTATTTCTATTTCATCATTTATATATCTTTTTTCCTCGAGAAAGGAGCAAGTATCCAGCACTGTCTATTTGAAACATCTATCCCATTTTATGGAAATTAAGTTTAATTTGAAATAAGTGTTCAAATCTCTTTTGTACTTCCTTAAGTGTTTATTAGTTATGGGGATTTTGTTTGAAGGAACAATTGTTAAATGAATTTTCCCTGCAAATTTTATTAATTTATATGAGATCTTTTAATATCTTTGTTCTTCTTAGGGTTAAATGGTTAAATTTTATATTTTCAGCAATGACTGTGTCTCATATCTTAGATCCTTGGCTGATATTTTTAGTGCCCTAGTATTCTTAGAAGAATTCTGCTATTAATGGTATTATCACCTCTTGCCAGGTGATTCACTGATTTTCACCAATCCATTAATAAGAGAGTGTTGCAACTAGGAATAATTTTGGTCACATGAATGGATCTTTCTGTGATCAGGCAATGGCATGTATTGTTCTTCACTGGTGGTATGAAAATTAATTTATTTTTAGTTAACAGTTTAGAATATCAAATTGAAAGTTCTGATCCAATTATAAAACATTTTAAATTGACAAAGACTGCCATTTTAATATAGTTTCTGCTTATTTATACATGTATTATATAATATATAGTATTTATTGTGTTATATGTACACATAAATACACATAATATAATTATGTATACTTATATACATAATTATACAGTTGTAAATGCCAGGAATCTAATAATATAATTTGATTTTTTAAAGGGATTTTTAACATGTGGCTTACAAAATAGATTTGTTTTGCATTGAACTACATGCATTTGACTGTACCATCAGGTGTGTTTAAAAGGTTGCAGGGGGCCTGTTTTCATAATTATATACACAATTGTGTTAGCCTTTCATATGCTAAAGCTTTTAAATGAAAAAATGTAAGGCTAGTCAATTAGTTCAACTAGCCTTTGAGTGAATAGCAATACAGTGTAATACTTAAAGGCTCAGACTGGAGTTAGACTGCCTGGGTTTGAATCCCAGCACTGTCGACTCACTGGCTATATGACCTTGTTAAGTTCTTTTGAATTCTATGTCCTTTAGTTTCCTCACTTGCAAAATGAGAATAATATCAGTACCTATTTTATAAGTTTGTTGTGAGGATTAAATGAATTAATATTAAAACATTTAGAATAGTGCCTGGCACATCCATACTGACATCTAAGTGTATATTAGCTGTTAGTATTAGTATTGCCAATATTAAATTTTACATAAATGTTGGAATTTATTGTGAAGTATAAACTTTGTTTTGTAAATATAAATTACATTTGCATTTCTTTTAAAATATTTTTATGTAACAAAACAAACAGTAAGCTAAAGTGAAATTTTATACACTTTTTATGAAAGCTTTCTTCACAATAATCCTTTTTTCCTTTTTTTTCTTTTAGGCACGGAATGTTAACACTGGTGAATTAGCAGCAATTAAAGTAATAAAATTGGAACCAGGTAAATTATTTGAAATTCATTTTTTCTTATTGCTAGAAAGCCATGGGATATCTTACGGCTTATTTTAATGATGTTTGGCCAACATTCTCTTGTTTTCCCCAGCATCTTCTGGGATAAATAGAGCTGCTTGTATGCTCTTTCCTCCAGTTCTTCAAGTTCTGCATACACACACCTTGCTCAGTTCTTCCCTGAAAAATAACTGATAATTGGAGGAGGAAGGGGAACTACTGAAAAGACTTTGTTCTTTCTGAACTCAGTTGAGCTAACTTGTGACAAGCTGATAGTGGTTTAGTTCCAGGCTAACGTCTTGTGGTGTCAGTGTGATGTCGTGGAAAAAACAGAACCGAAATTTGGGTAGTTGTAGTTCAGTTTGTCTCCCACTCCCTTGCTCTGTGAACTTGGGCAAATAGCTTCATGTCTCTGAGTCTCCCAGTTTTCTCGGGCGATCTAGCTTCCACGTTCTGTATTTCATTGATATCTCAGCAGTTGTCTACCAAAGTGAGCAGCTTATTGTAAAGCCCCTTAAGACTACTCCATATTTTTTGTTTGCTTCAACTGTGTTCTTTGAATTCCTCCTACTTCCCTCAAAACCCACATTTTTCTTAGCTAATTACTCACTCTTTGTTTATTCTCTCTTAGAAACCCCTTCCCACCCTTTCTTCTGCCCACCATAAGCAAGTCTATAATTGTGCAAGTGTCTAGACCGAGTTCCACAGCAATTAATGCCTTTCTGATGACTTCTTCCGTTACAAGCTGATAATAAGAGTTTATTGGTAAAACAAGTTTCAGTTCCAGTATGAACAGAAATTCATTCACAGACTTTGCAAGAATGCAAAAACTTTTTCTTAAAAAAAAAGAAAAAAGAAAAAAAAGGCCAAATAGCCAATACTTTAGGCTTTGTAGGTCGTGTATCGTCTCTATATTCAGTTCTCTCTCTTTCCATATAGTTTGCTCACCCCTTACTTAGAGCATCAATAAGCTTTTTAGAAGTGATATTAAAATTAAAATTTAAGGATGTACTGATTGACTGTGATCAAACCACACAGAAATATAATGAATTAAAAAAATTTTCCAGTTATACATATTTACAGATTTTATGTAGTCATTATATTCTAAACATCACAAGACAAGATGTTTGTCTTTTTTCTGAATCTCCTACTCTTCAATTTATAAGAAATTTTAGAAGGATATTTGAAGTTGTTGAAATATTAGCTACAAAAAGAACTTTGGCATTGAAAGCAGGGTCTTCATTTTTAATCATTAAGAAGTGACTGTGTTACTTAATGAAATGGTTCTAATGAGAAGTATTTTGTATATACATCATTCTGTCAAATCACCTGAGTACTCTCTCTTTCAGGAAGCCTTCCCTGACCCTGGGTCTAATTAAGATGACTCCTGAGTGAATAGCTCTGCTGTAACACTGACCATAGCTATATTGTCATTCTAGAGACTTGCCTTTCTTTGTTTCTAAGTTTTAATCAAATTTGTGCCCGCAGCACTGAACTTAGGACCTGGCACATAGTACCCATTGTGTACATCTTAAAATTTCCTTAAAAAATAAAAACTTGAAAAAGCTTACTGTTCAAGTCAATTATTTTCTGTTCATGAAATGTTGTTGCACTGTCAATCTTTTTTTTTTTTTTTTTTTTTGAGACGGAGTCTCACTCTGTCGCCCAGGCGGGAGTGCGGTGGCCGGATCTCAGCTCACTGCAAGCTCAGCCTCCTGGGTTTACACCATTCTCCTGCCTCAGCCTCCCGAGTAGCTGGGACTACAGGCGCCCGCCACCTCGCCCTGCTAGTTTTTTTGTACTTTTTAGTAGAGACAGGGTTTCACCGTGTTAGCCAGGATGGTCTCAATCTCCTGACCTCGTGATCCGCCCATCTCGGCCTCCCAAAGTGCTGGGATTACAGGCTTGAGCCACCGCCCCCACACTGTCAGTCTTGAACACTGCCATGTATATATTGATCAATGTATTAAAAGTAGAATATACAACTATACAAAAGGAAAAAAATAAAAATCATTCATATTCTACCACCTGGAGAAAACAAGGGTTATCACCATAAATATGTTTCATCTGTTACAGCTACCCATTTCCCCCTGCCAACAGTTATTTTGATCCCTCAATCATATAATTTTAGCCCATAGTATTTCTGTATACATGCCTAAAGTATAAATACTCAAAATATAATCACAAACAGGAACCCTCATACACAGCTGGTGGAAATGTAAAATGATGCAACCACTTTGGAAAACAGTTTGTCACTCCCTTAAAGTGTTCAACATAAATTTGCCATAATGACCCAGCAATTCTACTCTTGCATATCTGCCAACACAAGGATTGTCATGCACAAATGTTTATAGTAGCGTTATTCACAATATGTCTCAAAATTGGAAACAATCTTAACTGCCCATCAGCTGGTGAATGAATATGTTGTGTTCATACAGTTGAATACTATTCAACAATAAAAACAAGTTGCTGATACATGCTGTAACATAGGTGACCAAAATGTGCTAAGTGAAAGGAGCTAGACACATGAAACTACATACTGTATGATTTCATGTGAACAGTTCAGAAAAGGCAAATCTGTGGTGTCAGAAAGTTAATCTGGTGAGCTGGGGACAGAGGGGTGGACTAACAATTATTGGACGTGAAGGTTCTTACGGGAATAATCTAGTGATGGTTGTATAACTTGGTAAATTTACTAAAAACACCGTTGAATTATACACTTGAAATTGCTGAACTATCCGATTTAAACATATGCCTTAATAAAATTATTAAAGATATGTAACTAAAACCATTAACAACGTTACAGTTCCTTGTTAATAAGACCTACACTTAGCAAATAGTTGCTATGTTATATCTATAGGTTCCTGCTTAATTTCTTTTTATCTTTTTTCCTTGTAACTTTCTGTTGAAGTAACTCAATCGTTTATCCGGTAAAGTTCCCGTCAGTCCGGATTTTGCTGATTGCCTTCCTGTAGCATCATGTAATATATTCTTTGATGAATGGATAGATCGCTCTAGAGAACTGAGTAGACTCTGATTTTATTTGGGGTATGGAGGAGGGAACTACTTCACAAGTGGTGTTATGCTCACATTTTTCTAAGGTAGAGGGGTGTGTGTGTGTTTAAGAGACAGTCGCACTGTAGCCCAGGCTGCAATGCAGTGGTACGATCGTGGCTCACTGCAGTCTTGATCTCCTGGGCTCATACTATCCTTCTGCCTCAGCCTCCCAAGTAGCTAGGACTGCAGGCGTGTGCTACCACACCCAGCTAATTTTTATTTTTTGTAGAGATGGGGGTCTCACTGTGTTGCCGAGGTTGCTCTTGAATACCTGGTCTCAAGTGACCTCTTACCTTGGCCTTCCAGACTACTAGGATTACAAGCATGAGCCACTGTACCTGGCCTATATTAGAGTTTTGATGGCCAGTCTTCTACTTTTAGGAAACAAAAATTAAGTCTGAAATAGTATAGTGCAACATGTTGGATTTTAGGAATTTCTATCTAGAGTTTGTTACTTTTTCCTTTTTTTACAACTGATAAGCAATTTGAACCTGAAGCAAAATAAAAACTTACTCAGACATTTTGACCAAATTGTTTAAATGTGAAGTTACTCCAAGGTGTCTGACTTTTGCTTCTCATCTTATTCATGCAGCTTTAAATTTTAAAAAGTTTATTTATTTATTTATTTATTTATTTGTGATGGGGTCTTGCTCTGTTGCCTAGACTGAAGTGCAGTGGCACGATCTCACCTTACTGCAACCTCTGCCTCCTGGGTTCAAGCGATTCTCCTGTCTCAGCTGCCTGAGTAGCTGGGATTTCAGGAGCGCACCACCATGCCAGGCTGATTTTTGTATTTTTAGTAGAGACAAGGTTTCACCGTTTTGGCCAGGCTGGTCTTGAATTCCTGACCTTAGGTGATCCATGCACCTCTGCCTCCCAGAGTGCTGGGATTACAAGCATGAACCATCACACCTGACCTAATTTATTTTTAATTTTAATTATAATTTTTTTATTGTTTTGAGACAGAGTCTCGCTCTGTCACCCAGGCAGTGGCGTGATCTTGGCTCACTGCAGCCTCCACCTCCTGGGTTTAAACAATCTTCATGAATAGCTGGGACTACAGTCATGCACCACCATGCCTGGCTAATTTTTGTATTTTTGGTAGAGACAAGGTTTCGTCATGTTGGCCCAGATGGCCTTGAACTCCTGGCATCAAGTGATCCACCTGCCTGGGCTTCCCGAAATGCTGGGATTCCAGATGTGAGCCATTTTTAATTTTTTGAATACACAGTAGGCGTATATATTTCTGGGTTACACGAGATACTTTGATACAGGTATACAATGCATAATAATCACATCAGGGTAAATGGGATATCCATCACCTCAAGCATTTATCTCTTGTGTTTCAAACAGACCAGTTATACTCTTCTAATTACTTCTAAATGTATAATTGAATATTTATTATTTTTTTTTTACTATAGTAACCCTGTTGTGCTTGCAAATACTAGGGCTTATTCATTCTAAGTTTTTGTACCAATTAACCATCTCCAAATCCCTTCCACCCCACAAACCCTGTAAGCTTCCCAGCCTATGGTAACCATCCTTCTACTCTCTATTTCCATAAGTTCAATCGTTTTGAGTTTTAGCTCCCACAGATAAATGAGAACATGTGATGTTTGTCTTTCTGTGCCTGGCTCATTTCACTTAACATAATGACCTGCAGTTCCATCCGTGTTGTTGCAAATGATAGGATCTCGTTCCTTTTAATGACTGAATAGTACTCCATTGTATATATGTACCACATTTCTTTTTTTTTTTTTTTTTTTTTTTTTGAGGCGGAGTCTTCACGCTGTCACCCAGGCTGAAGTGCAGTGGCTCGATCTCGGCTCACTGCAAGCTCCGCCTCCCAGGTTAGCGCCATTCTCCTGCCTCAGCCTCCCGAGTAGCTGGGACTACAGGCACCCGCCACTGCGCCCGGCTAATTTTTTGTATTTTAGTAGAGACGGGGTTTCACCGTGTTAGCCAGGATGGTCTCGATCTCCTGACCTCGTGATCCGCCCGCCTCGGCCTCCCAAAGTGCAGGGATTACAGGCGTGAGCCACCACGCCCGGCCCACATTTCTTTAGTAATTCATCTATTGATGGACATTTAGGTTGCTTCCAAATCTTGGTTATTGTGAATAGTACAGCAGTAAACATGGGCGTGCGGATCTCTCTTTGCTATGCTCATTTCCTTTCTTTTGGGTATATACCTAGGAGTGGAATTGCATGATTGTGTGGTAGTTCTGTTTTTAGTTTTTGGAGGAACCTCCAAACTGTTCTCCATAGTAGGTGTATTAATTTACATTCCTACCGACAGTGTGTGAAGGTTCCCTTTTCTCTACATCTCACCAGCATTTATTGCCTGTGTTTTTGATAAAAGGCATTTTGAATAAGGGGAGATAATATCTCATGGTATAGTTTTGATTTGCATTTCTCTGATGATCAGTGATGTTGAGCACCTTTTCATATACCTGTTTGCCATTTTTATGTCTTTGAAGAAATGTCTGTTCAAATCTTTTGCCCATTTTAAAATTGAATTATTAGGGGTTTTTTCCCCAGTGGAGTTGTTTGAGCTCCTTACATAATCTGGTTGTTAATCCCTTGTCAGATGAGTAGTTTGCACAAATTTTCTGCCATTCGTGGGGTTGTCTCTTCTCTTTGTTGATTGATTGTTTTGCTGTGCAGAAGCTTATTAATTTGATGTGATCCCATTTGTCCATTTTTGCTTGGTTTCCAGTGCCTGTAGGATATTGCTCAGGAAATCTTTGCCCACATCAATGTCACAGAGATTTTCCCCAATGTTTTCTTCTAGTAGTTCCGTAGTTTGAGGTCTTAGATTTATGTCTTTAATCCATTTTAGTTTGATTTTTGTATATGGTAAGAGGAAGGGGGTCTAGTTTCAGTCTTCTGCATATGGATATCCAGTTTTCTCAGCACTGTTTATTGAAGAGACTGTCCTTTCTCCAATGTATGTTCTTGGTATCTTTGTTGAAAATGCATTCACTGTACGTGTCTGGATTTATTTCTGGGTTCTCCATTCTGTTCACTGATCTATGTGTCTGTTTTTCCAGCAGCATGCTGTTTTGGTTACCGTAGCTCTGTAGTATAATTTGAAGTCAGGTAATGTGATTCCTACGGTTTCTTTCTTTCTTTTTTTTTTTTTTTTGCTTAGGATAGCTTTGGCTATTTTGGGTCTTTTGTGGGTGCATAACATTTTTAGGGTAGTTTTTTCTATTTTTGTGAAGACTGTCATTCATATTTTGATAGGAATTGCATTAAATCCTTAGATTCTTTTGGGTAGTGTGGACAATTTAACAATATTGATTCTTCCAGTCCATGAACATGGAATATCTTTCCATTTTTTGTGTGTGGCTTCTTCAGTTTCTTACATCAGTGTTTTATGTTTTCATTATAGAGATCTTTCCTTTCTTTGGTTAATTCCTAGGTATTTTATTTTATTTGTAGCTATTGTAAATGGAATTTCTTTCTTGATTTCTTTTTCAGATTGTTCACTTTTGTTATTCGAAAATGATACTTTTTTTTTATATTTATTTTGTATCCTGCAGCTTTACTGAATTTGTCAGTTTAGTAGTTTTTTGGTGGAGTCTTCAGATTTTTCCAAGTGTAAGATCATATAGTCTGCAAACAAGGATAATTTGACTGCTTTCTTTCCAATTCCGATGCCCACTTACTTCTTGCTCTTGTCTGAATGCTCTACAAAAAATTTAATATATAAATATATGTAATATTTATTATATGTGTAAAAGGGGTTAATTCAGCAAGAGGATCTATATATAGACAGATAGATGTGTGTGTGTATATAAAAATATATATATAGAGAGAGAGGAGATATGTATAGAGTAACCTTAGATCTTCTTACAGTTTTTGTTTTTAAATCTATTTTTTCTGATATAAATATAGCTACTCCTGTTCTTTTCTTGTTTCCATTGGCATGGAGTATCTCTTTCCATCCCTTTAGTCTGTGTATCTTCATAGGTGAAGTGTTTCTTGTAGGCAGCAGATCATTGGGCCTTATTTTCTTATGCTTTCAGCCACTCTGTTTTTTGTTTGCAGAATTTAGTTCATTTGCGTCACATCAGTGCTCAAAAAGTTTTGGATTTTGGAGCATTGTGTGTATCACATTTTCGAATTAGGGAAATTCAACCTGTAGCAGCAAGAGTTAAACATTCCACTCTTTCCTGGATAATCTAAGTCACTTTGACATAGTCTTGATTTACGCCCCAGATGGCAGAGCTTCAGGTAAGAGACACAGTGTTCACATCCATCATAACTTTGTTACTTATAAGGAAGAAGAACCTTGGGTTCACTTTGTAATCCAATCCTGAAGTCAGCCCCTTTACATACAGCTCTCCTTTGCTCTAAGCCTGTCAAAACACCACTTCATTTAAATTTCATCTCAATTCCATTTTATTTAAAGTATTACAAAAACTCTGTATTTTCCTTGGGTGAGATGCCCTAAGATTTATCTGGCGTGTGGTTTTCCTCATTGCAATGGGTCAATAAACCTGAATTTGTCAGATGACAGGTTTGTTCCTACAGTCTGTGGCTGATCCAGCTGGAACACTGCCAATTCTTGAGACTTATTTGGATAAAAATAATTAAAAATGGATCAAGATGAAAGCTATGGCAGAGCTTGCTAGTAGAATAGAACATATGTGTGTGTGTGTATATATATATATGTATATATATGCTTTGGGGCTTTATTTTCAAGTTCTGATAAGTTCTTTATTTTCAACTTCTGATAAGATGTTATTATATAAATAAGTTATAGATCTGGAATCTCTTCTTGGGATTTAAAGTCAGAATTTAAAAGTTGCTTGTACTCATTTGTGGTATTGTTTGCAGTACTAGTTAATATGATACAGATGCAGATAGATAACAGTGATTCATTAAGTAGAAACTCATAGGAAAAACTCTTCTAAATGGGGAAACTCATTCCTTTTCCAACACAATGAAAACTACTGAGATTGATAAACAGAGAAACTTGTAGTGAGAAAATAAGGTATTATACTTTGTTTCAGTGAGAGCAACATGCATTAAATTGTAAAGCCAAATTTTAAAAGTGTGAAAAAGTAACAATAAGACCTTATTCTACTATTTTTTCATGAACCTCCAAAGTTAAATGTTATGGAATATTCTCTCCTGCCAGCCTTTGACATTCGTTTTTTTCTTTCCTGAGAGGTAGTAGAGGTGCTTTCTGCCTCCTTATCTTTCATGACAGAGTGATGAAACATTGGGGATATGATTTATCTGGTGCCTTTTCCCATCTCCCTTGCATGCTTTTGTGGATCCCTTGCCATCGTGTGCTTTTTCAGTGCTGCCTTGTGTTTATTGCCATCGTGAATAGTTGTTACATCATTCGTGATAATTATTCTTCAAAGATTAATCATGGATTGCTTAGCCACTCTTAAATATATTGAAATCATCCTATGACTTGAGGCTGACTGGACTGGACAGATTGGATATTTACACATTGAATGGTAATAATGCTCCAAAATAAAAAAGCAACGGATAAAGGACTTTTTGTTTTGTTTGTCTGCAATGTATTTCTTATTCTCAGTCCTCTGTATATGACCAGTGATTTGGCTTCAAGGATGTTTATTTAGCACTTAATTTAGTTAGAAGGAAGATACAGAGATATAGTTCTTTCCTTCAAGGAACTTGTTATCCAATATGAAAACTAGAGTGTTTATGTAAGTCACAGCCTAACTACGGAGAATCACCCATTGAACAGAGTGTGTGTGCATATGTAGATGGTGGTGCTGGCAGTAAGGAACGGTGATGGCTGTGCCTAGAAAGACTTAATTCATGGGTCACTGAAGATCCGCCTTTGACTGTTTACTCTGAAATACTCTGGTCTGGGAATATCTAGGTAGGATGCTATGTGAAAGGACACACATAGTGCAGAGTGGCTGATATATCCTAACTTATACTTGGTGGGTTCCATAGAGGCTGTGAATTCCATTTCCCTTGGGATGGTTAAGGAAGTAAAACTTCAGATGAGCCTTCAAGACTGGCTAGGATTTTGCTAGTAGAATAAGAGAACGGAGGGTATTCCACATGAGGATAGATAAAAGCAAAGGTAGTATGGAAGTACTAGGCCTGTTTGGGAAGTCATAGTTTCATTTGTCTAGAGCAGTATGCTCTCTGTGGGCATGGTGGGATATAAGAAGTGGAAAACTGATGATAAGTTTATGGAGAGCCTTAAATACTAGCCCAAAGCAGCCAGCCGCAGTGGCTCACACCTGTAATCCCAGCACTTTGGGAGGCCGAGGTGGGCAGATCACCTGAGGTCAGGAGTTCAAGACCAGCCTGGCTCGGTGGCACGCACCTGTGTTCTCAGCTACTTGAGAGACTGAGGCAGGAGAATCACTCGAACCCGGGAGACGGAGGTTGCAGTGAGCCAAGATCACGCCACTGCACTCTAGCCTGGGTGACAGAGCAAAACTCCATCTCAAAAAAAATAAAAATAAAAATAAAACTAGCTCAAAGGTTTAGATTTTACCCTGTAGACAGTGGGATTTTGTTTGTTTTTACAGGTTAGTAATATGATCAGAGTATAACTGTAAGAAGATTCAGTGTACACAGGCAGATGGGAGAGAGACCCTGCTGGTAAGAAGACATATTACTGTTAAGACAGCCATACTTGAGTTACAGGCAGAGGGAAGGAATGGGTGACTGCATGAGATTTTTAGGGTGGATAAGACTTTAAACATGATTGATAAATTACAAGGGATAAGGGAGAGGTACAATATATGTCAAAATTGAGTTTATGGGAAGAATAGTTTTGTTGTATTGTTTTGATTTTAGGAACTCATTTTCATGAGTTTTATACAGCTATGGTTTATGCCTATGTAACCTCAAGAATAGATCAGGAGCTGCTAAAAAAAATTGTCTTTAAATCAGGTCTGGTGAGAGAACAGAAAGTTGGGAGATTAAAAACGTCCAAAATTAGAACTATTTTATTTAACTTTTTTTCTTTTTGGGGATTTTTTTTGTCTTTTCTTTTAGAGACAGGATCTCACCCTGTCACCCAGACTGGAGTATAGTGATGTGATCATAGCTCACTGCAGCCCCAACTCCTGGGCTCAAGCAATCCTCCTGCCTCAGCCTCACTACTAGCTGGGATTAACAGGTGTGCACTACCACACCAGGCTAATTTTTTAGTTTTTTTTTTTTTTTTTTTGTAGAGACTGAGTCTCACTGTGTTGCCCAGGCTGGTCTCGAACTCCTGGCCTCAATCGATTGTCCTGCCTCGCCCTCCCAATGTTCTGGGTTTACAAACATGAGCCACTGTGCTTGGCTAAAACTATTTTGAACAATGTGTCACTGTTCTTGTTGGTGGGCATGATAAAAGCAGAAAAATTTCTGCCCATTGTATTCTTCACTTCCCTTAAAATCTACATTATGCTCTATTTTTCCCTTTTCTGTCCTTACTCCAAAAACATTTTTTGAGTCTCCTGTAATACTTACTTTACATATAGAAACTGTAGGGATGCTGCCATAATTTTTAGTAGGTGGGAGGGATATACTCCAGAGGATTTTCACTAGAAATTCACTCCTGAGTTATGTGTACCTTCCTTATTTTGGGCCTTCCATCAGAACCACTTGGGTAAACCTGGCTCTCAAAAGAGCTGGATCAGGTAAGAAAAGGAGACCCAACAGGTTTATAGGTCAGGAAGCTCAAGTTCAGCCCTTCTTCCCTGACTACCTGGACACAATCCGTTTGCACTAGAGAATATTTTCTCAAATAGTCCTTTAAAATAAGAAAGGAGTGGAACTGGTTCTTTGGGATGAAAAAAATCTGAATTTGTTTTATGTATAAAACAGATATATATATATATGTATATATGCATAATACATAAACTTGCAGAATATCTGTGGTATTAAAATTTCATAAGGGAGAGGCATTAAGAAAACTGAGTTGGGAAACACAGCGTTAGGGTAGAAGTTTTTTCTTTTTGTCTTAAAGATGAGGTCTCACTGTGTTGCTCAGGTTGGATCGAACTCTTACCTCAGTCTCCCAAATATCTGGGGCTACAGGCTTCCAACACCATGCCCAGTTCTAGAGTAGGACTTTTTTTTAGGGAGCCAGGGCCATGGTTTCTTTCTTTCTTTTTTTTTCCCCCCTTTTCCTTTTTTGTTTTTTTGGGTTTTTTTTTTTTCGTTTTTTTGTTTTTTTAGATAGAGTCTCACTCTATCACCCAGGTTGGAGTGCAGTGGCACAGCCACAGCTCACTGCAGCCTCAACCGCCCGGGCTCAGTCAATCCTCCCATTTAAGCCTCCCAGGTAGCTGGGACTACAGGCTCACACCACCATACCCAGCTTATTTTTAATTTTTTTCTACAGATGAGGTCTCACCATGTTGCCCAGGCTAGTCTGAAACTCCTGGGCTGAAGCAAACCACCTGCCTCAGCCTCCTAAAGTGCTGGGAGTACAGGTGTGAGCCACTGTGCCTGGCTTCATTTTTTGTTTAGGTAATTTGAGCAAGGGAATTTCTTCTTGACTTTGTGAACCCTGTATAAAACTAAGTGATACTTAAGCATTAATCAAGAACACTTAGTAAAATACAGCCAAACAAATAAATAGGCTCTAAGTTATTTTTATCAGGTGAAGTATTTGAAGGGTGGTTTTCTTCATTCTCATTTCTGAAAAAAATACGAATATTGCTTTTATAATGATTTTTTCATTTGTTTTGAAATAACTAGGAATCAATAGAATTATTAGATACTTCCTTTGTATTTCTGTTATTGATCAGGGCTTTAATATTTCTTCAAAAAATTCAAAGTTGGGGGCTGCTTTTGTAGTTTTAGAAAAGTTTTTTCTAATTTTATATTGTTATTACTTAAGCCAATTTCTTATCTTTTTAAAGATTAGCCAGTGGGTTTCAAGATACCCTGATAGTTTAATGTAGTATTTCAGAGTATTTCCTGGTACTCCAGTAGTTTGCGACAATAATTGACAACTTAAGAGAAGTTGGAATGTTAGCCATAGATTACTGTGTAAATCAAAAAATAAAGTTCCAAGGCCTCCCAACCATCTGAACTCCTCCTCCACTGGGCCAAAGGCATTCCGAAGTTACCCTGAAAAACTCAAGTGATGATGGAAGTGGAGGTGGAACATGCCTCATTACACCCTCTTCCCTTTTGGAATTCAGGAAAAGCTGACTGGTATTAATATCAATGCAGATCTTATGTCTGATGAGAAACATCTACAGTCTATTCTCTCTGAAGCCTACTACCTGGAGGTTTCATCTGGGTGATAAAACCGTGGTCTCTGCAACCCCTTATCACAACCCAGACATTCCTTTCTATTGATGATAACTGTTTAAGCCAATTGCCAATCAGAAAATTTTAGAAATCTGCCTCTGACCTGGAAGCCACTACTTCCACCCCCACCCCACCATCCTGCTTCTAGCTGTCCCACCCTTCTAGATCGAACCAATGTTAAGTCTTAAATGTATTTGATTGATGCCTCAGGACTCCCTAAAATGTATAAAACTAGGCTGTACCCCAACCACCTTGGGCATATGTTCTCAGGTCTCCTGAGGGCTCTGTTATGGGCCATTGGTCACTCATATTTGGCTCAGAATAAATCTCTTCAAATATTTTACAGAGTTTGACTCCTTTCATGAACGACTCAAGTACCGTTAATTTCATTTATTGTTTCTACCATAGGAAATGGAGTTTAGAAATTATGTATTTTGAATGACACCACACATGAAATTAAAAGCTAATTTGAAATTGACTTTAAAACACTTTTACATGTAACATACATGTATGTTCTCACTTCTCTGTGTTTGCAATAGAATGGAAATGGAAGATTTGAGAGTGAAATACCCATAACAATGGCATGAGAAACCTTGTTTATTTTTCATAGTCTAAGCTTAAATTTTTCTCTGGGCTATAGGACATTTTAAAAATTACTGTGGCGTAACCCAAAAATAAAATTCTAAGCCCCCCAGCTGACTGATGGACGCTCTCCTCAGCCAAGTGCATTCCAAAGTTAACCTGAAAAACTAGTTCAGGTCATGATGTTATCATCATAATGAGACTCCACATCCTCATTATACCCTCCTCCCTTTGGAATTCAGGCTCAGCTGACCAACATTAACATTTAAACAGAGATCTTAAGACTAGTGAACAGACTTTTTGTAGCAATAAGACACCAAATTCCATCCTGACTCTAGTATAGCATCACATGACAGATAGCAGGCCCTGCAAGAAATTGAAGTATTTTATCCCAAGCATATTTCTTTGATATATTTTGAAATGGTCCTGCAAAGCTGTCTCTTGTGGGGAAAATCTGTATTCCATAGAGAATTCATTTTCCTTTCCAGGTCTTTTTCCTGATCTAGGAGAGAATTAACTGAGTCTGGCACTTTATAGGTCTGACAAAATCTCTGAAGTCTGCTACCTGGAGGCTTCATCTGCATGATAAAACCTTGGTCTCTACTACCTATTATTATTATTTTTATTTTTTTTTTGAGACGGAGTCTCACTCTGTCACCTAGGCTGGAGTGCAGGGGGCACCATCCTGGCTCACTGCAAGCTCCACCTCCTGGGTTCACGCCATTCTCCTGCCTCAGCCTCCCACACAGCTGGGATTACAGGCATGTGCCATCACACCCGGCTAATTTTTGTATTTTTAGTAGAGATGGGGTTTCACCATTTTGGCCAGGCTGGTCTCGAACTCCTGGCCTCAGGTAATCCACCCACCTTGGACTCCCAAGGTGCTGGGATTACAGGAGTAAGCCACTGCACCTGGCCCACCGTACATGTTTTGATTGATGTCTTATGTCTCCCTAAAATGTATAAAACCAACCACTTTGGGCGCATGTTCTCAGGATCTCTTGGAGCTGTATTACAGACCACTGGTCATTCATATTTGGCTCAAAATAAATCTCTTCAAATATTTTAGAGTTTGTCTCTTTTTATCAATGGTGGTAAAAACACATCACATGATATCTATCCTGTTAACAAATTTAAATATTTAGTACAGTATTGTTAACTATAACCATTATGTTATAGATTATATTCTAGAATTTTTTCATCTTACATGACTGAAATTCTTTACGCGCTGAACAGCAACTCCTAATTCTTCCTTCCCCCAGCCTCTGGCCATGACCATTCTGCTTTCTGGAGTGCAAATGTCTCTTTGAGATTCTAATTTCAGTTCTTTTGGGTATATACCCACAAGTAAGATTGCTGGATCATATTGCATTTCTATTTTTAATATTTAGAGGAACTTCTGTACTGTTTTCCATAGTGGCTACACCATTTTACATTCCCATCAACAGTGGACGGGGGTATTCATACTGGGCCAACACTTGCTATTTTCTCGTTTTGTTTTGTTGTGTTTTGTTTTTTATAATGGCCTTCTGGACAGGTGAGAGGTGACATCATGGTTTTGATTTGCATTTCCCTAAAGACAGTGATGTTGGGCATCTTTTGATATAGATCTGTTGGCCATTTGTATATCTTTTTTTTTTGAGAAATTTCTGTTCAAGTCCTTTGCTCTTAAAAAAAAAAAATCCCCAGTATGATTACTGTATAAATGACAAAAATTGTATACTATTTGTTTACAGTTTACAGCATGGTATTCTGATGCATATGTATGTTGTGAAATGATCAAATAAAGCTAATTCATGTATCCATCACCCATTGGTTTTTTTTTTTTGTTTTTTTTGTTTTTTTTTTAAGACAGACTCTTACTCTGTTGCCCAAGCTAGAGTACAGTGGCACAGTCTTGGCTCACTGCAACCTCCACCTCCTGGGTTCAAGCAATTCTCCCACCTCAGTCTCCTGAGTACCTGGGATTACAGATGCCTCCACTACACCCAGCTAATTTTTTGTATTTTTAATGGAGTCTGGGTTTTGCCATGTTGGCCAGGCTGCTCTCGAACTCCTGACCTTAGGTGATCCGCCTACCTCGGCCTCTAGAAGTGATGGGATTACAGGCATGAGCCACTGCACCCGGCCCTTTGCTCATTTTTGAATCCAATTATTTGGTGGGTTTTGTTTTGCTCTTGCATTGTAGGAGTGTCTAATAACCCCTCACCACATGTATGGTTTGCAAATATTTTCTTAAATTCCGTAGGTTGTCTTTTCATTCTGTTTCTTGTGCTATGCAGAAGCTTTTTAGTGATGGAATTTCAGTTGTCTGTTTTTGCTTTTGTTGCCTGTGCTTTTAATGTCATATCCAAGTAATAATTGCCAAGACCAATATTATGAATTCTTTGCCCTTTTTCTTCAAGAGTTTTATAATTTCAGGCCTTGCATATAAGTATTTAATTAATATTCAAGTATTTAATTAATTAAAGCTGAATTGTTTGTGTATGTAGGATAACATCCAATGTCATTCTTTTGCATACGGCCATCCAGTTTTTCCCAGCACCTTTTGGTGAATACTGTTTTACCCCATTGCATAGTCTTGGCATCCTTGTAAAAGAGGATTTGACCTTATATGCATGTGTTTATTTTGGGTTTTCTTTTCTCTATTCTGTTGGTCTATATGTCTGTCTTAATGCCAGTGCCACATTGTTTGATTACCGTAGCTTTGTAATGTTTTGAAACCAAGAAGTGTGAGACCTCTAGCCTTTATTCTTTTCTCTCAAGATTGTTTTGCCTATTTGGGGTTCTTTGTGGTTCTATCTGAATTTTAGGATTGTGTTTTCTATTTCTGAAAGAAAAAAGTTGCTGTTGGTTTCCAGACTACATTGATTTTGTCGATCACATTAGGTAGTATGAACATTTTAACAGTGCTCTTTCAGTTGATAAACATGGCATGTCTTTCCATTTGGTTTTCTAATTAAGCGTTTTGTAATTTTCAGAGTACAAGTCTTCCTCCTCCTTGGTTAAGTTTATTACTAGGTATTCTTTTTGATGCTGTTGTAATTGGGATTATTTTCCTTTTCAGATTGCTGTTAGTATATATAAATGCAGTTGACTTTGTATCCTGTAGCTTTGCTGAATTTGTTTATTAGTTCCAACAGTTTTTTTGTGGAATCCTTAGAGCATTCTATATGTAACATCATGTCATCTTCCAGCAAATATAATTTTACTTCTTCCTTTTCAATTTGGATGTCTTTTATTTCTTTTTCTTGTTTCTTACCATAGGACATTTAACATGATCCAGGATAAAGAATCAGAAAGATGAGAATTATTCCAGATGTATGAATTCTAAATAAGAGCTACTTATTTCAGAATAATATCTATTAGAAAACTGTTCCTTCATGTTTATTTTTTCAGGTGAATTTAAGTATAATTTTTTCAGGATTCAGTTGGCATTTTGATTGGAATTGCAATAATACAGTTATTAATTCATAAGGTACTTGCCGTCTTTACCATAGTAAGTTCTTCTATTCAGAAGAGAAGTGTCTTTTGCTCTTTTCAGGTCTTTTATCTCTCAGAATATTTTGTTTTCTTACTTTCTTTTAATCATCTTTATTTCTCTCTTCTACATGTTTAACATCTTCATGACTCTGATAAGCTAACATGGTTTTCCAGAAGCGTCTTGACAAATGTCATTATAATGAAATAATTCTTTGCAGTATCAAACAGCTATTTAACATGAAAACTAACAACAGAGCAGATTCTATTTAAAATGAAAATGTTTAATATTTAAATACAATGTAGTTTAATTTAAATAATATTTAAATAACTTAATAATTATCATTTTAAAGATTTTAAAAGCAAGTTTAAACTTCGTATGGAGGCTGTGGGTTTTAAAGCTTATTCTTAGGTACACAATTTAATTTGACATATTCTAATATGTTATTGAAGGATTTTAAAAAATTGTTTCTGCCTTTTGTTCAAGTATTTGTTTTCCAGGAGCACAGTCATATATAGTAAATAATGAAAATTTTGTACTTCTATTGTTTATACTACCTTATTTTTTTCTTGTGAGTTTCAGTTGGTTATTACCTTTGGAATAATTCATTAATTCATTTATATTGAAAGAGTCTAATGTGCCAGGGAGACACACATATTATAAGTAAACATATAATATGTTAGGTGTGGTAAATGGGGAAAAATAGAGTAAGGGGCATAGAATTGTGACTGGGTAGTTGCCATAATATATATTATTATATATAATATATAATCACGTTATTACATAAAATATGTGATATAATTACTAAAATACAGAAACAAAAGAGTGTAGGAGAGGGAAGGAAAGAGAGAGAAAGAAAGAAACAGAAGAGAAACAGGAGACAGAGACAGACAAATTTGCCTGAGATGATACAACTAGTAAATTGTGAAACCAAGTTTTGTAATTAGGCTTTCTGATTTCAAAGTGCGTATCCTTAATAGTGACACTGTGCTGGATTCTGTAAACAGGGACTTAATGTGACAGAAATAAGGGACCTATTCAGGGTTAATCTTTAAGCTATTATTGTTTTGATTGTTGATATAGTTTAGCTGTGTTCCTACCCAAATCTCATCTTGAATCGTTCCCATAATCCCCTATGGGAGGGACTTCATGGGAGGTAATTGCATCATGGGGGCAGTTACCCCCTGCTGCTGTTCTCGTGATAGTGAGTTAGTTATCATGAGATCTGATAATTTAATAAATGGCTTTTCCCCCTTTTGCTCATACTTCTCCCACCTGCCATCATGTGAAGAAGGATGTGTTTGCTTCCCCCTCTGCCATGATTGTAAGTTTACTGAGCCCTCCCCAGCTATGCCAAACTGTCAGTCAAATAAACCCTTTTCCTTTATAAATTACCCAGTCTTGGGTGTGTCTTTATTAGCAGCACGAGAATGGACTGTTACAGTAAATTGGTACCAGGAGTGGAGTGCTGCTGTAAAGATACCTGAAAATCTGGAATAAACTTTGGAATTGGGTAACAGGCAGAGGTTGGAACAGTTTGGAGGGCTCAGAAGAAGAAAACGTGGAAAAGTTTGTAAGTTCCCAGAGACTGTAGGGCTCAGAAGACAGAAAGACGTAGGAATGTTTGGAACTTTCTAGAGACATGTTGAATGGCTTTGACCAAAATGCTGATAAGTGATATGGACAATAAAGTCCAGACTGAGGTGCTCTCAGATGGAGATGAGGAACCTGTTGGGTACTAGAGCAGAGGTGACTCTCGTTAGGCTTTAGCAAAGAGAGTGGCAGCATTTTGCCCCTGCCCTAGAGATCTGTGGAACTTTGAACTTGAGAGAGATGATTTAGGGTATCTGGTGGAAGAAATTTCTAGGGAGCAAAACGTTCAAGAGGAAGCAGAGCATAAAAGTTTGGAAAATTTGCAGCCCCACAATGCGATAGAAAAGAAAACCCCATTTTCTTCAGAAGAAATTCAAACCTGCTGCAGAAATTTACATAAGTAACAAGGAGCCAAATGTTAATCACTAAGACAAGGGGAACATGTCTCCAGGGCGTTTCAGAGACTTTTGCAGCTGCCCCTCCCATCACAGGCCCAGAGGCTTAGGAGGAAAAAATGGTGTCGTGGGCCCAGGGTTCCCCCTGCTGTGTGCAGCCTAGGGACTTGGTGCTCTGCATCCTAGCCACTCCAGCCATAGCTAAAAGGGGCCAACGTACATCTCAGGCCATTGCTTCAGAGGGTGCAAGCCCCAAACCTGGCAGTTTCCACATGGTATTGAGCCCACAGGTGCACAGAAACCAAGAATTGAGGTTTGAGAACCTCTGGCTAGATTTCAAAGGATATGTGGAAATGCCTGGATGTCCAGACAGAAGTTTGCAGCAAGGGTGGAGCCCTCATGGTTCTGCTAGGGCAGTGCAGAAGGGAAACATGGGGTTGGAGCCCCCACACAGAGTTCCCACTGTGGTACTGCCTAGTGGAACTGTAAGAAGATGGTCACTGTCCTCCGGGCCTCAGAATGGTAGATCCACCAACAGCTTGCACTGTGTGCCTGGAAAAGCTGCAGACACACTCAATACCAGCCTGTGAAAGCAGCCAGGAGGGGAGCTGTACCCTGCAAAGCTACAGGGGTGGAGCTGCCCAAGGCCATGGGAGCCCACCTCTTGTTATCAGTATGACCTGGATGTGAGATATGGAGTCAAAAGAGATCATTTTGGAACTTTAAGGTTTAATGACTACCCTATTGGATTTCAGACTTGCAAGGGGCCTATAGCCCCTTTGTTTTTCGTTTCTCCCATTGGAACAGCTGTATTTACCCAATGCCTGTACCCCCATTGTATCTAGAAAGTAACTCACTTGCTTTTGATTTTACAGGCTCATAGGTAGAAGGGACTTGCCTTGTCTCAGATGAGACTTTGGACTTGGACTTTTGGGTTGATGCCAGAGTGAGCTAAGACTTTGGGGGACTGTTGGAAAGACATGATTGTGATTTGAAATGTGAGGACCTGAGATTTGGGAGGGGCCAGAAGTGGAATGATGTAGTTTGGTTGTGTCCCCACCCATATCTCATCTTGAATTGTAGTTCCCATAATCCCCATGTGTTGTGGGGGGACCCAGTGGGAGGTAATTGAATCATGGAGGCAGTTACCCTCTGCTTCTCTACTCATGATAGGGCTATCTTTATAATGTATTTCTCATGAACCTTGAACAAAGTTCTTTAAATCCTTTGGATTATTAATGTATTGAACTTTACTTTTTTCTTACCCAAATCTACATATTTTATTTACCTTTAAAAATTGAGTATGTGGACTTTTTCTTTGGATTTTTTTTTCCCACAAAAATGTTGAACTTAATTTGACCATTCTCACAATCACATAAAGTTGACTTAATAGTACAAAAGGATACACTTTGGATCAGTAGTATTTCATGGGAAAGCTGCAGTTGAAAACCTAAAGCCACTAATACATTTTATTAGAAATAAAAGGAATAATATGTAGGCAATTAATTATATAAAACATGCTAACAATTGGATGAAATTAAACCAAAAGCTGATATTCTGGATTTACAGTCATCATAGAAAGGAATTATGTGGTGTTGTAGATTCATTCAGTCAACAGTTCTTTATTGATCACATCTTAGGTATTAGGGGTACAAAGATTATGAAGACATAATCCTATCCTAGAAGACTTTGTATTCTAGTGAACACATAGACATGCAGACATCAGTGTATACAAAGATCACTGTAGAAGTTATGATGCTTATAGTTATCTGTAACAGAAGCCCCAGCTGAAGTGGCTTAAACAATACACAGAGTTTATTGGTCATGTACAGGTGTATCTGAAAATTACAGAGGTAGGTGAGGCTTGCTGTAATAGCTCAATATGCTTCCTTTTATCTGTTTCTCCTCAGTGCTTTCCACATACTAACTTTATCCTAAGGCTGACTCCCTTTGAGGTTATATCATGACTACTGATAACTCTCAGGGCTACCCCCAGAAAGAGAGCTTTTGTCTTCCAACCATCAAACTAAAGTCTTGGGTTCACTCTGACTTGATCAACTTTGATTGTATGCAACTCTTTCACTAGATTGAATAAAAGTATAATTTTGGGTTGAGTGAGAAACTAAGTCCAGAACTTCCAAAGTACCTAGTATACCTATAAAAATTGGTGTTTGTCTTATTTTGACTTTATTATTTCTAACTTTGATTTCTTCTAATACACAGAAAATCAGGAATCCTTAATGGTGGGAAGTAAAGTGATAAGAAGATCATAGTTCAATAATCTTCCAAATTTTTGAAAGCCTAAAAATTATGTCTTGGGAGATCTGTGATTTTGTGCTCACATCAATGCAGAAATTAAGAACTCATCATAAGAAGTGTGTCTTCTCCATTATTTCTTTCCTTGTAACTGGGGCAGTAAGGTGGATTTTGATATTGGGTTCACGTGGTTCATGGTTGGGCTGTTTAAAGTCTCAATTACATTTGCAGTAGCAAAATGCCAAGGCCAGAAATGTCAGGGCTTACCACAATGACCTCATACTTATGATTTGAGCAGTAATTGGGGAAGCCTTCTGTTTTTTACTTTGCTACTAATTTACATTTAATCAGGCTATTCATAGTATATAATACTTTAAAAGCTGAATTAGTAATACAAAGCTACTTTTATTTCAGAGTAAGCACTTCCACTTGTTCTCTTTCTGCATAGTCTCTGGTTCACCACATTTGCATTCACTGCAGTTCTGTATCTCTCCATGACAAGTGTTCATTCAGGAGCCACAGCATGTGACACTGCTATAGGATTGCCAGATCTTATTTTAGAGAATTTGGACAAGGGGGCAGTAGGAGAGAGATTATTTGCTAATAGTCTGACCAGGCTAAAATACAATCCCATTCTGCATCCTAACACAGTTGGAACAAGGCACCCAAATACAGGATAAGCCTGTGAATGTGGGCCATCTGGTAATCCAGTACTGCTCGAGTGTAGGCCTCTCAGCTCTACAAACAGCCTGTGGAGATAAATTTGACACACTTGGTGTATAAGGGTTCCTGCCCTAACTTAAAAAAGAATTACTACTTTGTGCTAAAATTATATTAAATGTTATTTAGAAATAAAGGAAAAAGTAATTTACATTTCCTATTGATGGATTATACCGATGATTGTGTCCAAGGCATAATAATAATAATAATAATAATAATAATAATAGCAAATACTCGTATAAAGCATACTCTGTGCCAGGCACTGTTTTAAGCATTTTACGTGTATTGGTTCATTTAACCCTTACAACATCCCTATGAGATACGCTATTATTATTTTACTGAGGATGGAATTGGCACAGAGAAGTCAAATAGTTTACCCAAGCTTGCACAGTTTAGTGAGGAACAGAGTTAGGATTTTAATCCAGAAAGTCTGGGACCAGAGTTCATGTTTTTAATAACTGTGCTATATTTTCTCTCAAGTCAGGACTGAAATTGTCATTAAAAGTAATACCATTGACTTAATGGCTATGTTTTATTTATAACTCATTAATTATGTTATACTTATTAATAGATATAATTATTTTATTGTGTTTTGAAATGAGCATTTTGAAACTTACCTCTAAATATTCAACATGCTTGTGTTTTATTCTAGGAGAAGACTTTGCAGTTGTACAGCAAGAAATTATTATGATGAAAGACTGTAAACACCCAAATATTGTTGCTTACTTTGGAAGCTATCTCAGGTATATTGTTTGTTTCCCTTTTGAAAAGCAATAATGATTTCATCACCTAATACATGAAACAAAATAAAGTTAGTTTTAATACCATGTTTTGTAGTTTTTCTTCATGCTTTGAAAATAGGATATTTTCATACAGATGGAATTTTTACTTAGGACCTATGTTAATTCTGTAACCAATATTACAGTCGTATGACGTGGGAGTTCTAGATGTGCTTTTAGTGAAGGTGCTGGCAAGTAAAAACGTTATGGTTAGTCTTCCAGTGGTGGACTAGTGATCTAAATATGCTATTCTCTTGCCCCTTTCTTCTGGACTTAGGTCAGTGTAGAGTCAGGAGTATCTCTTCCAATTATGTGTTTATCAGAAACTTTTTTTTTTTTAGTTTGTGCTTCTGGTCTAAGAGTACTATATTACCTTGTCCCTTTCCTTCATTTTGTCCAAAGAACTAGGAACTAGGAACTCTAATGATCTCAGTAACTTATTTTTCCAGGTGCTAAAGTGAACTTAGGACTGTGAAATTAGGACTGTGAATTTCCTTCCTCTTGTTTTGGTAGCCAGACCCAAGATTATATTGCATAGACAATCACCTTAGGGTCAACTCTTGTTTCCATTCACTTCTATATGCAACTGTGAGTTGATCACTGGTGACCTAGTTGTTTTTAAGCTTCCTCCAAGGGAAGATTAGAGAATATTTTACTTTTTTTTTTTTCCTTTCTTTTTTTGGGGGGTTGGAGGGGACAGGTTCTCACTCTGTCACCCAGGCTGGAGTGCTGTGGTGTGATCATGGCTCACTGCAGCCTTGACCTCCCTAGGCTCAGGTGACCAGGTGATCCTCCCACCTCAGCTTCATGAATAGCTGGGACCACAGGTACATACCACCACGCCCAGCTTTTTTTTTTTCTTTTTTTTTTTGAGACGGAGTCTTGCTCTGTCGCTAGGCTGGAGTGCAGTGGTGTGATCTTGGCTCACTGCAACTTCCACCTCCCGGGTTCAAGTGATTCCCCTGCCTCAGCCTCCTGAGTAGCTGGGACTACAGGCGTGTGGCACCACGCCCAGCTAATTTTTTGTCTTTAGTAGGGACAGGGTTTCATTATGTTGGCCACGATGGTCTCGATCTCCTGAACTCATGATCTGCCTGCCTCGGCCTCTCATAGTGCCGGGATTACAGGCGTGAGCCACCGCACCCAGCCTCGTTTTTGTATTTTTTTATAGAGACGGGATCTCACTGTTGCCCAGGCTGGTCTCAAATTCCTGGGCTCAAATGATCCACCTGCCTCGGCCTCGCAAAGTGTTGAAATTACAGGTGTGAGCCACCCTGCCTGACCTTCCCTATGTATTAAAAAAACTCTTAAGTTTTTCTTCAGTATACTTTAGCAACATCCAACATACTGTAACTTATTGCAGGTCCCCATTTTCATGTGATCCAGGTACAAAACACTTTTTCTCTTCTCTTTTGGGCCCAACAGATAGAAAAGACTAAGGTATTCTGCCCTGTCATCTTTCCAGCTTTTGAAAAGCCAACTGGACCTGCTGTTCATGGTTGTAACCACTCTTGTACAGCTTTGATTGCCCCACCTTGTTTAAGGTGGAGGTGTGGGGGGGTTTTTTTGTTTTTGTTTGTTTGTTTTTGGGGTGTTTTTTTTTTTTTTTTTGAGACAGATTCTCACTCTGTCGCCCAGGCTGGAGTGCAGTGGCACTATCTCAGCTCACTGCAACCTTCCAGACTGGAGTGCAGTGGCGCAGTATCGGCTCACTGCAACCTCCACTTCCCGGGTTCAAGAGATTCTCCTGCCTCTGCTTCCCGAGTAGCTGGGACGATAGATAGGCGCACGCCACCATGCACAGCTACAATTTTTTTTTTTTTTTTTTTTGAGACTGAGTCTCTCTCTGTCACCCAGGCTGGATCCCAGGCTGGAGTGCAGTGGCAGGATCTAGGCTCACTGCGGGCTCCGCCTTCAGGGTTCATGCCATTCACCTGCCTCAGCCTCCCGAGTAGCTGGGACTACAGGCGCCTGCCACCCCGCCTGGCTGATTTTTCCCCACCCCCCTGCGGCGGAGTTTGTCCAGGCTGGAGTGCAGTGGTGCGATCTCAGCTCACTGCAAGCTCCACCTCCCAGGTTCACGCCATTCTTCTGCCTCAGCCTCCCAAGTAACTGGGACTACACGCGCCTGCCACCTCGCCCGGCTAATTTTTTGTATTTTTAGTAGAGATGGAGTTTCACCGTGTTAGCCAGGATGGTCTCGATCTCCTGACCTCGTGATCTGCCTGCCTTGGTAATTTTTTATTTTTAGTACAGACGGGGTTTCACCACGTTGGTCAGGCTGGTCTCGAACACCTGACCTCAGGTGATCCACCCACCTCGGCCTCCCAAAGTGCTGGGATTACGGGAGTGAGCCACCGCGCCTGGCCGAGGTGTGGGTTTTATGGAGACTTCAGGGAATTAACTAACCCTTTTCACATAGGGATAGGTACTATGCCCAGGTCAGTGGCTGTTACACATTTTGAATGGGTTCATTAACAACCATTTTAAAACTACTTATATGGTGAGTTATTCAAACAGCAACCTAACACAGATAGTTTCTCCATCAGTTTGTATGTTAGGAAGCCTACTCACCACAGGCAGTTACTGTGTAAGTTCAAAGAAATATTCCCTTAAAACCATTGAAGTTCATAATACAAATAACTAATACAATTAAATAGCACCACTTCAAAACACTTTGTTTTACTGCTATTGGTCCTAACAAAATGACCTACCTACTAGACTCAACTAGGAGAAGTATTATAAAGGTTTTTTTCCCCCAAGGGCAAGCTGGTCTTTAAATGAGCATTTTTTTCCACCAGGGACATTGATCTAAGAGTATCTCAAACATGATCTGAATCTTCCAGAATTATGGAACCATCCAAAATCTAACGTGTTATTCCAGGATAACCCTACTTATTTATATGGCACCCTTGGTATGGTAAAATGAGCATGATCTTTTTGCCAGAGACAAATCTTATCTTTGGTAGTTAAGAGGTTAAGTTCTGGAAACAGATTGTCTGGTCTGAAACTTGGTTCTATCACTTATTAATCAATTATTTAACCAGTTTGTGCCTCTGTTTCCTCATCTATAAATGGAGATGATGATAATAATATCTACATGACAGAATAGCTGTGAGTGCTTCCTGGATAACTACATGTGAAATACTAAGAACAGTGCTTAGAATATAATAAATGCTCAATAAGTATTTGCAGCTATTGCTGCTGCTGCTGCTGCTGCTACAACTACTACTACTAAACTTTCTAAAAGTATCATTATTTTAGTGTCTCATTTGATCTTTCAGCAACCTGGATAGCAGTATAACTGTGGTAGATGTTATTTCCATTTTACAAATAAGATTCTTGAGTGAATTTAACATCTAAGTTTTTTATTTTATGATTTTGCTTTATTCCAAATACAAAGAATACAAAAAGCAAAATTACCCAGAAACCAAAGTAAAACAGACAAAAGTAGGATCATTTTTTTTCAGTAAAGCTATGTTCTTTTAGTGTTGTATAATCTAATATCAAGAAACACTGATTTAAATATGTTATTTTATTCTATAACGGGTATAGCTGATCAAAGTGATATGATGGTAAATAGTCGTATAATGCAAGACAGCAATTAATTTTATCTCTCTCTTGCTCTTTTCTTCTGTAGAGATTCTTCCCATATTCCCTAGTTGAAGTTCGGTCTCAGCCAAGTTTGGAGTAGGGAATCCTAATAATTAGACTTGTAGGATGTTAGATCTGTAAGGAACTAAGAGATGTTGTCATACAGCTCACTCTTGGTTATAGATGAGAAAATGAAATGGGGGATAAATGACTTATTTAGGCTATTCAACTTTTCATTAGTGGCACTGGGATTTAAACCTGGCATTCCAGCTAGCTAGTCTGATGTCTTTTTTGGCATACCATTTTGAGATTTGGCATACCATTTCTGAGATTTAATCTCAGAGGGAACATGATTTCTTGAATTCTTTCTCATTACTGAATGACTTTACAAAGGAGGTCAGGAGATCGAGACCATCCTGACTAACACGGTGAAACCCCGTCTCTACTAAAAAAAAAAAAATACAAAAATTAGCCGGGCGCGGTGGCGGGCGTCTGTAGTCCCAGCCACACAGGAGGCTGAGGCAGGAGAATGGCGTGAACCCGGGAGGCGGAGCTTGCAGTGAGTGGAGATTGCGCCACCGCACTCCAGCCTGGGCGACAGAGCGAGACTCCGTCTCAAAAAAAAAAAAAAAAAAAACAAAAAACAAAGGAGGATCTTGTTTGAACTTGATACAAACCCCGTAAAATATATACTGTTCATTGCAACATTCTTCCTTCTATTTGTTGCTATTACAACCTAGATAACAAATTTAGACAAAAAGTCGAGGAAACTGAGCAAATGTAGTTTGACCATTGGTAAATTTCCCTCTCAGAGAATCAGACTTAACGTATGAATTATCTTGATAGATGACTGGCATATAAGTAAGTTTCAGAATCCCATTTTATATCAGGGTAGCTGTGCTTGCTTCTGAAGAAATACTGAAACTGAGCTCCTATAAAGCAGAATACCTGGCATTCTTCTTAACAAGGCCTTTCCTACTCCACTGTTCAATATCATTAATATACTGTACAATAAAAACTCAATAGACAAAGCTTTAATATTTAAAAAATTTAGTCCTTGTTTGGTATGTATTTGTATCTGAATATCTATGTTTGTGTATTTATTATCTGAGATCAGAAGTTCGAGATTAGCCTGGCCAACATGGCAAAACTCCCATCTCTACTAAACATACTAGAACATAAAGCAACAGGATTAAATCATCATAGACTTATTCTTTACAATTCTTTTGGAGCCTAACTATTACTTTTTTAATTTTTTTTATTTTTATTTTTTGAGACGGAGTCTTGCTGTGTTGCCCAGGCTGGAGTGCAGTGGCGCGATCTCGGCTCACTGCAAGCTCTGCCTCCAGGGTTTACGCCTCCGCCTAAGCCTCCCAAGTAGCTGGGACTACAGGCGCCCGCCACCACGCCCGGCTAATATTTTGTGTTTTTAGTAGAGACGGGGTTTCACCATTCACAGGATGGTCTCGATCTCCTGACCTCGTGATCCGCCCGCCTCGGCCTCCCAAAGTGCTGGGATTACAGGCGTGAGCCACCGTGCCAGGCCTAACTATTACTTCTTTCAAACTAAAGATGAGTTTAAATTAATTTCAGATTCCTTCTAAGCATTCCTTAGCCCAGCATATCATTTAAGAATAAGTTAAGAAAATGCAGACATTCCTCTCAAGCTTGAACCAATAAAAGCTTAGGGGGAAAAACAATAAATGCTCCTTTATTTTTTTTTGAGACAAGAGTCTGGCTCTGTTGCCCAGGCTGCAGTGCAGTGGCATGATCTCGGCTCACTGCTACCCCCGCCTCCCAAGTTCTGGAGATTCTTCTGCCTCAGCCTCCCTAGTAGCTGGGATTACAGGCGCGTGCCACCACGCCCTAATTTTTGTATTCTTAGTAGAGACGGGGTTTCACCATATTGGCCAGGCTGGTCTCGAACTCCTAACCTCGTGATCTGCGTGCATCAGCCTCCCATAGTTCTGGGATTACAGGTGTGAACCACCGTGCCTGTCCAACAAATGCTTCTTAATAAGCCAGTAGAAGATTTGATCCATACAGTAAAAACTATCTAGAATAGATATTTTAAACCTTTGGACTGGGTGTGGTGTTTCACACCTGTAATCCCAGCAATTTGGGAGGCTGAGGCAGGTAGATCATCTGAGGTCAGGAGTTTGAGATTAGCCTGGCCAACATGGCAAAACTCCCATCTCTACTAAAAAAAAAAAAAAGGAAAGAAATTAGCTAGGCATGGTGGCACATGCCTGTAGTCCCAGCTACTAGGGAGGCTGAGGCAGGAGAATCGCTTGAACCCGGGAGGCAGAGGTTGCAGTGAGCCAAGATCGCTCCACTGCACTCCAGCCTGGGTGGCAGAGCGAGACTCTGTCTCAAAAATAAAATAAAATAAATAAACCTTTGAAGTACAGAGTACTAGTTTAGATGAGCATTCTTTACCTCAATAACAACTTAAATATGTAAATCACCACCATTTACAAAGTGTTTATACATTATTTCTTAGCATGTAGAGTGCAGTGTTGATTTTCACAGATATAAAGATATCTAAAACCTAATCCTTTAAGGAGCTTATAATCTAACAGGAGAAGTAGGCATGAGCAAATAATCGTAACATAATATGCTAGATGCAGTAATAATTTAGAAGTAAGGCACAGAAGTGCTAAGGATGATAGACTGTCTGATTTTTGTCAAAGTAGGGGAATCAGAGAAAGCTCTGTGAATGATGTAATTGCCAAATACTGGGTGTTAAAAGATTGATAGATATTTATGTGTATAGAAAATTGGAATTTTTGGCGAAGGGAACACATGCATGAAAAACTATGACATATTCAGGAGACAGCTACTGGTCTCACATTAGAGCCTAAGAGGGAAAAGGGGGTACATACTTCTCAGTATGTGCAGGGATTGGTTCCAGAACCCCAGTGGATACCAAAACCCATGAATGCTGAAGTCCCTCATATGAAGTGGCATAGCTGTGCACATCTTTCAATTTAAAATTATCTCTAGGTGACATATGGTACCTAACACAGTGTAAATGCTACGTAAATAGTGTAATTATTAATTTGTGTTATTTTTATTGTTGTGTTATTTTTATGTTTTCCCCTCTGAAAATTTTCAGTCTCCGGTTAGGTGAACCTGCGATTGGTTGAACCCCACAGGTGCTGGACCAGTGGCCTCCAGAGGGCCGAGTGTAGTTGGAGTAGATAAGGTTGTGGAGATATAGGCAAAAAGGAGTCTTTTATGCCTTAATTAGGACCTATAGGGACTGAGCATACTGGCTGAAAGATTTTAACAGAGTTAGTATATTCTATGGAGGATGGACCTAGGGTGGAGGGGATTAAAACAGGCAATTTAAACTAATTACAGTGTATTTATCTCAGTAATCCTGGAAAGAGATGTTGGTCTCTTGAGTTATATACAACTGGGGAAAATTTTTTTTTCTAGAGCCAAAGACAGTGCTGAGAAGGGAAGCAATTGGATCTTAACTTGAAATATATTTGTGAATGTCTTTTTGAATACTTAGAATATGAGAATAAAGATTACAGTTAAGTCACTTTATACCCAGCTACTCTTGCTTTTAAAACAGGGAACTTTCTAATTTAGGAATGAATATTCTAGTTTTACAAAAAGCTGCAGATAGTACAGAGTTCTCTGTATTTCCTTCCCTCAGCTTTCTCTGATGTTTACATCTTACGCAACCATGGCACACTTTTCACAACTACGATATTAACATTGGTGTGATACTATTAGCTAAACTCAGTATACTTACTCGGATTTTATCAGTTTTCTGTTAATGTCATTCTCTTTTCTGTCTTTGAGAGGAATTAGGAATATATCTTGAAGTTGATGTTAATTTGTTATTCGTTTAAGCCAGGGTTTCTCACCTTCGGCACTATCAACACTTGAGGCCAAATACTTTTTTTGTTGTGGGAAGTGGTCCTGTGCATTGTAGGATAGTAGTTAGTATTAGTACCCCTTTCCTCTGTTAGTTACCAGTAGCACCCCCTCCCCCAGTTGTGACAACCAAAAACGTATCCAGGCTTTTTCAAATGTTCCTTGGGGGACAGAATCACTCCCAGTTAAGAACCACTGCTCTAAGCAAAAAAAACTTTGGTGGAGTTAGATACCTTCCTTTACCAGTATTGCTAGGATGTTTTCCACAGATCTTTAGTTCTGAGGGATACAAATATGTGTTTTGTAAAAAAAAATGGGTGTATTGAAAAAATAATTTGGGTAAATAGTAAACTAAACAGAATTAGAAGTTTTATTTCTTCTTTTTCATTCTCCTCCATCTCTTCCCCCTCTCAACTTGCCCCATCCCCCTTCCGCTCTTTTTTCCCTTCCTCCACCTCTTCCCATTACTTTATCTTCTTTCTGGTACCCTTCGTTCTTCCATTTTATGGAAAAGACTGTGGTATTTTAAAAAACTGATTTAACTATACAGTGGTTTCTTTCTGGAAGCATATTTCACGTAGGATTGATGTTCAGTGGCTCACACTTTGGAAGTGTAATTATAGAGAAATAGATCAGCCTGTATCCCCCAGGTACAGCATCCTTACCTCTCATTATTAAAGGGAAAGGAGATGGTATACATTTGGAATGCAATAATTTTTGCTTATTAGTAATTTTTAAATGAACCAAAAAAGTTTAAATTTTCTTCACATTAAATAAATTATTCTATATTAAAACATTAGCAGTTATTAAACTTTCTGTTTTTCTCATTGATGATTAAGGTTGAATTATTTTGCTGAATATAGTGGAATAGCCATTGCTTTGGTCAGTAAGACAATAACTCAGATATAGTACAGGAATCAGGGGACTGCAGTGTAGAGATAGCTACCCATCCTCTCCCAGGGAGGATGACTTGGTGTGCCAACTTCAGGCAGATATTCGAGAGTTGCTGATTCTCAGTGGTCTTGGTCACATTTTATTTTGCTTTTCAAGTTATGCTATATTTGAGAAAAATTCATAAATATACTTAGTTTGGTTAGTTTTAAGTCTGTGATGTGTTACAAAATGTGGGAAGATTAAAAAGTGTGTTTTAGGAATTATAAGAATTTCAGAACCATAAAATATCTATCAGAATTTTGTTCCCTATATGCTCTGGTAGACATCAAAATAGTTAACTTTTCCCCCTCTACTTATTTTTCTGTTTCTTGTAAGATAGATAATTTTACAAAATGAGAAAACAGAATTCTGAGGATTTGTTGAGTCAGGACATAAATACTGATACATTTAACATTTACCTCAGTGGTTAATTTTATTTCAGTTCAGATACCTAGGGACAAAGATTTTATAATTGACCTGCATAAAATGGGCTGCTTGACTCAAGTCCTTTCCTGTTAGGCATATGGCTTGGTGAATGACCAAAAGCAAATGTAGATTTATCATTATAAGAAAGGTGTTCATGGGACAGATGAAAGTCATTTCTGTAATAGACTATGACTACTCAAGCTTTTTTGATAATACTAGACTTTAACTAAATAGAATATTATAAAAGTAAAGTATTTTAGGCATCTTAAAAAGTATTACTATATAGTCCTGATTTTTTTTTTCTGTATATAAACTAGAAAGTCATTTTACATAGGATGAATAGAAAATTGTATAGGTAAGCAAAGGGAGAAAAGAGAATAGACCAACTTCAAGTAGAAGGTAGTGTCATATTGAAATATGTAAAAACCAAGAACTCATTTCCTGCATTCATTTTCTCTAGTAAGGAAAATTCTTTTCAAACTGGAAGGGGTAGGAAAAACACTATTAAGATGGAATTGAAACACAAGATGGTGAGTAGATAATTATAAAGCAGCTAGACACCTTAAATTTTTAGACACTTTTAGATTTATGTAAATTATATCTCATATTGAAAATTCAGCAAATATGATGGTAGTCCATTAGCAGTGAGTATTGACAAACAGAAGAGGTATCAGAGATTAGAGATCAACAATGAACAGTTTGTAAATGAGGGGAAGAGTTGGTTTCTAGAAAGTACAGACTATTAAAGTTGATATCACTCGTCATTCACTGCAAAGCTCTGGGATAAATTATTAATCAGATAATTAGTGACCACTTATAAGAAAGAAGTTGTGATTAACATGACTTTATTTATTTATTTATTTATACTTTCACTGAGTTCCAGGAGCAATTTAAGATGACTTAAACATCTTTAAGTTAATTTACAAGATAATTTAAGTTACACTACACTACACTACAAGTTAATTTAAGTTACACTACACTTAAATGAAGATGACTTGTACACTACAAGATAAATTATAACAAAGGGAGTAGAAAACAGCTTACATTTATTGTGCTGTATTCCAGGTCCTTCACTAAGCAGTTTACATGTTATTTTATTAATCCTAAGCAGACCCCAAAACAATCATTCAACCTGTTTTTTGTAAGCTGTGTAAAGTCCTAGTTGCCTGCATCTTAAGAACTCTAGGCTGTCATTTAGCCTGAAAGATTCACTTGTGGCAGATGTGAAGATATTTTAGAGCTATGATTAGTCATAGAACCCCTTTATTTTATACTCTTAAAAATTGCTTAGTACCCCAAGAGAGCTTATGTTTTATATGAATTATATCTATTGATATTTACCGTATTAGAAATTAAAGCTGAGACATTTTTAAAACTCGAGAATACAACATAAGCTCGTATTCCAGTAACTGTCAGGGATGACATCATTTTCACACTTCATGTAGTCTCTGGAAAACTCCACTATGCTCTCATGAGAGAAAGAGAATGTAAAGAGCAAATAATTTCTTAGTGTTAAAATGTGAAAATGGTTTTGACCTTGGTGGCCCCCTGAAAATGTCTCAGGGACTCTCATGGGACCCCCAGATCACACTTTGAGAACCACTCTTCTGGAGGAAGGATTCAACTAACCTAGAGAGATCAGGCTATGGAATCCTGCATTCTAGATATATCCAAATTGGAGCCTAAGCAGCATTCCAAATATTGTTGACTTGCCAGAGTCTTTATACCTCAGGCAGAGGCAGAGAAATGCCAAATGGTAATTCTAAGTAATCTACATAGAGTGTCATTCATGTTTTAAAAATATTTGTAATATTATTTAAGCTCATTAGTAAACCCAGTAGTACAGATTAAAATAGTTTATAAGCCAAGTTCTTCCAGTTGCTACCTCTGGAGGGTAGACTCCTGATTTAGGTTCTTTCAGATGCTAACCAACTGCTTCTGGATTGTGGGGGTTGGGAGCAGGAGTGGAGAGGTATATTTCCGATTAGGATTCTTTAAAAAATTAGCTCACTGCCCCAAGGGTGTGAATTAAACCTAATGCAATGTGTGTTATGCTTTCTTTGCTGAACCAATTTAAAGTGTTATGCTGGGAAAGCTAATAAGACACCTGTCAGAAACAAAGGGATATGAATCAAAACTACTAATTTTTTTTTTAAGGATAGGATTTAACTAATAAGAAAAAAGTCCTGTGCTTAGTTTCATTGAACCAGGTAGACAGATATGAAACTGGAGAGAGAACTGGTCTGCCTTTTGTTTTATAAAGATCCAGAGGTTTTGGCTAACTACAGACACTAAGCTAGCAGCTTAGTGTAGTTGCTGAGAAGTTAACAATAGCTTTCAGCTAAGTTAATAGAAATACAGTGATCAAATAAAGGAGACAGTGGTTACATTCTCGGGGGGATTAGAAAGACCACACGTCTGCCAGTCTCAGACATCCATTCTGAAAGTTCTTAATACCAGGCCACTGGGCAGCTGGTGCATATTTATGTAAGTTATATCTATTGGTATTTACCATATTAGAAATTAAAACACATTTTTATATCAGCTATATGCTTCAATTTCATTGTTATGTGGACCACCTGTGAATTGCAGATCCTGGATGGCTTCAGTTTTATTTTGGGCTTTACTCTCTTTAGCATTACCTTCTAGAACCATGACACCTTGCTACTTCATACTCTTAAGTTCATTGACCTTTGCACTCTGATAGCTTGTGCTCTCTTTTTGTTTGCTGCCTTGTCCACTGCAGTCAAGTCAGCTCACCTCTTAGGTCTGGCTAATTCCACTACTGTCAACCATATGTGACCTATGGCTGATAGAAGCATCTCAGCTTTTTTTTTTTTTTTTTTAAGATTCAGATGTTGATCTGTCATCCAGGCTGGAGTGTGGTGGCACTATCATAGCTCACTATAACTTTGAACTCCTGGGCTCAAATAATGCCCCCCCTCCCCCGCCCCTGCCTCAGCTTCCGGAGTAGGTGGGACTACAGGTATGCACCACTTCTCCTGGCTAAGTTTTTTTGTTTGTTTTTTAAGAAATGAGAGTCTCACTGTGTTGCCCAGGCTGGTCCCAAACTGTTGACCTCAAGAAATCCTCTTCCCTCAGCCTCCTGAGTTACTGGGATTACAGGTGTGAGCCACTGGGCCCGGCTCAGCATCCCTACTTTTTAATGTATTGTTCATGTAACACTCAGAATTTTAGTACTTGATTTTGATGCCACATTTTAAGAGAGACAAGGACCGACTAGAGATTATCTACAGGAAGGTAACTAAACTGAAAAGTTTGTAAACAAAGGATTGTTTCACAGTGTGACCCAGCCTATTCTAGGTTTATTTCCTGCTGCTGTCCCTTCAGGCAGTCTTTCTTCAGCTCACACTAAATCACCCACAGTCTGCCACATGTGCATTTCTTTCAAGTTTTCATTCTTTTACACAGGTCCCTTCCTGTCTCTCCCTGGCAAATTTCTACTTTAATTTCAAGACTTAATTCAAATGTTTTCTCCTCCCTAAAACTTTCCATTCATTTTCCTAGGTATTTTCATCTCTGGGTTCCCACAGTACTTTATACATGCCTGGATTATGCATTAATCAAATTATGATCTAACCCAAGTCAGCAGACTTTCTACATAAAGGGATACATAGTAAATATTTTAGGCTTCTTGGGCTTACATGGTCTCTGTCACGACTACGCAGCTCTTCTAGCGCGAAAGCAGCCATAGACAGTATAGAAATAAATGAGTACGACTATGTTCCAGTGAAAATTTATTTGTTGGCACTAAAATTTGAATTTCGTGTAATCATCATGTGTCAAGAAATATTATTTTTATTATTTTCTCAACCATTTTATTTATTAATTTTAGTTACAAGTAACAGAACCATTCCCAACCGTTTTAAAGTAGGAAAACGATTCATAGTTGCAGAGGTGTATAAAATCAGGCAGCAGGCTAGATTTGGTTCACTAGCCATATTTTCCTGACCTCAATCTAATTCGATATGTTTATTCTTTCAGTCACTCATGCATTCATTCATTTATGGAACAGATATTTACTTGCTGGATATTCTTCTAGACACTGAGAAGGCAGTGGTGAGAGAGACAGACATATATTTAGGTAGAATCTTTCTTCTGCATTAGAGCTTGCTGAGTTCAGAGATTTTCTATCCCATCTCTGTACCACAAATAGTACATTTCCTGGTACATTTTAAGAGATTAAGTAATGAATGACTGAAGAAAGGAATAAGCTATATAAATCACTGCTGATTATTTCTCCTATGACTATATGGTTACAACAGCTTATAATTTGAGAATGAGAGAGAAGTGCTATCTAAAGAGAAGTGAGTGAAAAATTTTAAGAGTGTTTTGGAAAAATCATTGTTGAATCTAAATATGAAGGTAACATTTATATTTTGTCTGTTTTGTTGATGAGAGTGCTATCAAAGTAGTATACTTTGAGATTTATTGCCATTTGTCCGTGAAGAATCTGGGTAAATGTATAAACTGTTGGGGAGGAGAAGTTTTTAACTAAAGGGAAATATTTTCATTATTTGGATGTGCCTGATGACAACTTTGTATCCAACAAATGAGATATTATAAGTTTAAAACCTCAGGTTGGATTATAGTAATACATTATATTAAGTAATTCATATACTCATAAAGATTAATTAGTTATTTTAAAGATAACACATTGCATTTGTTTTTCAGTGTTATAGCTTACAACCTTAAAATACTTGTTACCTCACACAGACAGTTTTAATCATGAAAATATGATACATGTTTCTTTTCTCTTCATAGGCGAGATAAGCTTTGGATTTGCATGGAGTTTTGTGGAGGTGGTTCTTTACAGGATATTTATCACGGTAAGACCAAAGTTGTATTTTTATAGGGATTAGGTTGAATTTCTTAAAATACAGCTATTTACTATATTAAAACATCAACATTATCTTAAGGAAAGCAAACTGTGTTTTATCATTATATTGTTTGGATATATAAAGGTATTTTAGATATATATGGAAGAAAGGAGGAATCTTTACTGTAATTTACAAGTTGGAAAATTAAATGCATTTGAATTATTTGCTAATTCTGAAGAGGCATATTGTAGTTATTTCAAAAATTTAAACTCAGACCTGTAAAAATGCAAGGGCTTTGCTGGTTAATGCTAAGCCGGTAAAATATCCAGTGTATACATGAGTAGTGATAATAGAAAGATTTATTTTGTTCTCATGTATTCAAGAAATATCAATTAAATGTTTATTCTCTTAGATACTGCCAGATTCTGAGGAATTAAAAAATGATTAAAACATTTTTCACTGGGAATTCAAGGAGTATATAAGAGAGATTTGTAAAGTAAAATAAACAGCCTTTTCTTTTTCTTCCTTTTCTGTTTCTATTGATGGATTATTGTCACAAACTGCAGATTAGGCTTTTGATTAATGTAAAATAAAATCCTGTCTATTTTCTGAAGAAATATTTTGGACCTTTTTTCTCATTTTGTCATAGAATTCAGGCTCTTGTTTTCTAGTGTGGGACCACTTAAGTAATTTGAGGGGCAAATTGCACTAAAGCAGACATGTAAGACTATTTGGGCCAGAATTTTACTGTTTCTATTTTACTTAATTTCACTTTGTCTTCTTGGCATAGGTTTTCCTTAACCTAAATATTGACATAATAGTATTTTACTGGGCTGCTAATTACAGTTGAAATAGGAAAAAGAAAATGGTGGATTTTCTGGAATCATTTTAGAAAGCTTAATAAAGAAAATGAGCTATTTACATTGGTCTTTAAAAGATAGGTAAACTGGGTAGAAAAAAGACAAGGGCCAGGTGCAGTGACTCATGCCCTTAATTCCAGCACTTTGGGAGGCTGAGTCGGGTAGATCACCTGAGGTCAGGAGTTCAAGACCAGCCTGGCCAACATGGTGAAACCCCGTTTCTACAAAAATACAAAAATTAGCTGGGCATGACGGCGAGTACCTGTATTTCCAGCTACTTGGGAAGCCGCGGTGGGAGAATTGCTTGAACCTGGGAGGCAGAGGTTGCCGTGAGCCGAGATCACACCATTGGATTGCAGCCTGGGCAACAAATGAGACTCTGTCTCAAAGTAGTAATAATAATAATAATAAGACAAAGAAGTGCATTTTCAGAGATAAAGCGTTGGTACAGTGACATGAAGGCCTGACTCATATGTCATCACTCCTGTCGGTGTGAGCGTGGGGTCGGATAGGGAGAGCCTGAAGACCAGGTGAAGGAGTATGAGAACATTTCTGCTTTATGAAAAGTTACTTTTTAAGGATACTTTTGATTAAGTATAGTTGTTCTTTAATGAATATTTGAGAAACTTTTCTTTATTTGTGTCATTTTGATTTCAAAGATTCAGTGAAAATGAAGAGATATTTGGCATTATTTTATATTACAAAACAAATAGTATTTCTAGAAGCTTGTGATTTCTATGTTAGAAAATCAAATGGCTATTCCCCTGCCTTTTTTTTTTGGTTGGAATTTGGGTGAATTTCTCTACTATTGATTCCTTTCCTAATTGGCTTAATTTCCCTTTTCCTGAAGTTTTGTGTTTTTGTTTGTTTGTTTGTTTGTTTTTTAAGCAGAGTCTTGCTCTGTCTCCCAGGCTGGAGTGCAGTGGCGTGATCTCGGCTCGCTGCAGCCTCCACCGCCCGGGTTCAAGCGATTCTTCTGCCTCAGCCTCCCGAGTAGCTGGGACTACAGGCGCCCGCCACCACGCCGGCTAATTTTTGTATTTTTAGTAGAGATGGAGTTTCACCATATTGGCCAGGCTGGTCTCGAACTCTTGACCTTGTGATCTGCCCGCCTCAGCCTCCCGAAGTGCTAGGATTACAGGCATGAGCCACCATGCCCGGCCTCCTGAAGTTTTTTCAGCAATATTTTAGTGGTAAACTTCCTCAGTGTTTGACCCTCACTATTTGTTGATCATTTAAGTGGGTATAGATAGGCATTTTCTAGGTTGACAGGTACTTTCTTTCAGCATTTTGAAGAAGGTAGGCCATTGTCTTTTAGATTCTATAGTTATTAGAACCTTCTGTCAGTCTAATTATTGATCCTTTGCAGGTAATCTGTTCTTATCTCTAATTGCTTTTAGTCTTTTTCTCTTAATTTCTGGTGTTTCTAGTGCCTAAGAATGGGTTTATTTTTACTTTTTCTGCTTAGGACTTAACAGGCTTCCCTCAGTTTTGCTCTTTTATCATATCTGGACAATTATCAATTGTTATCTCTTCAAATATTTTCTCCCCCAATCTGCAATCTCTCCTTTAAAATCTTAGTTAGATGTACATTAGATCTTCATGTCTCTTCAACTCAATTTCCTATTTACCACTTTTTTGTCCTTCAGGAGAGCACTAGAGATACTCATATCGATCTTCCAGTTCACTGATTTTATAGCTGTATTAGAACATCCATTAGATTTTATTTTTGGTTACCATATATTTTCATGTCTAGAAATTATTTAGTTCTATTTTACATCTCCCTCCATTATTTTTTCCTGTGTCTTGTTCTTACAGTTTTCATTCCTACTTTTACATCTTTAGTTTTTAAGGCATACCTTTTTTTAGTCATTCTCAGATTGTTTAGTGATTTCATCGCATATGATTGGTCTTAAGTGTCTGATTTTGCTTTCTTCATTAAGAAGCAAGACCAGTTTGGTTATAGAAATAGGTTGTCATGATTCTTACCATTCCATTTTAACCTAACTGGTACAAGTAACAAAGTAATGTGAATTCGTCAATACTGATTTATTTATACTGGTCAGCAACTGGGTCAGTGGAAAAAAATGGCAGTTTTCAGGTACCCTTGGAGGTTCTCATACATGAATACTGGGGATTCATATGCATATACAAAACCCCAAATCCTATCTTTCTGTGTGTTCACTCTTTTGGCTGCACCCAGTTTTTCACCAGATAACCTTTTCATGGCGATGCGTAATACTTTTTGGCTAGTCTATAGTGTTGTATACTTGCACGGTCATATAGGACATGTACCTCCATTTATGTGTCTCTCTCTTCTGCCTCAGTTTTATCACATTATCATTATATAGAGAGAATAAGTTATTTGATGAAGGGAATAATTTATTTGATGAAGGGAAAGTTACTTTAATAACCCTAGTGCTTGTAAGGTTTCCCCTTTAACTTTTGTTTACTTTTACTTTGAAGAACTAACAGTAGAACCTTTTATTGTTCCAACATAGTGGGATTTTTTTTCTATTTTCCATTGAGCTTTTTGTGTTTGTTTATTTAATATTGTTCTTTAACAACTTTCCATAACCCATTATATCTTTATGGTTAATTATTTTCTCACTTATTGTATAATTTTGGATTTTGAGATCATCGTTAGTGAGGTTTTTCGGTGGAATTCTGTGTGGCATTTGAAGGTGTGTCCTTCCAGAGTTTTGTTTTTTGTTTTGGGGTTTTGTTTTTTTTTTTTTTTTTCTGGGATCCTTGTGACCTCATTGTTTCCAATATATATTTGAACGCTCAACCTGAGTAAGGAAGCCTATGGTGGCAAATTCTAAGAGGAGGCATTTTTCCTCCATCCCTATGAGAGCCAGAATCCCTAGTTATCTTCTGTACTTGTCTACACCTTTAATGAGGATGTAGCCCTCTGAGGGTTCTAGTTGTATATGGGTGTTTGTTTTAGCTCTTCTGCAGACCTAGATCCTTGTCTTCTGTACCGTGTAAAGGATAATGCTAAAGCCCTAGCTTACCAAGATTGACCCTTCCCATAAGAGACAGCTAGAATATTCTTTCACAGTTTCACCTTCTATTTTTCATTTCAGTTTTTGTTTTTGTCTCTTGGGAAGGTATCTTACTATTTGTAAACTAAGCTAGTAATTGAAAAGGTTATTTCTGAAAAAAAAAATTGCCTTTCACTTCTAAGTGTTATTTTCAGGGTTTTCAGATTATCTTATTTATCGTTTTAGAGAAACAGAAATCTCAAGGAGGTGTGTCTTCCTGAATGTGTGTGGGCTTGGAAGCCACAGAAATAAGTTATATGGTTTATCCGTAGACATTTAAACCCAACCTTGTCCTTAAAATAATCTTAAGTGGAATAGATTTCTCTCTTTCATAATTGTGAAATACTGCAAGTAGTCCAAACTAAACATGTTTACAAATCTGTTAAGTTTTTGTGAATATGAGTTTACTATCTAGCCAAGGTTTCTATCTTTGGAATTTAATTCAATTTCTAGGATAGTCTCTCCCACTTAATGTATTTCTTTATTCTAAAGTGATTTAATAGTGAAAAAGAAAACTATTTTATAGTGTACAGATGCTCTGTTTGTGCTGCTATACCAAAATGCCTGAGACTGATTAATTTATAAACAACAGAAATTTATTTCTCACAGCTCTGGAGGCTGGGAAGTGCGAGATCAAGGTGCCAACAGGTTTGATACCAGGCAAAGACCCATTTCTCATAGAGTGCACACAGTGTCCTCACATGGCAGAAGAGATGGAAGGGCAAAAGAGAGTGGACACTGCTTGAAGTCTCTTTTATTAAGAGTCTTAATCTCATTCACAAGGGAGGCGCACTCGTGACCTAATCTCCTCCTCAAAGTCCTGCCTCTTTGAGATTCGGTTTCAGCATGAGTTCTGGAGGGACTTAGCAGATGCACACACAGGAAATGTTATTTATAAGATTAAGACCTGTATATTGATGTAAAGAGGTTCATCATAAGTGAAAAGAGTAGGTTTCAGAATTGTATGTTGTAATATGATTCCACTTATGTGTTTCTGAGATACATATAGTTTATAAAATGTCTGTTTAAGATCATCTGGTAGATTATAGACCAAACTATTGGTATTGCTTACTGTTGAGTAACATTTTGGATAAAGAAGAGACTTTTAATTTCCTAACTTTTCTATTGATTGGAACTTTTTAGAGTGAACATATGTTAATTTTATAGCTATCTGACTAGTATTTTTATAAAAATTATTGATTTAAAACTAGTCATAATACATGTTCTACATCAGTTGAAAAACTTTAATAAAAACTAGCTAAACTTGTTGGACATCTTTTCTTTTGATGTTTTAAGAGATTATATTGATGAATGAGATATAAAAATGAGAATATAATTAATTTCAGTGACTACTTCATTCATTCATTCCATAAATATTTATTGGGCTGCTTTTCTATGCCAGGCACTGTTCTGCACACTAGAGATACAACGATGAGCAAGTCAGATTTTTAAAAAGCAAAAACTTGGCTGGGCACAGTGGCTCACACCTGTAATTCCAGCACTTCAGGAGGCTAAGGCGGGAAGATTGCTTGAGCCCAGAAATTCAAGACCAGCTTGGGCGAGATAATGAGACCCCCATCTCTGCAAAAAATAAAAAATAAACTAGCCAGGTGTGGTGGCGCGCACCTGTGCTCCCAGCCACTCAGGAGGCTGAGGTGGGAGGATCTCTTGAGCCCAGGAGGTCGAGGCTGCAGTGAGCTGTGATCGCACCACTACGCTCCAGCCTGGGCAACATAATGAGACCCTGTCTCAAAAAAAAAAAAAAAAAAAGCGAAAACTGGAGCCAAGCACAGTAAGACAGTAATTCAGGCCTGTAGTCCTAGCTTACATTTCAGTAGAATTGTTTAGGTATATTAAGTCTGTTGCTTAAACTTGCAAAACTTTATTATATATTGAAAAACATGCATTGACTAATTTTATGAGTATTAACTTTCTTCTTTTGCAGTAACTGGACCTCTGTCAGAACTGCAAATTGCATATGTTAGCAGAGAAACACTGCAGGTAAATCAAGTGCTAATTCAGAAATAACATTTTTCATTAAACTAAGTCTTTACTTATTGTGCATTACCTGTTCAGCAAAGTAAGAACTAAATATTTTAGTTTGGTAAACTCTTAAAATGAGTTTTAATACTTTTGAAAATTGTGCAGTGAACTCAAATTATATTTCCCAATAAACACTTTAAAGCCTGAATGTGATGGTATAACCTAAAATTTGAGCACTATGGATCTGTTATTGTATATTTTCCTCTTAGTACCAAAGAAAGGCTTGAAAATTAAGCACTATCATGGGAATTCAAACACTCTGATACTAATTAGGTATATACTTTTTAAAAGTTATTTCAAACTGTTTGCAGAATTTACTGAAAATTTTCTTGGAAAAATTAGTCATTTTCTTGATCTTTTTTTAAAGATATCTCACTAAAATATGTTAATGATTACTACTAGATCTCCTGTAAAGATTAAATAAAATACACTGAATACTACCCATTTGATCACATAAAATCCCAAAGTGTGCTCTGTGATAAAATCTTGTTTATTTTTCTGTTTTTTGAAACTCCAGGGATTATATTATCTTCACAGTAAAGGAAAAATGCACAGAGATATAAAGGTATACATTATATTTTTAACATAATCTCTCTTCATTTTTAAATACTCTGATCAGATTGTCTTGGGCAAAATTGTTTTATTTGATAAATTTATCTGAAATATGTTACCATAATAAAAATGAGTGATACTTTTAATAGTTTAATTTTTTATGGTAGCTTTATTGAGGTACAATTAGCATACCATGAAATTCACCCTTTTAAAGTATATCATTCAGTAGAGTAATGTTTTAATAACTCATGTTAGCTTCTTTGTAGTTATTAGTAAAATGCAGAGTAAGTTTATAGCTTTCATCAAGTTACAGTTTTTAGTAAGTTTCATGCTTTGACTATTTCAGTGAGCTTTTGCAGTCTTAAGTCTAAGTCTTAGTCGTGCATCAAAATGGATAAATTGACCTTTGACATTTTCTCATAGTCTTTTTTTCTTTTTCTTTCTTTTTCTTTTTTTTTTTTTTTTTTTTTTTTTTTGAGATAGATTCTCACTCTGTTGCCCAGGCTAGAGTGCAGTGGCGCGATGTTGGCTCACTGCAACCTCCCCCTCCCGGGTTCAAGTGATTCTCCTGCCTCAGCCTCCCGAGTGGCTGGGATTACAGCCACCTGCTACCATGCTTGGCTAATTTTCATATTTTTAGTAAAGACAAGATTTCACCATGTTGGCCAGGCTGGTCTCAATCTCCTGACCTCAGGTGATCGTCCCACCTCGGCCTCCTAAAAATGCTGGAATTACAAGCGTGAGCCACCGTGTCCTGCCTTCTCATAGTCTTATTTATTTAGCTGGCAGAGGAGAGCAGGTGCTCCAGATGTGCTGGGGTTAGCTCAGTGGTACAGCAGGTGCTATGGTAGGAATCCTCAGCATTATTTCTAAGGATACTGCCATCTCCCCAGTTTAGATTTGTTTCTTTCACTTATTTTTCTTGTCCCTTTTTCTTTGTTCATCCTTCCTCATATTTCTCTCTTCCCCTTTTTTTTCCGAACATTTTCTCTAACATAAAGATTTTTAACCTTTTTTGAGGAGAGAGACTGGGGCAAATCTTACTGCTCTCTGGGTCTCTGATGATAAACCATGAACTGTCTTCTGAGAAAATGCCCTTATGTGCACGTCTTCAGATTTTCCATGAAATTTCAGTGGACTCACAGATAACCTGCTGAGATCCTTCGTTTGAAGGTATTTTTTTTTTGAAAGCCACTTAAAAGACATAACCAAAGAGCTTTTGGAGTTCAAAGGTAGAAGAGCTCACAGGAAGATGAGTAGTTCAAGAAAGGTTCTGTGTCATTGGCATGTAGATGATCTGGGAGGATTGATAGATTTTTGTCAGAAATGGAAGTTGGAGTACATTTCAAGCAGAGAAAACAATGTGAGCAGGTACGGAAGTTAGAAAGTGTGGGCCATTTTAGAGAACATAAAAACTACCATATTATTGAAGAGAAGAGAGTGTATGAGACTAATTAGAGATGGGACTGGTTGGGTAGTTTGGTGTTCCATTATGCAAGGACTTGTGTGCTAGACTTCAGAGTCTGGGCCTAATTGGGTTGATTTGAGCCATCACCACCATTTCTACTCCTGTCTAAGCCACCATAATATTATATCATGTGGTCTTCTGTAATAGCCTTCTGAGTGGTCTCAATGCTCCCGTTCTTAGCAGTTTTGTAGTCACTTTTCCACTTGGCGACCAAAGGGACCTTTTCAGCCGTATCTTGTCACTCTCCTGCTTATAAACCACCATTGGTTTCCCATAATACTCAGTATAAAGTTCAGATGCCTTTGCCATGACCTACAAGATTATACCGTGATCTGACCCATGTATTTCCCTGTGACCTCATCTTACACTCCACTTGTCTCTGTTTTACTCATTCTTTTCCAGTCACACTAAACTTGCCAATCTTGGAATATGTTGAGCTCATTCTAGCCCTAGGTCTTCAAATTTCCTCCTCCTTTCCTGAAATAGTCTTCTCCCAGAGTTTGGCGTGGCTCTGTACCCTTACTTCACCCAGATCTCTGCTCATGTATTACTGCCTTTGGAGAGGCCTTCCCTGCCCTGTCTTCAGAGTAATTATCTCTGCCTGACTTTGAATCATTTGTTGGTTCATTCATTCATAGATAGATGATAAATATACATTTATTTTTAGTTTTTTTCCCCGACTTGGATGTAAACTCCATGGGAATTGGAACTTAAGCATTACTGTAACCCCAGAGCTTAAAATAGCACCTGACTACTAGTGGCCTCTCAGGGAGGGAAGGGAAGGAGGAGAGGAAGGCCATGATGTACAAGTGACATGATAAAAGCTATAACTTAAGAAAGTTAGTCTGAGCTGGAGAAAGGCCAAACGGAAGCATCTGACAGAAGTCTTAGATAGCTAGGGACTAGATCAAGTTGAAATCCCTGCTCCTAGTCTCTTTCCTTTTTCTTCTTCCCCCACTATTCCGTAGAGCTACAGTAGTATCAGTGGGTGGGTGCGGCTCAGCTTCACTGGTGACATTTGGAGTTTGGGAGCCTTTTTCTTTCTCTCCAGTGCCCTATCTCCTGAACTAGTCTTCTACTGTTTCTTCCTCACGTTGGTTGAGAGTAGGAGGATTCCCAGTATTTTTTCCACCAAACTCATACTTACATGATTGATGGCACCCTGGACCAAAGAGTCCACAGTACCTTTGAGATATAGTATTTCTACCTCTTCCAAAAGCTTTGAGCTTATTGAAGATGAAGTCATCATTATATTCTTTGAGCTTAGGTCAAGAAGCAAAAGTGGCTAAAATGCAGCCAGACGAGTGACATTTTAATTGTGTAGGCCTGTGGCTAGTTGTTTATATACTGGATGGGCCTAAGCGCTTGGCAAGGCACATTAGGGTAGACAACCTCATGTACTAAGCAGCATGTACTAAGGTACAGTCTCATATACCAACCCTGTTCAATTGTTGGTTAGTTCCTAGAAAGGGAGGTTCTTAAAAAAAAAAAAAAGAAAAAGAAAACCACACACAAAAACACAGGAAAGAATAATCAAGTTTAAAGTATAATGTAAACAGTTGAAAATGCTTTGTAAGGTTACATTTTAGTGTAGTAATAGTGTTTGATCAACAAGGAAATAACATTTTGATGAAAACTAATATATCACTTTTATATTGACGTTCATACTATGTTAGTAGCAGCTTTTTTGCAAGGCAGAACATTTTATAAGGATAGTCAAATTGCCTGAAAAGTGGACAGTAGATTTACCTGTGACTCTAATGATATAACATTTTAATTAAGCACATTTTAAGTATTTCTAGGTCTAAGGCTGTGATTATTTTAAATACGTATATTTAGTATATATGTACTGTCTGATAAAATATCTATTTCCCATTTTAACTAAAATATTGTTACTTTAAAGGGAGCTAACATTCTATTAACGGATAATGGTCATGTGAAATTGGGTAAGTAAATTGGAATTTTGTCACATGCACAACTCTATTCTAAAATGTAGTGAAGTTTATGTTTTCCTTTGTAGGACCAGGTTTTCCCTCTCCTAAGACGGCATCTATGTATTTTTAGATGGATATCTCGTTGCTGTGCCATCGCTTCTCTGTATCCACTTCCCTTAAACAGGGATAAAGTCTGTCCTTCACATAAGACAGATTTGTTGTAAAGATACTGTGAAAGAATATCCTTCTGAAGTCTTTCACCCCTAAACCCAGGAATGGGACTTCTATAATAGTAAGAAATCTGTACAGAATTACCTTGTAACCAAAAAAGAAGACAAATAGAAAAAAATCAGTAACTCCAAAAACACTTTATTCTTTACATAAAGCTTTTAAAATAAAAAACAGCGTTACTTATTTAAGAATGTAATTTAGATGCTGAATGTTGCTTTATTTCAAACAGTAACTTATTTTATAACTTTAGGTTGTTAAATTTTCAATTAAAATAGAGTTCAAAACCTAAATAATGACTTAATTTGCAAGTTTAAGACAGAACAAATGTTCATTGTAGTTTTATGAACAAAGTCATATTTGTTAGTATTAAATAAAATAGTTAATAACAAATACCAGTTATTTTAAATGATATCTATTAGATAAACCCAAATTAAAAAGAAATATGTTATAAAAATATAGTTACAACTATTTTGAACTATAACCTGTGAGATTAATCAGATTTAAGAATATGTATCTAGAAATAACGTAATAAAAATTTCCTACGTGGCTTCTAAATATGGGAAAAGCAGAAAAGATATGTCCTGTTCTTTTTAGTTATCTATTGATTGCTTGGTGAAGTTTTTATCAGCAGTTTAATATTTTGTGCCAGTGTTATGTGCCTCACTCAAACACATACTATTTATAATATATCTTACTTGAGAAGGATTTAGAAGTCATCATTAGTAAAATAGAAAATATTAGATCTCCAAATATTTATCTTAAAGAATAGTAACAAATCATACACAAAAATAATTTCCTGATAGGGACTGATACTGGTACTAAATGTATTGTTAAGTTTGGGGATATTCTGATTGGATGTCTTTTCAAGCTACAGGTAGACTTACTGGTTTATCTGATGTCATTCACGAGTATGGAGAAAGTGAATAGAACATAATGTCTCTTAAAGATCCCTTCCAGTGATATTCCTTGGATTTCTAGTCCTGAGAATTAGAAATTACATAATTAATAAGTCTGGCAATTTACATTCTCTCAGCTATAACTTTCTCATCAAAATTATTTGATCTTGACCTTTGTTGTTATTTGATTTATATGGGAATATACGGGAATCTATTTGGCTGTGATATGTATTCACTACTTTGTGATATTTTAATGCTAGTCCATTAAAGTTAAAATTTGTAATGTGATGTTTGAGAATATCCCATATTGCTGTGAAATTAACTTAATAAAAATAACTTTTAAAAGTTTCTTATGTTGCCTTAAACAATTTTATTGTCTGTCAGTTTCCTAAATGTTTCTCATTTTTTTTAATAGCTGATTTCGGAGTATCTGCACAGATAACAGCTACAATTGCCAAACGGAAGTCTTTCATTGGCACACCATATTGGTAATTGTATTTTAATTGATATTTAATAGTTTGTTCTATCATTAATGGATATGCCATTTCTAAAAAATAGACTGGTCAAAATTTTTCAGACTAAGATTAAGGAAAAAGTCATCAACAGGCAAAGTAATTTAGGCATGTACACTTACAGGTGGATTACATGGCCAGAAAATAATCTACGATGTTATTTTCCATTAAGCAGAAAAGGCTTTAATGATTGATATGGCTTTCAGGAACCTTAATATTAGTTCTAGCTTGCTGGAAAGTCCTGACTCTTTTTTCCTTACATTTCTCATGTATTTTCACAGGTGTTTTTATATCTTTCTTCACCCCCATTTCCTGTCCATATTGTGATTAATCTTTCAACATTACATTATTTAAGTACCTCTTTGCTAAAAACTTTTTGGCATGTCTTGGTTGCCTAAAGGATCAAATGCAGATTTCTTGACAGTTGAGTCTTCTGTGGTCTGGCCTCTGTCTGCTTCATTAGCCTTAGCTCCCACTAGTCTTCTCCATGGACCTTCCTTTCTAGCCATGTTCGTCTGTTAGATACTGATCATAGTGTAAAAACTATCCTACTCGTGTATTTATTTACAGAATAGTTTTTGGCCACTTACTATGTGCTAGATGTGATATTAAGCAGTATGATTATAATGGCGGATTGGTATAGAGCTTTTTTTGTTCGTACCTTTACTTTGAAGTAACAACACCCTGGAATTCTTGCTTTCAGTTTATGTGCAACCACCCCCCTGATGCCCTCTTCGTCTGACTTATCAGTAGTCATATAGCACTAATTGCTACTACTAATTTTTTTTATATTTAGAATATGATGTATATGCCATTTTCATGGTTTATCTTTTCATCAATATATATTTTAAAAGTCAAATAATGCTAAAAAGGCATATGAGTAAAACTCTTGTAACTTCTGCCATCTCTAGCATTATTCATTTACAGATACAGTGTTATGATAGTTGAAGATCTTAGCTCTCTTCATTCATCTTACAGTCATCTTATCTTTCTAGTGTACTTTGCTGAGTCAGTTAACAATACTTTCCTGAAAAAAGTTTTTCCTGATTTTAATAATTTCTTTTTTAATTTACTTAGTTTCTTGTTTCTGTTTTTAAATCTCTGATTAACACTTTCCATACTTTCCCACATTTTACAGTTTTGTACGATGCCTCTGTATAATTTTCTATACCATAAACTCTATCACATTATCTGTCAGTGCTGATTTTTGTCTGGTTGATGTTGCTTTGTTTTTGTTTTTGGTTTTTTACCTAGAATAATCCTTCCTGGAGTCATCTTCCCTCCTGTTCCAGTCTGGACTCTTTAATTCTCTAGCTCTTTTGCCTAGCTCTGCTCTGGCAGTTTTTTATCTTCAGCTTAGCGTTCCTTTCTTGGATTCTAGGTCTTCTTCTTTCATGATTTACTCCTTCCTTTGTGTGTGACACACATACTAATATCTTGCTGAGAAAGGGTGCATGGGGAGTAACATTTTTGAGATTTTGCGTGTGTATCCTTGTACATAATTGATAATTTTGGTGGGAATTCTAGGATAAAGTTTTTGAAGTATTGCACTAGTGTCTTTTGTGGTGCCCACGGTGTGATGCCATTATGATACATGATATTTTGAATGTAACCCCCCCCCACCCCGGAATCATTCCTGGTGTTTTGATATTCCATAGTTATATACCTCAAAATATATTTGTGTTTTGATTGTTTTTACTTTTATTCGTTGTACTTGGCATTTGTGCTTTATAATCCAGACTCATGTCTTTTCAATTTTGGGAAGTACTCTTGTATTACTTCTTTGATAATTTCTTTGCTATACTTTTTCCTGCTCTGTATGGAACTCGTTGGTTGTATCTTGAACCACTCAAATTAATCTGTTAATTTTCTTCTATTTTCTCTAAGAACAAAAAAATCTTTTTTGTTCTACTTATAAGAGTTCCTCAACTCTTTACATTTGTATTTTCATGATGGAGACTTCCCTCAAATGTCTACTAATCCTTATATTTTGGTTCACTTTGAAGAGCACAGCACTGAAAACTGGTTCATAACTCTTTGTGTGTGGGAAGTCAGGTGTAAACCTGGTTCTTAGTGTTCTAAAACTGGTCAAGTGAAGGAAGCAGAGGTATTCATTGTTCTATATACGTACTTCTACTTAATCATGTCCTCTCCCTTTAACCTCTTCACTCCTTGGTTCCTGGTGTCTCTTGAGTCTGCAGTCTCTCTTCTTCGTCTTGGTCCTTATCCAATGGGAATCAGGAGGGAATAGTTACTGGGGCTTAATGGATAAGAGTAGGAATGCCAGGGACTGACTGTTGACACTTTCTAATACTCCTGTTTCCAACCCAGCCTCAACCCCACTATTGCTACTTTTTAAACCTAACTTGTCAACATTTCCAGGATGTTTGAGGCTCGTTGGCTGCTAGTTGTTGTTCTTTTCCTTGGCACCTGTTTAGGTTTGCCCTGCCTCCTGTTTGCTACATCATTTACTATTCTTCTATTTTTCGTCTGTGTGTTATGGTTTTAGGTAAAATATGTCTGCTGGACTTTTCTAAGATGGTATGTGTGTATATTTCTCTTTGTTCTTCTCATTATTGTTTTGGGTTGAGTGGAGTGAGGGCTTGAATTGCTGTCATTTTTAAGTACACTGTCTTCTCAGTTTTATTGTAAACATCTCTCATTAAATCTTCAGGATCTGACTTGATTCTTTACAGTATTCATTCACTGAATGTTAATGGTGACATTTCCAACTCCAGTTTCAGAGGTTAAAAATTTATATCATTACTCTTACAATAATGTGGGAAATATCTTGGGAACATGTGAAATTGTGAATTAGGTAAAGTTAATTTTGGGAACACTCTCCCTGTATGTGTCTTTCTGGTATTGTATCTTTCCTACCTAAAATCTAAGAATTTAGAACCTCTCTCTTCCCAAGTGATTAGGTCGGCAGTTATTCAGTTGTTCGAAGAAGTCTGCTTGAAATGACAGTTCTCAAAATTAACAGATATGTACCTTAAACGTTTTATTTCAATTTAAGACACATATGTACATTTATTCAACAGTCTGGATATAGAATCAAGGCCTGTTCTTTGAGTAGATCACTTACTACAGTTCCATTTTAGTAATGCAAACCACACACAGCCCAATGCATCAACTACATTTCTTAGTCAGGTTTATTGAGGTATAAATTTACCCTTATTAGATAGACAGTTGTACAAATTCATACAGTAGTATGAATGTTGAGAAACTTGTATGCTCTGGTGGTAAGAAACCACCAGAACACATTGACACTATCCAAAAAATTTTTTATCTTGCCTCTTTTTAGTAAATGCTCTCCTTCCATCCGTAGCATCTGGGAACCCCGATCTGATATCTGTCTCTATATTTGTGCCTTTTCCTTGAGTGGCATACAGATGGCATCATATAAGCTGTAGCCTTCCCAGTTTTCTGCCATTGTCGTGTTCTTATGTAACGTACCAGTTTTTTTGGCTCATCTTTAGAAGTTTGCCTTTCTAAAAGCAAAGTCTTTGTAAAGTATTCACTAATTTTTGTTTGTTTGTTTTTGTTTTTGTTTTTTGAGATAGGGTCTCACTCTGTCACCCAGGCTGGAGTGCAGTGGTATGATCTCAGCTCACTGCAACCTCTGCCTCCCAGGCTCAAGCGATCCTCCCACCTCAGCCTCCCAGGTAGCTAGGACCACAGGCATGCACCACCACGCCCAGCTAATTTTTGCATTTTCGGTAGAGACGGGGTTTTGCCATGTTGCCCAGACTGGTCTCAAACTTTGAGCTCAAATGATCCACCTGCCTCGGCCTCCCGAAGTGCTAGGATTACAGGCGTGAGCCACTGCTCCCAGCTAGCTCACTAACTTTTAAACCTTCATTATAACTATGTGTTTACAATAGCAAGTGTAACTGGAATAAACAGTTTCAGAGATGAACCCAGTTGACTGTGATAAGCACACAACTTAGCTGGCTGTAGTAGACATGTACTAAGTGGAATATTTCCCTTGTATTTTCATAGAGCAAGGGAGAGCATCAACTAATGTGGTGAGCTAGTAAGGCAAGTTAAAAGCATATCACTTGTATGTATTTCCCACTCCACTAGGGCATTTCTACCAGCTACTTCGAATCTAGTCTTCATAAAAGTAATAACTGACCATTTGAAATTCACTTTTCTTACAGTAATTTAAATTTTCATAAGATCTGTTTCAGATTTAGAAGATTTCAAGACCAGGGGTTTGAAAGTTAGAAGGTTTTTTGTTTTTAACTTTACTGACTTACTTGACCTTCCTGAAATCGTACCAGGAAGATAAATGTGTATTTGTAAGATTATCTAGACTGCTCTTTAGTATGGAAGAGTTGAGATGTTTATTTCAATTAATTGCTTTTTAAAATATTGTTTAGGATTTGAAATTTTTTATATTTGAAAATTAATAATTTCAATCAATCAAATTCAAATTTATGGAAGTATAATTAGAATGAGACTGTAGCAAAGTAAAGAGAAACAAAAAAATTACTGAATTTGGGTAACTTTCCTCCGAATAAATACATTTTTTAAAAGTAGACACTCATTTTTATAACTTTTCCATTATTATAATAGAACTGGAAAAAATGCCAAATAAGTTTTTAGTAAATATGAATTAAATACTAAATATGAAGGTTCTTGGTCCCCAAAGGAATAGTTTTGGTGAAGTAAAAACGGAGATTGCCAGGTTGCAGTTTTTTGATAAAAGGAAGTAGAGCTATAGATTGTTTATTACAAATATTATTTATTGAATTTTGCATGTACAGAGAGATTGGGAGCGTGAATGAGTTTTGGACATGTTACTCGATGAAAATTGTACAATTTTATAAACCTTTTTAGTAGCTAGTATAAGGAAGTAACAATGGAATCACCAGTAGGGGACTGAAGTGGAGGGTCTTCTTTAAAAACATTTGTAAACAAAGGTTTAATTGACTCACGGTTTTGCATGGCTGGGGAGGCCTCAGAAAACTTGTAATCATGGAATAAGGCAAAGGGGAAGCAGGCACCTTCTTCACAAGGTGACCGGAGAGAGCACGCAGGGGAAACTGGCACTTTTAAAACCATCAGACCTTGTGAGAACCCTCTCGCTATCGTGAGAAAAGCACAGGGGAAACTGACCCAATGATCCAATCACTTCCTACCAGGTCCCTCCCTCGGCACACATGGGGATTACAGTTTGAGGTGAGATTTTTGGTTGGGGACACAGAGCCAAACCATATCATTCTGTCCCTGCCACCTCCCAAATCTCATGTCCTTTTAACATGTCAAAACCAGTCATGCCTTCCAACAGTGCCCCAAAGTCTTAACTCATTCCAGCATTAACCCAAAAGTCCAAATCCAAAGTCTCGTCTGAGGCAAGGCAAGTCCCTTCCACCTATGAGCCTGTAAAATCAAAAGCAAGTTACTAATGAAGTGGAAGGTCTTATGAGATGTCAAGATCTTGGAAAAGGTGGACCTTTTAAGTACTACGTATTTCTTTTTCAAAAACCAAGGCCTAAATGGGCCTTAATTTAGATAGTGATAATTCCTTGTGCCTCTGGGTGGGAGTATAAAGGAAAGCATGTAACAGAAGGTTTTTATTTTCTGGAATATTTATTTCAGGATGGCTCCAGAAGTTGCAGCTGTTGAGAGGAAGGGGGGTTACAATCAACTCTGTGATCTCTGGGCAGTGGGAATCACTGCCATAGAACTTGCAGAGCTTCAGCCTCCTATGTTTGACTTACACCCAATGAGGTCAGTGCGTCATCATTGAAGAATCCTATGCTTAAGGTTTTTTTCCTCTTAGTATGTGAACAAGTAATTTTCTTAGTCTTGTTTTACCTTATTTGGGGAATAAATAGTAATAGAATTTGTGTAATAGATTAAAATGTGAAATATTAAAATGCTGTGTAATGATTTGTTGATTTTTCAGGGCATTATTTCTAATGACAAAAAGCAATTTTCAGCCTCCTAAACTAAAGGATAAAATGAAGTGGTAAGTATTTTTATGTTATTTACTTTTAATGGTAAGATGAGCAAAGAATGAATTGGAATGTAAAAGTCTAATTTTCTGAATTTCTTAGGTCAAATAGTTTTCATCATTTTGTGAAAATGGCACTTACCAAAAATCCGAAAAAAAGACCTACTGCTGAAAAATTATTACAGGTATTACTTTTGCCCTGAAATATATATATATTTTTCAAAAGATAAAATGTCATTCAATCAGATTTATAGTAAGTGTTTTGCATTGTATTTAATTTTTATAGCATCCTTTTGTAACACAACATTTGACACGGTCTTTGGCAATTGAGCTGTTGGATAAAGTAAATAATCCAGATCATTCCACTTACCATGATTTCGATGATGATGATCCTGAGGTAAGAATTGTTTTTACCAACTGGCATATATAACATGTATGTGTGTATGTATATATGTTTGTCTGTCTGTATGTCTCAAAATCCCTTTTTTTTAAATTTTGGGGACTAGTTTAAAAAAGCTCTTGAGGGAACAATTAATTCTTTGTCTTTGCCTTTCGTGGAAAGTCAAATGCTAGGTTTTTCTTACTCACTACTTACAGGTGACTATAGTATGAAAATGGCAAAGGCAAATCATTTAATCCTCTTGTTGAAATCATTGTAGTTATTTCAAAATAGCCATTTTCGATGAAGTTGCCAAATAAATCATTCACTGTAAAAGGGAAAGCAAATGGGAAGTGCCTAAACAAGATGTTCGAATATTCAAAATTTCCCCTTAGTTTGCTTCTCAAAAAGAATCCTCAGTTTGGCACGGTGGCTAATGTCTGTAATCCCATCACTTTGGGAGGCTGAAGCAAGAGGGTTACTTGAGGCCAGGAGTTTGAACCCTGTCTGGACAACATAGCAAGACCCCGTTGCTATCTTTAAAAAAAAAATTCTTATACAATGCTTCATGAATTATTAGAGGTTAGTAGGAATTATAGGCTTCACTGCTGGTGACTAAAACTCAGTTATTCACCATGGAAATGTTTTAAAATGACCCTGTATAGTTGTTAATAAAATAATTTTAATATGACAGAAGCATTGATATTAATGGAAGCTTCACTTCTGTTTGCATGTGTAACATTCCTAGCACTGCTAATAGTTGTGGCAATCAAGATAAATTCAGCATATGTGACATGGCAGAATTCTGTTATTGGGTCTGTAACAGAAGGTGGATAGCCTTTAACTCTACTGGCTTTATGGGAGGCCCTTAAAAATGTTATAAATTTCATTGATGACTGAAGGTGAAGTGTTAGAAAGATGGTCACAGATTGTCTTAAGTCAGAGAGAACCTTTCTATCAATTCAGCATTGTCCCAGATTGCCATCTTCTGATAAATAAGCTATTTGTCCTTTTGTTTAAAGGTCTGGAAAGGAGTTTGGAGCATAAAAATGTAAGAAATGTAAAGTGTAATTAACCTTATAGTTATACTATAAAGAAGTTTTTTTGTTTTGTTTTTGTTTTTGTTTTTTTTGAGACGAGTCTTACTCTGTTGCCCAGGCTGGAGTGCAATGGCACACTCTCAGCTCACTGCAGCCTCCACCTCCTGGGTTCAAACGATTCTCCTGCCTCAGCCTCTGAGTAGCTGGGATTACAGGAGTATACCACCACGCCCAGCTAATTTTTGTATTTTTAGCAGAGCTGGAGTTTCACCATGTTGGCCAGGCTAGTCTCAAACTCCTAACCTTGTGATCTGCCCACTTCGGCCTCCCAAATGCTGGGATTACAGGCATGAGCCACTGCACCTGGCCTAGAGAAGTTTTTTGGTGTTGATTTGCTTAATTTTATTTTTAAGAAAGTCAAGTTTTATAAACTCTTCTAGTCTTATTTAGTATAAAGGCAGTCCTTGATGTGCATGGTAGTATGGTACTGTAAAAATGGCTGCATAAGCTAAAATTCTGCAAAGTAATCTTATATCAGTGGGAAAAATTTTAATTGTTTCATGACCTTGAAAATTTTTTGTTAAAGCGTAAACTCTGTTACTGTCAGTTATAATTATAGAAATGTGAAAAAATGGTAAAACTATTATTTACAGTGTGCTATAAATACTAGAATCATTGAGAATTAACGTTTCATTTCTTTGTTAATTTTTTTTTTTTTTTACTTATCTAGCAATCTGCGTATTGAGTAGTTTGCTTCTTATCCTTTGTCCATGACACAGAGCAAGTATCTTTTCTATGCCTTGGCAAACTGTCATATTCCTTTCTAATTTTCTTTCTAATCATGATGTGCATCTGTTATTTACATAGTAATTTGTGAACTGAAAGGCCACCCATAAAGTTTACACTTTATGCAATCACAATTAATATACAGTGGGAACTGTTATTTGAACCATGTTTTAGGGAACTAGTGTTATTTAACTAAATTATGATAACTGAAATTGGTGCATAACAGAACTGTAAAACAAGGACTGCCTCTATCCTTTTCAGTGCACTAAATGCTACAGGATTGTGTCTTACCTCACCCTATGTACCTGTCATGTCTTTTTAAAAACGTATTCAAAGAACAGAAATAATAAACCAAATAGAGAAGCAATCTGTGGAATGAAGATTCTTCTAAAACTTTCTCAAATAGCGGGGAAAGAAATTCATCTTTCTTATCCAGACATTGTTTTGGTATTATAATTATACATTGTTATAAACCTCTATGGTAAGTAGGTAAAATAAAGGAATTTAATTATTCCAGGGGTAGGATGTAAGAAATTCATAACATTTTTATTTGCAAATAATTTGTCATTGTAATTGCTAAGTGCAGTGTTGTCACTCAAAATATGAATGTGTCTAAGTATTTTAGCACTTAAACTGTGAAACTAAAACTATTGTATGCATACTCTTAAAAATAAGGGTGGGCTCAGTGGCTTATGCCTGTAGTCCCAGCACTCTGGGAGACCAAGGCAGGCGGATCACCTGAGGTCAGGAGTTTGGGACCAGCTTAGCTAACACGGTGAAACCCGTCTCTACTAAAAATACAAAAATTAGCCAGGCATGGTGGCTCACGCCTGTAATCCCAGCTACTCGGGAGGCTGTGGCAGGCGAATTGCTTGAACCTAGAAGGCGGAGGTTATAGTGAGCCAAGATCATGCCGCTGCTTATATATACACACACACATACCACATCTAAGTCTTAGTTTAAGTTTTTTGTAGGTTGTTCTCTGTGGAAGAAAGTTTGACTTTTTAATGTTGAGTTCCTGTGTAGTTTCTATTTTAGAAGTAATTACACAGTGGTGTAATTCTAATTCTGATTTTTATTCAGTTTTCGTCTCCTATATGTAAGCCCACTTACTATGTACAGCATTATAAGATTTAATACTTTTATTAATCTGTTATGCTAATAAATTAATGATTTATGCTGTTTAAACTGGGAAGGTAAAACTGTTCTCAGAAATAATCATGGGTTTCATCCATGTTCGTTAATAACAGTCTGTGTGAGCAACCTGCATGTTACCTGTTTTTGTTTGGTTTTGCTACTGTATATTAGATCAAAAGTCTAGGGTTTTTCCTAGCTCTATGGCTAGCTAGCTGAATGCCCTGCCACTTAATTTTAAGTCTCAGTATCCTCATCTATGGAATGAAGAATAATGCTTGTTTCACGAACTTAAGGATATAATGCTAAGGTGCATCAAAACACTTTGTAAACCAAAAAGCAGGTTGGTTGCACATGTAAAATTTAAATACCTAATTTTTGAAATTACTTTTGCTACTGTTTCACCATCACAAGTGTTTAATATTTCAGTCTTTTAAATTTGTGTATTTTTTTCCCTGAGGTGTACCTACACTGTGAATAGTTAGTTTGAGTCTTGTTCTTGATTTGCCGTATTGAATCTAAGACTTAGAGCTTAATGTTTAGGAATTATGTTTCCACAAAGATAGATCTAAGAGTGTATCTCCTTCAAAGGTAATACAATAGCTTCAAAGGTAGCATTTCACCCACAGAGGAAGCTATTGGGTATTGCAATAATTACATGAAATAGATGCTGGTTGAGAGACCTTAGTGTGAGTATGGAGCTGCAAAAGTTTTTTGAATAAGACCTCTTTTACTTCCAAAGGTTATCGTAATGTGCATGAATTAACATTAAGTAGAACTCATCTCCATCTACCCACTTTCAGAATATTCCTGTGTGAAGTTGGCAGTGCACATAGAATGGTTTTAATAAAGGAAAAAGAGAGAAAATAGAGTACTCCTCCTCCCAGAAAAAATCATTAACCCATTTATGCCTGGTGTTCTGTTATTGGAACTAGGCTTGTGGGAGTTATTTATATCCTTCTGCTCAAGGCCATCGTCAAGGTTTGATTTTTCACACACAAAAAAATTTGCAACCTCAGGCATAAATGGGTTAATGCCTTTAGCATTACTTCACTGCATTTATGTCTTATCCTTTTGATATAAGAAGTTGACACAGATTTTTTAAATTGCAGTCTTCTTTTCTGCAATAGGGAAGGCTACTTGCAACTTGTAAACAGCTACAGAATTATTGAAATACTTAATTTTTGACTATTTATTTATATTCAACTCGATGAACATTCACTGGGGACCTGCTGTAGATAAAACATTGTTTCCTAATCTTGAGAAGTTCGCCATTTCAGGAGAAGGAAAAACAGCCAGCTTTTGTTAGGGAAGTCAGAGCAGATATCACAAAGGAAGTGACATTGCTAGAAAGGAGTTTGCCAATAGGAAGATGCCAGAAAGACCAAAGTTTAAAAAATAAAAATAATGGTCAAAGAATTGGGGACTTTTAAAAACTCATCAAGACATTTAAAAAATGATAGCCATCCCCCATATCTAAGTGTTTGAATACACTAGCTTTCATAAATTTTAGAAATGGTAAAATATGGTCTTTAGCCTTAAGTAAGATTCATATAAAAATGAATGCAATCAAGAGAAGGTTGCATATGGATTAAGAGCACATCAGGTATGTGAGTGTTTGTTATTTCCTTTGTTCAGGTTCTTATCTACTAAACAGTAGATTAGTGGATTCTTCTTACATTAAATAATAGCTTACCATATGACATTTTTATAGTAGAAATATTTAGACTCTTGATTTTGAATTTTAAGAGATGTTTGACAAGATAAATATTACTTGAATTTGTACTATCATTAACAGTTACCTTTCTTTAAAAACATTGAAAATACAGTTGTCCCTTGATGTACACAAGGGATTGGTTCCAGTACCCTCAAGTATACCAAAATCCGTGCATACCCAAATCCCACAGTCAGCCCTGCAAAACCCACATGTACGAAATGTTGGTCCACCATATACATGGGTTTTGTATCCCCAAGTAATCTGCATAGAAGTGGACTTCTGAAGTTCAAACTTTTGTTATTCAAGGATAAACTGTACATGGAGTGAAGAAACAATAAGGTTTTACTTTCCATGTTTCTTAAAATTGCTAGCAATTTTAAGGGAGAAAACTGGGGTAAGGAGGTTCTTTGTAGTTGTGGTTTGAAAAAAAATAAAGTATGTAATTGAGTGTATATACTTGAAAAATATGAGAAGACCTAAAAGTAAATTTGACAGCATTAAACAAGTATTGGTATTTGCTTGTAGGAATTCTCGATCTGAGCACTGTTGACATTTTGAGCCAGACAATCCTTTGTTTTGGGAGGGCTGCCCTGTGCATTCTAGAATGTTTAGCGGCATTTCTGGACTCTTCCCATTAGTTGACAGTTAACACCCTTTAATCCCAAGTTGTGACGACAAAAAAATGAACCCAGATATTGCCAAATGTCTCCTCAGGGACAAAATTACCCCTGGTCAAAAACCATTGGCTTATGTTACCTAGGATTTATCATATTGTCAATGTCTTCCCTTTCTGTATAAACTTGACATTCTCATCTAGCTCCCATTGCAAAGGGCCTGTTATTTGTATTTATGTTATTTGATGATACAATAATCATAGAACTTTAAGATGATAAAAGTTGAATAAGCATGAAATGGTTTATAAGGGCAGAGTTTTGTTTAAGAAGTAATAAAAATAATTTTAATCACATGGCATGTAAAGCATTGTTTAAAAAAATAGACACCGTGCATCATTGTGAATGGCTTGTTTCTTTAAATGCCATTTATTATAAAGATTATTTTCATCATTGCTTCTCTAAATACCATGTATTAGTTACTATAAGCCCGTTATCGCAGGTGTCTGTGATTAGTAGGGTGTTACATTTATAGAGAAAAATGAGAGTATTTATATTTAGAAATTAAAGACTCAATTTTAATTTTTAAAAATCTTACCATTTTTATTAGTGATCTTGAAAAAATAATTCATTGAGTTTATTTTTCTATTAACTTTTAGTTTCATGGTACATGTGCAGGTTGGTTCTGTAGATAAATGGTGTGTCACAGGGGACTGATGTACATATTCTTTTGTCACCCAGGTAATAAGCCTAGTACCCAATAGGTAGTTTTTTATCCTCACCCTTCTCCCAACCTCAAGTAAGCCCCTGTGTCTGTTGTTCCCTTCTTTGCATCCATGTGTACTCAATGTTTAGCTCCCACTTGTCAATGAGAACATGTGGAATTTGGTTTTCTGTTCCTGTGCTAGTTCACTTAGTATAATGGCCTCCAGCTCCATCCTTGTTGCTGCAGAGGACACTGTCTCGTTCATTTTTATGGCTGCATATCTGTACCACATTTTCTTTATTCAGCCTACTGTTGTTGGGCATTTAGTTTGATTCTCTATCTATCTTTGCTCTTGTGTTTTGCTGTTGTGAGTAGTACTGTGATGAACATAACGTGCATGTTTTTATGGTAGAATGATTTATATTCCTTTGGATGTGTACTCAGTAATGGCATTGCTTGGTTGAATGGTTGTTCTAAGTTCTTTGAGAAATCCCCAAACTGCTTTCCATAGTAACTGAACTGCATTCCCACCAGCAGTGTATAACCGTTTCCTTTTCCCTACTGCCTGGCCATAATCTGTTATTTTTTGACTTTAATAATAATCATTCTGGCTGGTATGAGATGGTGTCTCATTGTGGTTTTGATTTGCATGTTTCCAGTGATTAGTGGTTTTCAATCATTTTTTCATATTCTTGATGGCTGCGTATATGTCTTCTTTTGAAAAGTGTCTGTCGTGTCCTTTGCCCACTTTTTAATGGAGTTATTTGTTTTTTGCTTGTTAATTTAAGATTTTTACAGTTTCAGGATATTAGATCTCGGTCAAATGCATAGTTTGCAAAAATTTTCTCCTATTCTGTGGGTTGTCTGTTTACACTGTTGATAATTTCTTTTACTGTGCTGAAGCTGTTTAGTTTAATTAGATCCCATTCGTCAATTTTTGGTTTTGTGGCAATTGCTTTTGGTGTCTTCATCATGAAATCTTTGCTCTTATTTGTGTCTGGAATGGTATTTCCTAGGTTTTCTTCAAGATCCTTTATAGTTTTAGATTTTACATTTAAGTCTTAGTCCATCTTGAGTTGATTTTTGTATATTGTATAAGGAAGGGGTCTAGTTTCAGTCTTCTGTATATGGCTAACCAGTTATCCTAGCACCATTTATTGAACAGGGCATTCTTTCCCCATTGCTTCTTTTTTGTCAGGTTTGTCAAAGATCAGATGGTTGTAGATGTATGGCTTTATTTCTAGGCTCTCTGTTCTGTTCCATTGGTCTATGTATCTATTTTTATACCAGTACCATTCTCTCTTGGTTCTGTAGCCTTGTGGTATAGTTTGAAATCAGGTAATGTGATGCCTCTAGCATTGTTCTTTTTTTTAGGATTGTTTTGGCTATTTGGGCTCTGTTTTAGTTCCATGTGAATTTTAGAATAGAAGTTTCTATAAATTTTAATTTTTGAGAACGTATCTACATGGCCTTTGTCTATTTAAATGATGCTAAAGAATATCCTTTTAGAAGGCCAACTTTTTAAGTTCAGATGAGCTATTTTAGAATCAGTTCTGCTTATTTGAAATTCTAGTAAATGTAATACCATTTTAGAGATGTTAAAGTGTACTCTTTCATTGTTAGAAACAAAACAAATTATTTAGCATTTCAGAAGATGGTGCCTAACAATTGCCAACTTTAATTTCAGTGTGGGCATCTTTCATTCCCTGGCCTCATTTAACACAATCTTGTGGCAATCTCTTTCTTTTTCTTTACATGAATTTCATTTTCAAAAGAAATGTTTGAAAAAAATACTATTTTCATATCCAACCATCTGAATTGGTACATCTGAAGGGAAAATAATCAGTCAAGTCTCCAGTTCACCTCTGTTCTAAAGAGTGAAATATGACCTCTGTGTACCTGGATAGCCTTTCTTATAATCATTTGACTTCTTGAGTTAGTTATCAGTTTTGTTCCTGACATGCTAGAGATTCAGTTTTCAAAGGGTTTCTCTAAGTCATATTTTTTCAGCTTTTTCTTTTTCTAATGTTAGAGCCCTTGAAAAATCTCATATTGGACATTCAGAGTGTAAGTTTTCCAGTATTCCTTTGCAATCACATTCAATTAGTTAGGGTCTGTAAATAATTTCAAGGTGTGAATCTTCTTTGCAAATTAAAGGCAAATAGTTGAATATTGGTATGTTTCCTACTCGTGGAAATTGTAATGGTACATCTATAACCAAAAGAAACTGTGATGGACTGGAAAGCATTTTTTTAATGAAAAAAATAAATAAAGCTTCTGTAAAACATAAAATACTGTATGTTCACCTAAACATAAGTTACATAATTTTTGCAGTCTTAGTTAAATTGGTTATAATTCAAATAGTGCCAAAAGTGAAACACAAACTAATATCCTACATCATGTATAAATGTCTGTGTGTAGTTTTTTAATATTATTTCAAAAAAATCCATAAATTGAAAAATAAACCTTAAAAGCCTTCTAAGCTCAACCATCATTAAATGATAGATGCCAATGGTAATGTTTATACTGTTGTATTTCCTTTCCCTTCAGAATTTCTTGATGTCAGAATAGATCCAGAATACTCAAATGTATTTGATTCATCCTTGTAGAATGGATCTAGACAAGTCTGGTGTTGCACATACAAATAAGCAGAATATGTTACTAATTGTGTTTAATTTCATATGTAGTTAGCCAAAGAAGTGCCCTATCTAGTAAAATAATAATTTATGTTATGGATAATAAAAATATTTTTTCACCTTCATAGTTTGAGCTGCTATTGTGGTTTGCTCTTTAAAAAAAAAAAATTGCAAAGTGCTGTTTTGCTTTCGTTTTTATTTAAAATGAAGTTTGTTTTTTTTTCCTGTTTGGGTAATTTTGTGGACCAAACTATAACTTGATTATCAAATGCTGCATATCATTGATTTTGTTCTTTTCTAGCCTCTTGTTGCTGTACCACATAGAATTCACTCAACAAGTAGAAATGTGAGAGAAGAAAAAACACGCTCAGAGATAAACTGTAAGTATATACTATACACAGTTTATGATTTAATGATAGAAATAAGTTATAATTTAGTTACAGTTATTTTTGTTTTATTTCCTTCTGAATAGTTTTTCTTACTAAACACTGTTAAAGGTAAAGTTTAATTAGGGCAGTAAGAATTTCATTTTCCTTATTCTTGTGGAATTTTTGGCGGCAGGATGGGATGTGTTTTTGTTGTTACTGTTGGGGAAGAGAAGTTAATTCCTGAAATATGCAGGATAGAAGTAATAAGGGAGTGCCGTAAACTCCTATGTGCAGGTAACTCACCTAGAGAGCTTGTTAAATGCAGTTTCAGATTCAGTAGACCTGGGATGGGATCTGAGGTTCTACTAACAAGCTCCCACGTCATTCATGCACTCATGATCCAAGGGTAACAGAGAAATAGAGGTCCGCAAACTGCCCTAGCATCTGAGCAACCTGGAAACTTTTAAAAAGGGATTCTCAGGCAACACTTCTCCGTAGAGTCCAATTCAATAGGTCTTGGATTGGCCCAGAAACCTTTTAAAATAGACCTCCAGTTATTTCTTATGGGCAGCCAAGTTATGGGCCCACTAAGACAAGCCATTCATTCACATGGGATCCAATACTGTCAGCTCATCAGTGATAAACTGCCAACAGGAATCCCTGGAACAATAGTGCCTTAACTTTTTTATTCCTTAGAAGCATTTATTCTCTGAGTTATGTGCTAGTGATACCTGGAAAGTGTGGTGGGTTATATAAAAAGCTTTTTATATACGTATATATAAAACAAGCTTTTTAATATACAAAAAGTAATTATGAAATATCTTTATCATTTCTTTAATATACAAAAAGTAATTAGAGGCCAGGTACAGTGGCTTATGCTTGTAATCCCGGCACTTTGGGAGGCCGAGGCGGGCAGATCACTTGAGGCCAGGAGTTCAAGACAAGCATGGCCAACTTGGCGAAACCCCGTCTCTACGTAAGCTACCAAAATTAGCCAGGCATGGTGATGTGCACCTGTAATCCCAGCTACTTGGGTGGCTGAGGTATATATGAGAATCCCTTGAGCCTGGGAGGCCGAGTTTGCAGTGAGCCGAGATCCTGCCACTGCTCTCCAGCCTGGGCAAAGAGCAAGATTCTGTCTGGGAAAAAAAATAAAAGAAAGTAATTAGAGATTTCTTGCAGTTGATTTAGAAAACTTCATGTATTCAGTACTGTTGAAAATGTAATTTAAAGTGCTCTCTATCTTGTTAATCTGATTTTATTAAAAAATTACATTGTCAGTCCCTTTATAGCATAGTATTTCTGAATCACTCTGTGGTAACATATCAGTGATTCTCAACTTCTAAGTGAATATGCATGTGTATGCTATTTCAAACTAGATGTCTAGGCTGGGCACAGTGACTCACACCTATAATCCCAGTACTTTTGGGAGGCCAAGGCAGGTGGATCACTTGAGGTCAGGAGTTGAAGACCAGCCTGACCAACATGGTGAAATCCTGTGTCTACTAAAAATACAAAAATTAGCCGGGCCTGTTGGTATGTGCCTGTAATCCCAGCTACTCGGGAGGCTGAGGCAGGAGACTCGCTTAAACCTGGGAAGCAGAGGGTTGCAGTGAGCCGAGATCCTGGCCACTGCACTCCAGCCTTGGCGACAGTGTCTCAATTTAAAAAAAAAAGAAAGGAAAATAAGGAACATCATACGAGAACTCATGGACACAAAGGGGAACAACAGACACTGGGGCCTACTTGAGGGTGAAGGGTTAGGAGGAGGGAGAAGATCAGAAAAAGTAACTATTGGGTACTAGGCTTAGTACCTGGGTGACGAAATAATCTGTACAATAAACCCTCATGATACAAGCTTTTTACCTATACAACAAACCTGCACGTGTACCCCGAACCTAAAATAAAAGTTTAAAAAATAAAAATAGAAAAGAACATCATAAACAGTACTGCAGACTGGGATGATTGACCAACAGTTATTTGAAGAGTAACTGGAAGATTCTGTGGCAGAGGTTTGTCATAACTTTAGGGAATTTGAAGAGAACAGAAGAGTGATACCAGTGTAAGGTTTGAATGTCCATAGGGACTTTGCTCCCTCTCTGGAAATGCATTCTCCACACAGAGTTCAAGTACAGTGAGGGTTATACAGTCTGGTGGGAGAAATGGGCATGTTCACAGGTGACAGTAACACAAGGCAGATAGATGCACAAGACTGTCCTCATGTAATTTTATTACAGACTTAATTTTGGAATTTGAAGACAAGTATAGGTGAAAGCTGTTCAATAGGCCTTTATCAAGATGAGGTATATGTTAGTTTTGATACCTTACTAAAAGTTACTTTGTAATCTTTGATGTGTGATCAATTGTGAACAGTTATGATGGACTCATTCTTAACCTGCTTACCAGATCTAAGGGCCAAAATTTAATATCTGAGCCATTAACAGCTTAAAAGCATATACACACCCACACATAATTGGAGATATTACAGGGCTGTTTCTCAACCATTTTTTTCCTTATGCCTCCTGTTGCTAAATATTCAAATCCCATGGTCTTCTTTCATTGATATTAACATTCACAATAAATTTACATACAAAGTTGAAATAAAACCATTAGAAAAGTGATTATGCTTTGAAATCTCACTCTTTTCCTCACCTTGGTTGCGAAGTTTTGGTTTTGGCTGAAGCTCTTACTAGTTGAAATGTAACATATTGTGGCTATTTGTTTTCTTTTTATTGTTCTGTATTTTTTCCTCTGCTTTTATCTCAGGAGACTTGAGGGTTTTACCCAGGTTATAAGATCAGATAATGATAATGAGCTATAGAAATAAAAGGTAAAGGTACTGAAACATTCAATACATTAGAACAGCAAAGAAAAAGAAAAGACGAATGTAGTACAGTTAATCTATGTCTACTCTGGCTAGTTTATACTTTAGCTACAGTGGTTGTTTTTGGTTGTGTAGCAAACCCAAAATTTAGTAGTTTAAAACAATAAACATTTTTTAAACCAACTCCGATATATTTTAAATTCTATAAGACAATATTATTGTCATTAACCATGGTCAATATTCATTTGTATTTATCTGTATATTTACCAATTTTTTGCTCTTCATTCAATACTGTATTTCTGTACTACCACTTATGGATCTCTTTTGATTAAATAATTCCTTTTAGTATTTCTTTTAGTATAAGTCTGAAGGTGTTGAATTTTCTCACTTTCTGTATATCTGCTCATATTAAACAATAAACATTTATTGTCTCTTAACAGATTTTGAGAGTCAGGAATCCAGGACAGGTTAGCTGAGTAATTCTGGCTCAAGGTCTCATAAAGTTGCACACAGGTATCAGCTAGGGCTGGAGCCATCTGAAGGCTTGACTGGACTGGAAGATTTACTTCCAAGCTCATTCATGTAACTATTAGCCAGAGGCTTCACTTCCTTGCCAAGAGGCCTCTCTCTAGGGCTGCTCACAATGTAACTTCCTCCAGAGCAAGTGATCCAGCAGAGAGAGCCCAAGACAGAAGCTTTATCTTGGACCTCATATATGGTTACTTCTGCTCTGGTCTATTGGTCACAGCCAACCCTGATCCAATGTGGAAGCACTGTGAATACCAAGAGGGAGGAGTCACTGGGGACCATGTTACAGGCTGGCTTCCACAAGTACCCTGTATCAGCTGCGTCTACCCACCTAAATACTGAGTTAAGATTGTCTCAGCCAGGCATGGTGGCTCACACCTGTAATCCCAGCACTTTCGGAGGCCAAGGTGGGCAGTTCACCTGAGGTCAGGAGTTCCAGACCAGCCTGGCCAACATGGTGAAACCCTGTCTCTACTAAAAATACAAAAAATTAGCCTGGTGTAGTGACTCACACCTGTAGTCCCAGCTACTCAGGAGGTTGAGGCACAAGAACCACTTGAACCCAGGAGGTGGAGGTTGCAGTGAGCTGAGATTGTGCCATTGCACTCCAGCCTGGGCGACAAAAAGAGACTCCGTCTCAAAGAACAAAACAAAACAAAAAAAGATTGTCTCTGTTTTATGCCTGGTCACAACAAAGTAGCAAGTTAGATCCTGATTGTACACACATATAATTTTGTTAATCATCTTCTTTTATTACTGTGGAAAAGGCCTAGAATTAACAAATTAAGCTTTAGCAGTTAATAAAGCTGACTTTATTGGGCTTTTTCCAGCTAATGTACAAATGGCCATCAGGTGCATGAAAATATGTTCAGCATCACTAATTGTAAAGAAAATACAAATCAAAAAAGAAAAACCCCAATGAAATATCATTTCACTGTAGTTTAAATGGCTGTTGTTAAAAAGCCGAAAACAACACATGCTGGTGAAAATGCAGAGAAAAAGCGACTCTTATATACTTCTGATGGATATGTAAATTAGTACAGCCACTATGGTAGACAGTATGGAGGTTCCTCAAAAGCTAAAAATAGAACTACCATATGATTCAGAACCACTGGATTATGCATCCAAAGAAAGGATATCGGTATATCTAAGAGATATCTACAGTCCCAAGTTTATTGCAGCGTTATCACAATACCTAGGATAAAGAAACAACCTATATGTCCATCAACGGATGAATATATTTATATTCATACATTCAGGAAATGTATATATACACAAAAGAATATTATTCAGTCATAAAAAAGAATGAAATCCTGTCATTTGCAACAACATGGGTGGAACTGGAGGACATTAATGTTAAGTGACTAGGCATAGAAAGACAAATGTCTCACGTTCTCATTCATATGTGGTAGCTAAAAAAGTTGATCTCATGGAGGTAGAGTAGAGTGATGGTTACCAGAGGCAGGAATGGGTAAGAGATAGGTGGATGAAAAGAGGTTGTTTCATAGGTACAAAAATAAAGTTAAATGGAAGGAATGCATTCTAGTGTTCAGTAGCGGAGTAGGGAAATTATAATTAACAATCATTTATTGTAAACTTCAAAATAGTTAGAAGATTTGGAGTGTTCCCTAACACAAAGAAATGATAAATGTTTGATGTGGTGGATATCCTAATTACCCTGTTTTGTTCATTATACACTGTCCACATGTATCAAAATATCACATGCACCACCATGAATATTTACAATTATTAGTATCAGTTTTAAAAATTGAAAACAAAAATCTTTGAAGATCAGTGTGTGGTTGATGGTAGCATTAAATGTCTTTTCGCATGGAATAACTTTTTAAATTATTGTCATTAAGAATATAAAAACATCCTGGTTTTACTTTTTTTTTTTCTTTTTTAGTTGGCCAAGTGAAATTTGATCCGCCCTTAAGAAAGGAGACAGAACCACATCATGAACTTGTAAGTAGCGTAGCCTTAGAATGTTAACACTGAAAATAAATGTTTTAATTTGTCTCTGTGATGTATTAGTACTGACCAAAAAAGCTAGTCGTTAATATTTTCAAAAACATTTGAGGTCCCAGCCTGGTCAACATAGTAAGACCCTGTCTCTACAAAAAAATTTTAAAACTTAGTTGACATGGCAGTGTGTACTTATAGTCCTAGCTACTTGGAAAGCTAGGGCAGGAGGATCCCTTGAGCCCAGGAATACAAGGTTACAGTGAGCTATGATCGCACCACTGTACTCTAGCCTAGGCGAAAGTGTGATACCTTGTCTTTAAAAACATAAAATAAAATTTTAAAAAAACTTGTGGGAAGCAGAAAGGTAAGTAATTCTCAAATTCATAATAAATAAATCTGTGTTGCTGAATATTTTCAAAATTATTTTAGGAGAAACTAGTTTTACCATTCTCTGATTAAATGTTTTTAATGCTAGCTTTTAATTATTTTTTATTTTTTATTTTTTCTGTTTTTGAGGGGCTTTTTAAAATATGTCTCTTTAGGATAAATGCCATGGTTTCCAAACATTAGAGTAGAGTCATATCTGTATAGAGGACTAAAACTTAGGGAGATGAGGCATACATAGTAAATGAAGTTTGTCATTCATTTAAGGCTTGCTGTAACTTTATGAATATACTTTGCATGATTCTTTTGTTTTCTTATATACTCCTTTCCAGATAAATGATAATATATTAGATTCAGTCATAAAAGTAAAATACTTTGCAGCTATTTGAGATGTTAATATTCTATAGAACAATAAAAAATGAGACATTGGAAAATACAAAATTCTAAAGAAATTATTTTGCCAGAGTTCCATATGATGTCTGTTTCATTTTTTTTATTTGCTAGTTAATAAGAGAAAAAAGTAACTTAATAAGTACTAAGGATTGAAGTAGGAGCTTTCTTACTCAATTTAATGCTTATTTTAGCTCTCTTGACTGAAGCATACAAAGGGAGTCATTAGCCTTTACCTTATAGTTTCTCTAATTCTATGTACCAGTGTGGAGGAATAGAATGTTAAAGAAAAAGTCTTAAAATGATCATATTGTAATACCAAAGCTTAACATTTATGAAGAGGGGTGGAGAAAATTAAGAAAAAGTAGTCATGATGTTTATAAATGCTAATTGTGTTTTGTTAAGGCAGTTTGAGTTTATTTTTTGTTTCCCTTTGTAAGGTGGCATTATCTGTATTTAAATTCTATACTAATTTAGTAACTGCATTTTAGAGCAAAGTTGTTGCAATGTTGCTTTTTTAGAAGCTGCCTAATACAGTTTGACTTTCCATTTGCCTTAATAAAATTATATTAGCAGGACTTACTTCATTTGTGAAAGTTTCCCTTTGTGAATGTGTGGCTTTTAGTCTAAGCATAAATAACTTGGGTTTCTTGGTCTCTGCTAAACAGCCCGACAGTGATGGTTTTTTGGACAGTTCAGAAGAAATATACTACACTGCAAGATCTAATCTGGTATTTCTCATCTTCTGATTTTCTTTGTCAGCATTGTTTTAGTCTTAATTGTTTTCTTTTAAGATCAAACATTTTGTCCAGTTAAAGCATTGTTTTATAAGTTGCTATCATTTAGCAAACTTCCATATATTAAGAATTGTAGCAATTTTTTCCCATAACAAGTTACATATACATATCTACTTATTCAAATATAATGCTGTAGTAATAAATAAACATTACTTGCTTGTCTTTTTTATGAAAAATGTTAATGTTTAATTTTCTCATTCATATATTAGGTTTTTTTTTTTTTTTAAGAAATGGCATTTCCCTGTAAAAATGTCCAGTTTAATGATGTAACTTGTTTTAATGAACTAGAAACCATCCATCCACATATATATATAAACTATTCATATGTTATATGGTACATATATTCATATGTATTACATATATAATATACATATATCATATGGCACACACATATATTATTCATATAATATATGGTACATATATAATTTTTAAAGATAATTTGCTCCTACATTAACAATGAAATCATTCTCAGATGAAGTTTTAATTTTTCAGCATTACTATCATGTCTGGTTTCCTTAGGACAAAATTTAGATGATAAAGCATTCCTGAAGTTATAAATACTGTCTTACCATTACATAAGAAAAAATGAGAAATTGGTGCGATTAAATATTACGTAAATGATAGTTGTTATTAAGTAAATAGTTCTTTTTCTGCTACTGTGGTTGGCGAGAGCCCCAAGTTACCCACATATTTACTCCCAGATTCTAGTTCTGACTTTTAAATGGAATTTTCCTTCTCTTTCCTTCCTCTTTACCTTAGTAACATACATCTTTCAATTTGGGTTGGCTTAAATAATTATGTAAATTTTTAAATCTAGGACCTCTGACATTTATAAAATATAAAAGAGATTTTAGACATAATTTTCCTTCTTTAGGGAGGTTGCTGTCCTATTGGACAGAATGTACTTAAACATTCAAACTCTTACCCATGCAACAAAATACATAATGGCTTGCCAAAATTTTGCCAAGTGGCAAGTGTTGGTGAGGGGAAGCTAATATACAGTACGTATTGTAGAGATGAGAGAAGGAGAAGAGCTTTGGGGCCCAGGTGGCTTATCTGGCTTCTGGGAGGGACTAAGACTAATGTCAGTATTGTGTAGGAACATTGTAGATTCTTCAGGAAGAAAAGGGACAGATGCTGGCTCTGTTTCATGGGAATTGGAAACAATTGCCGGCACAGAACAGGTTTGAGAGATGTCAGGCAGACAGCTGAGATTTTGGAATTATACTAATTTGGAATTCTTTTTTTAAAAAGTAGATTTAAATTATCAAAGAGGAAGTGATAGATGAAGCCACAAAATTGCATATGTTCCCCATTGTTAAATCTGAAAAAAGAGTGCAAAAAACTGGTTACCATAGTGGATGATGCCTATGTTTAACATTCAGGTAGAACCAACATTGGAGGTAGGGAAGAAGCAGTTGAAAAGCTAGGAGAGCCAGTAAACGCACTGTCTCAAAAAAAAGAGGGAATGTGTTCAATGGCCTAAAGACACAAAATGTGTGAGAATTGAGAATTAACCCATAGGGCCAAGTGAGATAGAAGAAAACACAATCGGTGATTGCTAGATTGAAAATGTCTTCAGAATTAGACATCTAGGGTAGAATGACAATTAGTGAAATTTATTGCAGAAATAAAGACAACACAATCAACATTTTGAATTGATTCTAGTATTTATTAATATCCTCCATGTAGAAAAGATAACAACAAAACTGGAAACATAATACTTTAAAATTATAGAAATTTGGCCGGGCACGGTGGCTCACGCCTATAATCCCAGCACTTTGGGAGGCTGAGGCGGGCAGATCACGAGGTCAAGAGATTGAGACTGTCCTGGCCAACATGGTCAAACCCTGTCTCTACTAAAAATACAAAAAATTAGCTGGGCGTGGTGGCATGTACCTGTAGTCCCACCTACTTGGGAGACTGAGGCAGGAGAATTCGCTTGAACCTGGGAGGTGGAAGTTGCAGTGAGCCAGGATTGTGCCACTGCACTCCAGACTGGCAACAGAGTGAGACTCCATCTTAAAAAAAAAAAAAAAAAATTACAAATACTCTTTTTTCTGCCACATGTGGAACTAGCCTAGTAACTTGAATAAGTTACCATATTATGGCTTTGTTCCCTGTAACTGCTCCCACCTTCATCCCTGCTCCCTGCCCTGTAATCAGGAGTTTCTTGTGGTACAGGGGAGCAGTTGACAGGGGTCTTGTGACAATGGAGGGATTTAGGGACTGTTAGGATAGTTCTGGCAGAAGAGGATGAATGAAATATTTGTCAGAGTATACAACTTACAAAATCAAACTTAAAGCTCACTCCCAGTGGTAACAAAAGCTAACATTTATCTACAGGTTTTTATATACCAGGCATTATTCTAAGCATTTTAAATATATTAGTATTCTTGTTTTACAAATGAGGTGATTTAAAGTGCAAGGAAGCTGAAATTCGTTACTCTTTAGCTAAGAATAGCAGAGCTAGGATTCCTAAGCAGCCTGACTCGGGAATTTAAAACTAAACCACTGTACTGTATCGCCTCTACCCAACATCATCAGTATAAGTTTTTAAAGTAAAAACATACTGGGCCCCCCACCTTTTAAAAATAAATGTATATGTCCGATGGTTATGTTTTGTTTTGTTTTGTTTTATTGTGGTAAAATACACATTACAAAATTGACCATTTTAATACTTATGTCTACAGTCCAGTGGCATTAAGTACATTCACATTGTTACACAGCTGCCACTGCTCTCCATCTTCAGAATGATTTCATTTTCCCAAACTAAAACGCTGTACTCATGAAACAATAACTCCCCATTCCTTTTTCCCCCCAGCCCCTGGCAGTGAACACTCTGTTTTCTGACTATGAATTTGACTTCTCTAGTTATCTTGTATAAAGTGAAATCATAGCATATTTGTTCTCTTGTGACTGGCTCACTACTTAGCGTAATTTCGTAATATCTTCAGGGTTCCTCCGTGTTGCAGCATGTGTCAGAATTTCCTTTTTAAGGCTGAATAATACTCCACTGCATGTAAATACCACATTCTGTTTATGTATTCATCTATTGATGGACAGTGAGCTGCTTCTACCTTTTGGCTATTGTGAATAATGCTGCTATAAACATGGATATACAAATATCTGAGGCCCTGCTTTCAACTCTTTTGATATGTAACTAGAAATGGACTTGTAGTTCTATCTTTAATTTTTTAAGAAACTGCCATACTATTTTCCACAGCAGCTGCAACATTTTTACATTTCCACCAGCAATGCACATGACTTGTAATTTCTCCACCTCCTCATCAACACTTGTTATTATCCTCTGTTTTGTTTTGTTTTTAACTTTTGATAATAGCTTTCCTAATGGGTATGAAGTAGCCACAGTTATTTCTGTGTTCTAATGTTATCAATTCTAAAATCTTGGCACTATGAACAAGATTTCTTCTCTTACAAATGCTTGTGTGACCACTAAAAGCCTGAGGAATCCAAAATGTCTGGCCCTCATCTTAGCTGGCAATTGGCACCAAGGTAAAAACCCTAAATTCCTTTGGGACCAGAAGGAACATTTACCCCTTTAAAGACCTTGCTGCGTAAGCATTCCATATTACCCGTGATCTCTGGTTGTTTTAAATGCCAACTGTATTTATTTTATGATTTTGTAAATGAATTTAGAATATTGTATTTCAACTTTTGTGCTATCCAAAAGTGCTCTCGTTAAAAAAAAAAAAAAATCAGGTAATTAATATACGAAGCCAGAAGAATAGGGTTCGATTTTTTAGAATTGACAGTATGAGAATTTTTGAAAGATGCCTGAGTTTAAAACAAAAACTCACTGTAAGTTAATTAAAAGAGTTTGCCCATAACCATAAAAACTGGTTTGTCTGATCGGCAAAATGCTGTCTTCAGATTAAAAGGTTATATTACACATCCATCTTAACTGATGCTATTTTTTTCTGATTTGCATAGTTTTACTGGCTATTTAAGCCCATATACCAATAAAAAAAAAAATTGAAAGTTAATTCTGTATAAAACACTATGTTGACCTGGCGCGGTAGCTCACGCCTATAATCCCAGCACTTGGGGAGGCCCAGGTGGGCAGATCACTTGAGGTCAGGAGTTTGAGACCAGCCTGGCCAACATGGCAAAACCCCATCTCTACTGAAAATACAAAAATTAGCTGGGCATGGTGGTGCATGTCTGTAATTCCAGCTACTTGAAAGGCTGAGGCAGAAGAATTTCTTGAACCCAGAAGGCGGAGGTTGCAGGGAGCTGAGAATCGCGCCTCTGCACTCCAGCTTGGGCGACAAAGCAAGACTCCTTCTCAAAAACAAACAAAAACCCAAAGAACACTATGTTAATGGCTATGGAGGGGAATAAATAAATAGTAACATAATCATTGCTCTGAAGAAGTATATAGTATACCTCACCTTGCCAATATTCATTTCCGAGCCTGCAGTACAAAAGTCATGTTATTCAATTTTCAGGCTCCTTAATCTGCTTTTGTTAGTCAGAATCCTAACTTGATCAGTTAATATTCTGACTCTACTTGCTTTTCTGACTTTTTAAGAAATAAAAAATATTTGAATTATCCTGGATCCATCCCCTCTCTATTTCTGTAAATCATCTACTGCATTACAAGGTATCTCACTAACAACCTTATTTGTGCCATAATTTTCTCATTTTTGATGGGAAAATATTTCTCCTGTTCTCTCTTTTTCTTGGTCAAAATATATTGCTCAAGTATTTTTTTCTTTTGTGTTTTTGTAGTGAACTGTATCAATTCTATTGACTTCCTGCTGCTTTCTCATCAGGTATAGACTTAAATCTCCCAAGGGGATTTTTTTTTAAAACTACAATAAGATGTTTTTGGTCATATGCTTTTCCTTTTCCAGTGCTCCATGTTACATCCTTTGTTCATTTTCAGTTTTCTCACACGAAATAGTCTCCCGTTCATTAAAATGAACTATTGAAATTAGGACTTTGCAACCTAAATAGATATTTTAATTGGGATAGGATAACGATCTTGAACTTTTAATCTGTACTAGGTTATTGCATGTTTTCAGCTCTTGTTACTTATTTGACTCTACTGTGTAAACATTGTCATTCATTAACAAGTTGATGCCTGATTAGCGCTACTAACATTTTTTATGCTGGCATACTCAAGTGTTTCTTGTTTAGCTTATAAAGAATGACCATAGGATACCATCATCTTGGGATAGTTTGAGTGCCTTTCCAAGCATTATTTTGGTAGCATTTTTCTGATATGGAATAACTTCTAAATCCTTTTTGAAAAGCATTTTAGATCAGTCTTTCTTGGACTGCACCAAAGACGTGTAATTAACTACTAACTTTGCCCTGGTTTCACTTTTGTTCCTTTCCTTTTTATTTCTTCTCATTTTCCTTATCCGATTTTCTGTCTGAATTCCTGTCAGATAATAGGTGCTTGGTAAACAATGGTTGTATTAAATGAGATTAGAAACGTTTTAGAAGGATTTAAAGTAATATTTTACTTATGGTATTCCTGGCACATTGTTTTAGTTCCATGGTTGCTATAACATAGTTTAGGGAGAAGAAATTGTTAAAGAATGAACCCCTTTGAATTTCACCTTTCCTGGTAAGACTTGGGACATGACCCATTTAATCATCAGACTTGGATCTATCTACAACTTCTCTCCTGGCCTGAATGTTCTCTATATGAGCCTATACTCAATTTTCTATTAATGTATTGCTTTAGTTATTTTAGATACTTTTCTTACCTTTCTAAATATACTGCTGATCTCGGTTTTTTGGGGGTTTTTTTTGTTTTTTTTTTAAATTAATTAATTTATTTTTTTTTGAGATGGAGTCTCTCTCTGTCGCCAGGCTGGAGTGCAGTGGCGTGATCTCAGCTCACTGCAACCTCCGCCTCCCGTGTTCAAGCAATTCTCCTGCCTCAGCCTCCCAAGTAGCTGGGACTATAGGCTCGAGGCACCACACCCAGCTAACTTTTTGTATTTTTAGTAGAGACGGGGTTTCGTCATGTTGGCCAGGATGGTCTCTACCTCCTGACCTCATGATCCACCTGCCTCGGCCTCCCAAAGTGCTAGGATTACAGGCGTGAGCCACCGCACCTGGCCTATTTCCTTTATTTTTAATCATTATTACCAACCTTTTACTTATGTATCAGATGAGCTGAATATTCTACGAGACATCTGTGTTTATATAACAGAAGCCATGGCCACTCCACACGAATGTGTGCTTTTGGAAGCTGTCATTTGATTAAAGGCTTAGAGATTATATTGGCTAAAAATGTAGCTGGTCTGATAGAGGGCCCACTTATCCATAGCTGAGGAAAACAAATTTTGTGTTTGTTTAGCTTAATACTTCTCTTTACTGAATACTGCAGTTTAAGGATTCAATAGTAAAGTCATGGCCACTTAAACTGTGCAGTTTTGTGGTAACAATGATTTTATCTTATTAAGATATATCATTACAAATTAAAGAGTACAGATGTCCTTTTTCATTAGAATTTCGTGTGATACCAGTGTGACAGTCAACTAATCTTTTTTATGATGTGTTATCTTTTCTGACACTGATAAGAGCACTTACTGTTATGCCTGGAAGAACACGAATATTGAAGAAGACAAATTTGAGTCTTGTCTAAACCAGGATTTTGATTTTAATTTTCATCAGATATTTTTTTGACAGATCTTGGAATATTTAAATTTTAAAGTGCTTTTCTCTTAAATGTAATGTATTGCTTCAAATCCTTATATTCTGAGGCTTAGTATTTTTTGTGATTTAGAATTAGCTTTATGTATGCTAATGAGGCTGAAGTTTTATTTATGGGAAAATAAACAGTTGGCATTTGAACAAGCATTTATTTATGGTGCAGTCAGTTTGTGCCAGGAACAATGCTAGACCATAGGCTGTAAGGAAAGAAGATAGATTTGATCATTTCCCATTGTTTAAGGAGCTCACTTTTACAGACATGTAAATAGATTAAAATGCAGCGTAAGTGCTAGAGGAGCCCTGTGTGTTGAATGCTGTGGAGACTTGGAGAAGGCTGCAGGTCATCTTCCCTGGCAGTCTTGGAAGGCGGCTACTCCAGGGTGACTTTTGTGTTAAGCTCTAGGGTGACTTTTGTGTTAAGCCCTGATCATGAATCTGAGAATATCTTGTAAAAGTAAAAAGCACTTTAAATACGCTATATTCCAGTGTAAATAAGATTCATTTTTAAAATGTCAAATATTCCCCCTTAATGGTTAAAACAGTGCATAGATTACAGTGACTCTTTAAGAAGGGGACAAAAGGCAGTTTTACTTCATGCTTTTCATGTTTGTTGGAAAGCAGGTTTCTTTTTCTCAAGAAGGCATTTGAGTTGAGCATGTGTACTGTTCATCCTTTTACATGTTAATTCTTAACATTCTATAACCCACAGCATTAAGTCGGAAAGTGTTTAAATAGTTGAGGAACTGCCTTAATACTCATTTGAAGTTTTGCTTTTATACTCTTAACAAATTATTAAAAGTCCTTCAATACAGTGTATAATATTGTACAAGTTCATATATGTAATTTACTTTTAAAATAATACCCAATTTTATATTTTAAAAAATTATTACCTACATAAAATAGCAGTAGAAATATGTGAATGTGTATATATACATAATTATTTTAGATACTATATACAAAGTAAACCAAGATTTTTGTTGCTTATTCACTTCTCTGAACATTTTTGCTTCATCATAACTGGAGAATAAATACCTTATTTGAGCTTTTTTCTTTCTAAAAACTGATTTTTCCAAAAGTTAAAGTAACAGTAAACCAAAAATGAAACTTTGCATATATTATTCAGAAAAATTCCAAGAAAAACACTCAAATAATAAAATACTTAAATCAGGACTATGAACTCATGAAATCCTTCTTTTTTAAGAATGTATAGCAATACAGATTTATTTGAGGGTCTGGGGCTTGTCCTTTAAAAATAATATATATTAATGTATCATGGTATGTGATATACTACTATTGTGCTAAATATTTTATTTTGTACTATTAGGATCTGCAACTGGAATATGGACAAGGACACCAAGGTAGTTACTTTTTAGGTGCAAACAAGTAAGTAAAGTTCTTTAAAAACTTAATTTAAATTCAAGAATGATTAAGTTGTCTTTAATATTGTATTTTAATATTTAAGGTAGAAAATTGTATTAGGCTGGTAGATATATTTTACAATATGCATTTAATGTTTTTCCATTGCTTCCTTGCTCATTGTTTAGTTAATAGTTGTCACAATGGGAAGCATCAACATAATTTTTTTATATCAAGCTGCTTTGCTGATCTTGTATGTTACAGAAAAACCATGTGTATTGCCACTGAAGGCAGATACATGTTTTAGCAATTTATTTCTAATCTTGAACTGTTTATTTCTTATAAAACTTGCTTTGATACATCTCTAAGATGGGTTGGTCACTAAAAACAGCTGGAATTATTCATACAACTTAGAAATCTTAACTTTTTGGCTGTATGGCTTTTTTAAAGTAAGATAGTAGTTAAAATGTGTGTCTGAATTCTTAAAAGTTACCAATCTATGCAGTAAATAAATTCAACAGTTATTTAGCGCCTCTTCTACACCAGGCACTATCTAGTTGATAGAGGCACACAGGTTAAAAGGCAGCTTACAGACATTAACAATTTAAATTGTTCATTTGCCAGCTATGACGGGAGACAGAACTTTGCTGTTCCTCTTAGAGTCTCATTTTCTAAGTTTGTGGATAAATTATCATTAAAAACTAATTTCTAAGGGAATATAATTTAAATTACCAAGATCTTCCAGCAATGCATATATTATTTTAATAATCAGAACAACTTAAAATTTCATTTTTCTTTTTTTTGAAGCAGGCAAGTCTCACTCTGTTGCCCAGGCGAGAGTGCAGTGATGTAATCTCGGCTCACTGCAACCTCCACCTCCCAGGTTCAAGTGATTCTCACGCCCCAGCCTCCTAGTAGCTGGGACTACAAGCGCCCACCACCATGCCAAGCTAATTTTTTGTATTTTTGTAGAGCCTGGGTTTTACCATGTTGGCCAGGCTGGTCTCAAACTCCTGGCCTCAAGTGATGCATCAGCCTCAGCCTCCCAGAAGGTACTAAGATTACAGGTGTGAGCCACCATGCCTCGCAAAATTTCAAAATATTATTTCAGTTGCATTAGAGAGTTGAGACATATATATTCCCATATTTTAAGTTAAGCAGTTGAGAAATAGTAACTAAAGACAAATAGCTTAGTTTTAAGGGTAATAATGCAAAATCATGTTTTTTTTTTTAATAAACTAAATACCAAATGTTTAATTTTTTACTTAAATATACTATCCTTTCCTAACACAGAGAAAAGGCTTTAATAACAACCTAGAGAAATACATTAGTTTTCATTTAAACTGAACTTCAGTTAAATACTATCGGAATTTTTAAAATATTATTAGCTTTGATACTATTATTAAGTCATTATTATTATTAGCATTTATGTTTTTTAAATGGAAAATAAGTGTAAAATTTTCTTGGTAGAAAAATGAAATTTTACCTAAATAGTAGCTATTTGTGATTTATAAATTGTCTTAGTTTGTTGGTGTAAAACAAAGGAAAGTTTGTCTCGTAGTGGATTAGCACATAAAAAAAATTTTGAAGTGTTTTTATGTTATTTTCTCTAAATATGAGGTCACTAATTTTAAGGACCTTGTTAGCAAATTTTAGTGTATTTTAAGAGACTGAAAAATTTGGGAAAATATTTTTTACCTTTTTTGATTCATTTTAAATATATTTTTAAAATTTGTACATGTAAAGTACAAAAAAAAATAAATGTAGCCCCTCACTAAATGCTTTTCCAGATTCCTTAGTTCCCATTGTCTGATTTCTGATTGTTAGACATTTTCATAGTGTATAGTTATTTTGGCTAGGTAAAATGTTAATAATTTGCCCAGCCTTCATTTTTTGATTAATTGGATCCCTGCCTAAGGAACTGTATTCTATATAACGAACCCTTGGCAAGGTAGGTTGGCCAAAAGTTTGCTCTTGGGCTGTGTTTCGTGTGTAGGTTTATACATACCTGTGACATGAGCATGGATGTAGCACTTCTCTTGCTTTATTGATATGTCTGCTTTATTCTTGTGATTAGGCAGTGTTTTAAAAAAAGGTATTTCCTGCTTTCTCCATAGGTGATCAGGCAGACAGATTTCCATTGATGGGTTTCTACCTATTCCAGACCATGCAGGAACTATCTAATTAGAATTGTTAACATAGGACTTTTCTTTTTCTAACAAGAAGCATATGTATTTTGACTTACACTTACTTGTCTCCTTTTCTTTGGAATTCTAATCTCACTAAGGTCAGCTTTTCTAATAATTTATTTAAAACCAACAAAATACTATTTTTAAAAGAAAACACTAGGCCAGGAACAGTGACTCGTGCCTTTAATCCCAGCACTTTGGGAGGTTGAGGCGAGTGGATCACCTGAGGTCAGGAGATTAAGACCAGCCTGGCCAACATGGCGAAACCCCGTCTCTATTAAAAATACAAAAATTACTTGGACGTGGTGGCACATGCCTGAGGTCCCAGCTACTCGGGAGGCTAAGGCAGGGGAATCACCTGACCCCAGGAGGCAGCAGTTGCAGTGAGCCGAGATCGTGCCATTGCACTCTAGCCTGGGAAACAAGAGTGAAACTCCGTCTCAAAAAGAAAAGAAAAGAAAACATTAAATTATTTATGTTTTGTTTTAATTTAGGGCAAAAAATGTTGAAGGTAAATTTTCTTCTAATAAGTAATAGTTAAAAGAGTACATTGAATTACACAATTCCTGGCACAGTTGAGTATAGCAGTAGTAAATGCCAGATGGCTTTTCCTATAAACTACATGACTTTGAGAAATTTACCTCTATTATTGCTAGTAAAATGGATAATATAATAGTACCTGCCTCATAGGGTGCTAAGGATGAAATGGAATAATCACTATAAAGCATGTAGCACATTTAGGACTTAGTAAATACTTATTAGTTGCCTTTATTTATGGTAGTTATTCAGTAAATAATTGTTGATTGTATGAACAAGTAGATAATATGAGTGAATAAAACTGCTCTTTAACTTTAGAGAAATAGGGCTTTTTTGTTTGTTTGTTTGAAATGTAATCGGGGCAGTACTTACAGATTGGGGACAGTTAGACAGTTTTGAAAGATGTTAATAACCTGCAGACTGATTCCTTAGCTAATGAGAATATGCTGAGTATTTTGGTGGTTGTTTTAGACCTCTCCGATATCTGTTTGTACATTGTCTCATTTTTAACCTTTTCATCAAAATTTCTTACTCATTTTAGATTGACTTAGAATTCAGCATCTGAAAGCGTCGTTTTTGTTCTGCTTTGTTTTGTTCTTTACTTTCTAAAACTTCCATAAGAGAAGAATTCAAGTGGACTAGTGAATAGTGACATTGTTTATTGTGTAACACTCAGTCTTGGTGAATACATCAGTATCACATTTTCTCCAGTGCTCTCAAGATGCAATATTTACTGTAAACAGACTTTTTAGCAAATTTAGCCATATTTCATTTTCTCTTTTATAAAGCCTAAAAAGTAAATCATGCATCCTACTTTTCATTAAGACTGTATTAATTCTATAATTTCTTTAATAAAATATCTTAACACATAATGGAGATTTATAAGTGAATGGATTAAAATGTACATATGAATCCCTGGGCCATGGGCTATCTTCTTTTTCATATTCACTTACTCAACCATTGTTTTATTGTTAGAGAACTCCCAGGAAGATTCTTTTTAAAAAAGTGAAATGCTGGCCGGGCGTGGTGGCTCACGGCTTATGCCTGTAATCCCAGCACTTTGGGAAGCTGAGGCAGGTGGATCACTTGAGGCCAGGAGTTCAAGACCAGCCTGGGCATATAGTGAGACTCCGTGTTTACTGAAAATACAAAAATTAGCCAGGCATGGTGGTGCGCACCTGTAATCCCAGCTACTCAGGAGGCTGAGGCACGAGAATTGCTTGAACCTGGGAGGTGGAGGTTGCAGTGAGCCAAGATCACGCCACTGCACTCCAGCCTGGACAAAAAAAGTGAGGCTCCATCTCAAAAAAAAAAAATAAAGTGGAATGCAGTATAAATCCAAATAAATATGGTATATTTTAAATTATCATCGTATATTCAAATCCTATTATTTTCTATTGTAAAAAGAAATGTCTCAAAAAAGATTGTCATGTGCTAACAAAAAAGTATTTTTTCACATTTAAAATTACATAAAAGCCCACTGTACAGTTCAGAGGCACTATGTTTAATTTGGTAAAATAGTTTAAAGCAGCATTTCTCAAATATTTGGTCTCATTTTTTTTTACAGTGTTTAAAATTATTGAGGATTCCAAAGAGCTTTTGTTTATAGGGGTTATAACATCAATATTTATAGTATTAGAAATTAAACTTAGAACTTTTCAAAATGTTAATATATTTTTAAAATAATAATATTATTTGTTATAAATAACATACTTTTTTGTGTGTGTTTAAAAAAAAATCACCATTCTTAAGGACCAGTTCAAATGCCACGTCTTTACAGTGGTTTCTTATAACACCACTGATTTCTCTCCTGAGACTCAGAGGCAACGAATGATTGCCATAAAAGGTTTTATTATATATGTCCGTACACTGCAGCACAGTTTTTGTTGAGGTCCACTGATAACACTTTTTATGAAAAAAATAGCTATTTTTTATGAAACAAAATATTAGTAAGAAAAGTAGCATTGTTTTACTTTTTTTTTTTGTTCCCAAGTCTTCTTAATAGAAGACAGCTAAATTCTCATGTCTGCTACTGCATTTAATCTGTTGTGGTATCACATATCTTGTAGTCGCTGGAAAACTCCAGTGTATACTCATGAGAAAATAAGAGCAAAAAAGGTATTACATATTGTGAAAATAGTTTGGACCTTGCAGACCCCTACAGGAGACTAAGAGACCCCAGGATTTTTATAACCACAATTCGAGAACTGCTAGTTTAAGGAAATGTTACTTAGACAATAATAATAAAGAAAATAACTAATCAAGTCCCAACTCTGCCCTGAATTACCTTTCTAAGCACTTCACTACATTAATTCAGTAGATCTTCTGACAGCCACTTTGGAATAAGTACTGAGGTGATTCCCACTTTACATAGCTGGAAACCGAAGCATAGAGAAATCAGAGTAACTTATCCAGTGCCGTATCCTTTGATGGTGAAGGCAGGATTCAGATTCAGACCATCTTGGCTTTAAAGCCTGTCTTCATTATGCTCTACTGCCTCTAGACAGAAGCTCCTGCTTTCTTAGAGTTGGCCCTTGGAGAACTTTGTGAATAAGATAATATTTGACTACAGTACCTCACTTTTTGTATCTCCGTAATAGGGCTTGCAATTAGTTTATGGTTTTCTTATAGGATTTACCACTCTGGAGTCATAAGTTTGTCATTTTTTAAAATTTAAATTGTTGGTAATCTGGGCTAATTAAAATACTGATGCCTAAAAACTATTCTATTAATTGCTTACAGTAGATGACCATACTTTTCAGTTTCTCTAGTTTTATGTTTTGTAATTTTAAGGGCAGTTTTTCCTGATGTGTATTAGGAGGGAAAATGATTAAAAGGTGCTACCTTATAACTTTTAGGGAGAGTAAAATTTTTGCTGACTCACTTTTATCCCAGTAGTGTATTGGTAACTATATTTATCTTCCCTATTAGTCTGAGAAGTCTATTGAGTCTTTATGCTTGAAGAGTGTAATTTAGGAGGTGTGCTGCATGAACTTGCAGTGAAAAGAAGTAAGGGAACTTCAGGAATGCCATAAGTTCTCTCTTACATTCCTGAAAATTAAAGTTTTGTATACTGCTCCTAATGGTAAAATCCTCGACCTGGTCTGATACAGGCTTAGTCTCCCAAAAGTGTAAATGTGTTTGCCCGTGCACCACTGGAGAACAAATCCTTCAGGTAAGTGAGTGTCTTCCGTGAAGGCAAAGTGCTACTACATTCATGTATTCACATCACATGCATGCATGCTTCTACAGAGAGATCCAACATGGTGAGTTTCATTTTGTAGGATTGCCTGAGAGCATGATGTTATTTTAAAGTGTGTCACCTTCCTTATTTTAAGAAAAAGAAAAGTGTATGTAATTTCAGGTGTCAGGTATAACATTCCAGGTAAAATTTGAATCCTGGAAACTCCTGACTATGACCCTGCAATTATTGTTTTGTCAGTACTGTTGTGACATTCCATGGTGAGTTGTCTTCTGTTTGAATTGGTATTTTTCAATAAATATTAGGATTTCTTTTGTTCATTTAAAATACATACATAAAGACATTAGCAACAGGAAAATAGAGGTATCTCATTCAATATAACTTGATGTTTTATGGTTGCTGAGGTGATCACTAGCAAATTTTCAGTAAATGGTAAAAAGTAATCATTCAAAAAATGTGTGGATAAGTTTAAAGTGATACACATTCGATATTCCTTTGATAACTTATTCACATTATTTTTGTTTTTGTTTTTTCTTTTAAGGAGTCTTCTCAAGTCTGTTGAAGAAGAGTTGCATCAGCGGTAATTTTAATTTTTAATCCTAAAGTACTTTACATCACAGACAAGTAAAGGCAGTTTGCCCCCTTCTCTGTTATGTAGCCTGTTTGTTTGAGTTGTCTTTGTTTTTTTTTAATAGAGATAGGGGCTTGCTCTGTTGCCCAGGCTGGATTGCAGTGGTGTGATCATAGCTCACTGCAGCCTTGAACTCCTGGGCTCAAACAATCTTTCCACCTCAGCCTCCCAAGTAACTGACATCACGATCCACTGCTCCCAGTTCCTTGTTTTAATTCTGAATCTATCCTATCCTATAAAGATGTAGAAATAAAATTTTATCTTATGGTAGCTTTTCCTACATTTTCTAAAATTTCTTCTTACGCACTTTTGGTAAAATCCGTTTAATAACAATGACATTATTCTTTTTATTTAGAGGACACGTGGCACATTTAGAAGATGATGAAGGAGATGATGATGAATCTAAACAGTAAGTTCTGTCTCTGTTTTTGGTAAAAAGAAAAGGTATCATTTGACCTGATTTCATCCATCTGGCAGCTTAATATTAATGGAAATTTTAATATAATTAGTAACACAGTATCGTGGGTTGTACCTCAGTTTCTTTCCTTTTTTCTATTCTACTTATATTAACTTGGGCTGACATAACAAAATACCATAGACTTAGACAACAGAAATTTATTTCTCACAGTTCTGGAGGTGGGAAGTTCAAGATCAAGGTACCAACCAACTTGGTAAGGGCTCCCTTCTATGCTTGCAGACAGCCGTCTTCTGGCCATGTCTTGACATGGCCTTTCCTCAGTGTATGCACATGGTGGGATCAGGGTTAAGAGTGGTCTCTCACCCTCTTTTTGTAAGATCACCAGTCCCATAGGATTAGGACCCCACTGTTACAACCTCATTTAAGCTTAATTACTTCCTAAAAACCCATCTCTAAATATAGTCACATTGTGGGTTAGGACTTCAATATGTGAATTTTATAGCGACACTTTTCAGTCCATTTTTTCCAAAGAACTTCAGAAAAAAACTAACAAGGACAATAATTTTTTATTGTAGATTTCTTAGTAATTGATAGCTGCTGTAACTTCACTGCAACTACAAAGAAGCTTTTTATAAATCTGATTAAATTTTGTCTGCTATATTTCAAATGAACAAATACTTTGGATATAAATATATAGTTTTAGAGGAGGAATATTTTTACTATTATGTATGCATTGATGTTTACTTTTTTGTTTTGTGTTTTTTTCAATAAAGATGCAGTTTCATGGTAAAATGATAAGAGCGCTTGACTAGCAGTTGAGGGCATAGGTTTTCCTTTTCACTTCACTACTCTGTGATCTTGAGTAAAGTTACATAACCTTTCTAGGCCTTGAAATCCTCATCTGAGAAATTTGTGCTTCATCATAGTACAATTTTTTCTTTCTTTCTTTTGAGACAGGGCCTTGCTTGCTCTATGACCCACCTGGAGTGCAGTGGTGTGATCTTGGCTCACTGCAGCCTTGACCTCCTGGCTCAAGCAGTCCTCCCACCTTAGCCACCTAAGTAGCTGGGACTGCACCTCCACACTTCCTAATTTTTTATTTTATTTTTTTGTAGAGATGAGTTTCCACCATGTTACCCAGGCTGGGCAGGAACTCCTGAGCTCAAGTGATCTGCTCACCTCAGCCTCCTAGAGTGCTGGGATTACAGGCATGAGCCACTGTGACCAGCCTCTTGCTATTTCTAAAACTGATCCTGAGTTATAATGAATCCTAACTTCGATCACAGTCTGCCTATAATTTCATAAAGCATATATATGGTTTTTGATGAGCTTCATTGAAGATGTTTCACATCTAATAGTAGCAAAAATGAAGTTTACAATGTGATATATTTTATACCGTATCATTTGTTTCATAAACCAGATGTGGCTTATGTTCTTAATTATTTACCTTTCAGTTGATATAAACTGGAATTATAATTATCTTTTCCAGTTTTAATTACAGTATAGTACTTGGAACCAAAAAAGTGTATTACCCAATTACTTCTTTTTAAATTAAATTTAATTATTTTAACTGAAATAATTATAATACAAATTTATGGGGTACATACTAACGTTTTGATACATATAATGTAGTGATCTCTTCAGGGTAATTAACGTATCCGTCATCTCAAACATTTATCATTTCTTTGTGTTGGGAACATTCAATATCCTCCTCCTTGCTATTTGAAACTAAATAATACATTATTGGTTGGTTTGGTTTGGTTTTTGAGAGAGAGTCTTGCCCTGTTGCCCAGGCTGGAGTGCAGTGGCGCGATCTTGGCTCACTGCATGCAAGCTCTGCCTCCCAGGTTCACGCCTTTCCCCTGCTGGGACTACAGGCACCCGCCACCAAGCCCGGCTAATTTTTTTGCATTTTTAGTAGAGACGGTGTTTCACCGTGTTAGCCAGGATGGTCTTGATTTCCTGACCTCATGATCTGCCCGCATCGGCCTCCCAAAGTACTGAGATTACAGGCATGAGCCACCACTCCTGGCCCATTATTATTAACTATAGTCATCCTACAGTGGTATAAGAGAGGAGTACTTATTATTCCTCTTACATAACTGTAATTTTGTATACTTTAACAAATCTCTCCCTTTCCACCCCTTTTCCTTGCCCTTGCCAGTTCCTAGTATCCTCTGTTCTGCTTTTTACTTCTATGAGATCAACTTTTTTTTTTTTAGCTTCCACATGAGTAAGAATATGCAGTGTTTAACTTTCTATTTTGGCTTATTTCACTTAACATAATGTCCTCCAGTTCCCAGTTACTTCTGAATAATACCTCTAGCAACATTTCACAAAATACTTTAGAAAAAACTTACAATCTTTGAAAATGATATTTGTCTGTGCAGTTTTTTTCTGTGTCTTTGAAAAAATTATTATATTTTAGGATTGATAACATTTGTAAGAAAAAGTTATATTTTAGGATTGATTCATTTGTAAGAAAAAATTATTATATTTTAGGATTGATTCATTTGTAAAATGAACAGTTCTGATTCTAAACTTTTCTGTTTTTAGTTCAACTCTGAAAGCAAAAGTTCCACCTCCTTTGCCACCAAAGGTAGACAGATTTATTTTTCAATTTGATATATGTGTATATGTTATTGTTCTGCCAATTTAATACTTTGTTGAGAGTTTTTCTAACTTTTCATTTGTGATCCACAAAGAAAAATTGTGAAGTTGATATAAGTAAATGATTTTTTATTGTATTTGTCTCTTTTTATAATGCCCAACTTATATTTAGTGTTCATTCTTTTGTTTTTTTGTGTTTTTTTTTTTTTTGAGACAGAGTCTCACTCTGACACCCAGGCTGGAGTACAGTGGCATGATCTCGGTTCACTGCAGGCCCCTTCTCTCGGGTTCAAGCAATTCTCCTGCCTCAGCCTCCCCAGTAGCTGGGATTACAGGCATGCACCACCACGGTCCAGCTAAAGTTTTGTATTTTTTAGTAGAGACTGGGTTTTGCCATGTTGACCAGGCTGGGCTCAAACTCCTGACCTCAGGTGATCTGCCTGCCTTGGCCTCCCAAAGTGCTGGGATTACAGGCATGAGCCACTGTGCCTGGCCTTATTTAATGTTCATTCTAAGTAACAAGTCCTAGGAATTTACACTGAAAATGATTGTATTAATGGATTAGCGTTACTTGACTTGGGTTAGAAAACTCACATTTCTTACAAGATTGTTTTTCTCAAAATCTGCAATCTGTTCCTGACATCTAAGAATAAATATAGTAATTTATCATCATAGATACTTAATTTTCAAAAGATAATTTTAAATTAAAAATACAAAATAGTACAACAATTTTTAAATACTTTTTAACAACAGAATTATTTTTCCAAACAAAACCATTCTAAAATAGTGATTTCAACTGATGGGTTGTTTTTTAAAAGGTAAAATGAGCTAATATGTATTTTATTTTATAAGTTCATATGCATAGCAGGTTTTAATTATAATATGAGCTGCTTTAAAGTTTAAAATCAGAGTGTTACAAATGAGAGTTGGAGTCTTACCAGTCTTGTCATTCAGTTTATTACTATTTTTATTTATTTACATTTTATACAATTGAGAAAATCCTGATTCATATAGGTAAATAATGCTGTACTTGCTTGTTTAGCTTTATCATAGCAAAAGTAAAGAGATCTGAATTTCAAAGAAATAAGTGCTGAACAATAAGAGACACGTTATAAATTCTCCAAACGTCAGCCAACTGTAGGTTTTTCCATTGTTTGTACAAAAAGTATCTCAGGCATCCCATGTTGCTGTGTTGATATTCTCCAACATGATAACATTTTAATTGGTATCCTCTCATGCACCTGGTCTGAAAGATTAAGCATTACCATAAAGACATTGAGTCACCTAAGAGACAGCTTAGATTAGACAGTTGATAAGGCGCTGAACTTTGACTAGCTTGAATATTTAAAATAAGGAGATTCATTTAAATTGAAGGAGATAAGAGAGACTGAAATATTTTTATTTGGCTAGTCTAAGTGGGGAGACTTATGAGGAATTAATAAAAAAGTCGACTTAGAGGCCCTATTATTTGCACAGCAGCAAAACCTGAGATGTACACATTTTAGTGTACATTTTTAGAATATGTTTACAACAATAAGATAATCTGAATTGGATGGTTGAGTAACCTTTAAACTCATCTGGTAAACCTCTAATGTATAGTAGAAATAGTTTGAAAGCTTCTGACATATAATAGTATTTACTTCAGGAAAATAATTTGATGTTTCAACGTTGGTCTCTTTTTCTATATTATTTCAGCCTAAGTCTATCTTCATACCACAGGAAATGCATTCTACTGAGGATGAAAATCAAGGAACAATCAAGAGATGTCCCATGTCAGGGAGCCCAGCAAAGCCATCCCAAGTTCCACCTAGACCACCACCTCCCAGATTACCCCCTCAAAAACCTGTTGCCTTAGGTAATGGTGGAGGATGACAGCAAATACGTTACCAGGTTTTCATACTATGTGGGGGGGAAAATGGAGGAAAACTTTCTTTTAAGAGATTATTTGAAATTCTTTTGGTGGAGGAGTGAAGGAAAGCAATGGCTATGGAGATGTTTTCTGCTTTTTGCCTACTGGCTTAAAGTGTTTTTGTGACAGGATTCCCTATGACACAGTCTGAGATACTTTGTCCTTATCTCTCATTTCATATTTAGCCTTCTCTCTTCTAGAGACTGGTTCACTGTTCATTTAGCTACAGCGTGGACACAATGCAAATTAAACTGTGAACAAACACGGAAAATGTGTTTTGTGTCTAGGTTACTTCTGTTTTACAGGAGAGTACCTTGTCTAACTCCTTATTTCATTTAATCATTTCTAAAAAAGTAATTGGTATTATTTGCTAGGTGTTTGCCTCCAAATTAATACTAGAAGGAGCTATTTTAACACTGTAAAGACTCCTCTCTGTTTATCCAGAAGAAGCAATTTTTAAAAAGAGCAACTAGCCTAGGCACGGTGGCTCACACCTGTAATCCCAGCACTTTGGGAGGCCGAGGCAGGTGGATCACCTGTGGTCAAGAGTTTGAGACCAGCCTGACCAACATGGTGAAACCGCATCTCTACTAAAAAAAAAATACAGAATTACCTGGGTATTGTAGCGCCTGCCTGTAATCCCAGCTACTTAGGTGACTAAGGCAGGAGAATTACTTGCTTGAACCTCGGAGGCAAAGTTTGCACTGAGCCAAGATCACGCCATTGTACTCGAGCCTGGGTGATAAGAGAGAAACTCCTTCTCAAAAAAAAAAAAAGAGCAACTAAAGTTTCTTGGATGACGTAATATAAATCACCCCTTTTCTAAAAGTAGTTACAAAATCAGTATTTGGTTTTTTAAAGCTGACAAATACATGCACTTATATATAACCTGAATTTAAATTTGCCTAACATGCCAGAAATAAGAGGTATAGATAGAAGAACATATATATGACATCTTACTTTCGTAGTAAATACTCTGATTAGGTGATCCCAAATGAATGACACTATCCCAAAGTTAATATTTTTCCTTTCCTACTTGATAACTTTCTGAATAAAAATTTTCATGAAGATAATCATTTTCAATGAATATATCTTATTGAAGGAAATGGAATGAGCTCCTTCCAGTTAAATGGTGAACGAGATGGCTCATTATGTCAACAACAAAATGAACATAGAGGCACAAACCTTTCAAGAAAAGAAAAGAAAGATGTACCAGTAGGTATTGATATTCATAAGTTCTACTTGTATTTGTTTCCTTTTTAACTGTTAAGTTAGTTTTATGCTTACAATTAGTGAAACTATAGCACTAGTATATTTCACAATTACTATATTGATATTTTAGTATATTATAATGGTGAATAGATTATTTAAATCTTGAAAAAAAGTAATTTAGCTGTGGTAAACTTGAATAATGGCTTTTTATTGTTTCCATTATTTAGACCAATTTGTTATGTAGTATATTATAAAACATCTTCTTTATACAGGTAAACGCTTAGTATTCTTGTGATTGTTCACAAAATAACTATTACTGTTCTCATTGAGGGTAATCGATTCTTAATAGTTTCTCTTACAGTCTCATGAAGTTATGGAAAGAAGGACATAGATAAAGAAAGCTGTAGCTTCTACCCCAGGACAAATTTCTAACTATAGATCAGGGGTCCCCAACCCCTGGGCCGCAGACCAGTAATGGTCAGTGGCCTGGTAGGAACCAGGCCACACAGTAGGAGGTGAGCAGTGGGCAAGTGAGCATTACCACCTGAGCTCCACCTTCTGTCAGGTCAGCTGCAGCATTAGATTCTCATAGCGCAAACCCTATTGTGAAGTGTGCATGTGAGGGATCTAGGTTGCACACTGCTTTTACGAATGTAACTAATGCCTGATTACCTGATTAACAGTTTCATCCCCAAAACATACCCCTCCGCTTCAACATCCATCTGTGGAAAAATTGTCTTCCACGAAACCAGTCCCTGGTGCCAAAAGGTTGGGGACCACTGTTAGAGACTACATAAGTAGAGACATTGCTGCTCTTACCACTTCAGGAAAGGTGAAATTAGCCTTAGCAGCTACTCATATCACAAATGTTAGCTAAAACATCATAACTGTTAAAACATAAATGTTATTCATCAGAGATCATGAAGAGATGAAAAATTTTAAACATTTATAAAGAATTGACTTATAATCACTGGAAGACATTCAACTATCATCATAGAATTTAAAATAGTAGAAAATCCTTAAAATCCCCAGTACCTCAACAGATGTCAATGAGATGAATGGAATTTTTTGGAAGTTTTTGTATACACTAATATTTGTTATTTTTATGGAAATTTGTAGTATATTCAGTATGTTTGTACACATATGTGCTATGGTTTCTGCAGTAAGCACATCACTAGAGGTTTTTGTGCTGTATCTATTTAACTTTTTAAAAATATTTCACTATACAATATGACATTATTCTTAAAATTCATGTAAAGCATTTGGTGTTATTCGTTGTAATTTGTGAAATTTAGGTTATTTTTAACAAGAGTGTAAACTGTTTTTCAGGAATGGGTTTTATGAAGTTCTATCCAACTGAGCAGTGCCTTTTTGCTTTCAACAATTTAAATTTTAACAGACTTGCTAACATAATAGTACAAAAATGCAGCTGAGTGACTAACACAGTATAAAATAAATAGCCTTTGAGTGATGTAAACTTTTTTTTTAACCTTTCCTATGGTACTAAGTAAACATTTTTGTGTATTCATTTTTAGTTCACTTTTTCTGTTACCTTACTTCATTAAGATAAGGAACTAACTGTTTCAGTAGTTCTGAAATAAATATGTCCATGGCTGTATCATAGGATAAACAGTATCAGTGATATATTGAAGCATGCTTACAGTTTATGCTGTAATTCTTAAAATTATTTACAACCCTTACATCTGTAATCCCAGTGCTTTCAGTGGAAAAGGCAGGGGGATCACTTGAGACCAGAAGTTCAAGACCAGCCTGGGCAACATAGCAAAACCCTGTGTCTACAAAAAATAAAATACAAATTTAGCCAGACATGGTGGCATGCACCCATAATCCTAGCTGCTCAGGAGGCTGAGACAGGAGAATCACTTGAGCCCAGGACGTCGAGGTTACAGTGAACTATGCTTGCCTGCCACTGCACTCCAGCCTGGGTGACAGAGCAAGACCCTATCTCTAGAAAAATTTAAATAATAAAAAATAATATATTTATTTATTTATTTTATTTATTTTGAGATGGAGTCTCACTCTGTCACCCAGGCTGGAGTGCAGTGGCGCAATTTTAGCTCACTGCAACCTCCTCCACCTCCCGGGTTCAAGCGATTCTCCTGCCTCAGCCTCCTAAGTAGCTGGGATTACAGGTGCGCACCACCATGCCAGGCTAATTTTTGTATTTTTAGTAGAGATGGGGTTTCACCATGTTGGTCAGACTGGTCTCGAATCCCTGACCTCATGATCCACCCAAATCAGCCTCCCGAAGTGCTGGGATTACAGGTGTGAGCTACCGCGCCCAGCCTTATTTATTTTAAATAATATTTACAACCAATTCTATTAGTGTTTAGGTTAAATCTGAGAGTTATAACACTCAGAGCTCCCTAATTTAAAATGATGTTTTGCTAGGCCAGGCACGGTGGCTCACACCTATAATCCGTACACTTTGGGAGGCCAAGACAGGTGGATCACTTGAGGCCAGGAGTTCAAAACCAACCTGGCTAACATGGTAAAACCCCGTCTCTACTAAAAACACAAAAAGAGCCGGGCGTGATGGCAGGCGCCGGTAATCTCAACTACTCAGGAGGCTGAGGCACAAGAATCGCTTGAACCTGGGAGGCAGAGGTTGCAGTGACCCGAGATCATGCCCCTGCACTCCAGCATGGGTAACAGAGCAAGACTCTGTCTCAAAAACAAAAAACAACAACAAAAAAATGATATTTTGCTAAAATAATTTAATAACAGTATAAGAAAAAATATATATAAATTATTTGCAAAATGGAATCAAAAGGTATCTGAAATTATGGCAACAGTAAGATGTGTGCATCCTCAAAAATATATCTACAAAGTAAATATGTCATCTTAATTTCAGAAATGTTATATTTTTATGTTATATATATGAAATCAATTAACAGTAGCTTTTTTATTAGTTTTCATCTAATTGTTTAAGTGATTCTGACGTATGGCAGCTCTAGGGAAAAATTAAAATGTCCTTTCTTAAAATGATGTTATTGAGATTAACCTTGAAAGAAATGTAGACTGTCACAAAGTTCAAAAAAGTGTTTAAAGTATACCCAGGGGGTTCCCTCTCAGGGGACAGTTCATATTCTCAAGAATGTGGCCTTGGAGAAATATCTGGCATTCTTCAGGATAGTGTGGGTGAGCAAATGTGTTACATTTCTTCTCCTTGTAATTGCTTGTATACTCTAACCAATGATTAATATATTTGAATTCATCAAAATTGAGAACTTCAATTGGCAAAACACATTGTAAACATGATGAAGATTATCTATACAAGAGGAGAAACTATTTGTTATATATGTATAACAGATGAAATACTCAAACCTAGAATATATTTTTAAAAGCTCCAGCGAATATATATATGAAGATAACTCAGTTAAAAAAAAAAGAGGAAAAGAATTCACAAAAGAGGAAATACAGATAGCAAATAAACACTGTTTTTAAAAAGATTCTTAATCTTCCTAGCAATCAGAGGCATGCAAATTAATGAGGAACACAGGAGAAAAGGTTTTTTACTAATCAGCTTGGTGATATTGCTGTGAGACTAGAAAGAACCAGGAGCTCTCATACATTGCTGGTGGGTGTGATGTGATATGTACACTCTGAAAAGCAGTTTGACAGTCAATATGCACTAAAATGTAAAAGGTGGAGACCCTGTGTACCAGTAGTTTCTCAGTATGCCCATACTGTGGTGTACCCATAAAAACATCCACTCATACGCTGTGTAAGTAGGTATATGCAGGAATGTTTATTTCAGCATTCGTGTTCTAGTAAAATATTGACAGTAATGTAAATACCGAATAATGTTTAAGGAATAGTTAAATAAAGTATATTTATGCTGTGCTGCAGTTAAAACAAGTGAACTAAGTCTATATGACTGATATGGATTACTGTCCAATTTTAAGGCAAAGAACATGCAGATAGTGTATAACTATTTGTTTTAAAACACACACACCAAAAATTATTTTCTGTGGGAACATGTATTTACATATATACCAAAAAAGTCTGGAAAGCCATATGATTACATAAGTATATCTAATTCACTAGAGAAAGATTTGGAAGGTTTTACACCAAACTAGTTTTTCTGGGGCAAGTACTAGAAATAGTGCATTGTGAAAGAACTGTGGGGAACTTCAGCCTTAACTGTAATGTTTTGTTTTACAAAGAATGTATTCATGTATTTTATTTGAATAAATGTGTTTGAAATACAGTATTGTTATACTAAACAGCAGCAAAAAAAAGTATAATTGTACATGTGTTCTTTTTCTAGAAGCCTATTAGTAATGGTCTTCCTCCAACACCTAAAGTGCATGTAAGTACTAAATATGGAGTAGGCTGAGTTTCAAGCTAAGTCACTTGTATGTGTTATCTTTGCTTAGGTTTTTTTTTCATCTCTTTGAAAGAACCTTCATTACTATTGAACAAAAATCCAGAAGATTGCTAATTTAAGATTGCTCATTTAATTACAGGCATGTGTCACCATACCTGGCTAATTTTTATATTTTTAGTAGAGATAGAGTTTCGCCATGTTGGCCAGGCTGGTTTCGAATTCCTGGCGTCAAGTGATCTGCCCACCTTGGCTTCCTAAAGTGCTGCGATTATAGGCATGAACCACCACGCCTGGCCTTTTTATTTATTTATTTTTTTATTTATTTTTTAATTTTTGAGACGGAGTCTCACTCTGTTGCCCAGGCTGGAGTGCAATGGCACAATTTCAGCTCACTGCAAGCTCCGCCTTCCGGGTTCACGCCATTCTCCTGCCTCAGCCTCCTGAGTAGCTGGGACTGTAGGTGCCAGCCACCACACCCAGCTAATTTTTTGTGTGTTTTTATAGAGACAGGTTTTACCATATTGGCTAGGCTGGTCTCGAACTCCTGACCTCAGGTGATGTGCCCACCTCAGCCTCCCAAAGTGCTGGGATTACAAGTGTGAGCCACCACGCCCCATCCTTTTTTACCTTTAAATTCTACTTTTTAATTAGTACAGAGTATACTTTATAAACTATGTTACAAAATATATAACTTTATATTCGTAATTTGTATCATACTTAAATTATAAATATTTTTAAATAATTGTAATACTAATTTATACAGTATACTTTGTATTATATAGCATATATATTGTAGCAGAGAAATAGATACAATAGGGCAAAACTTCCCACTTGACTGCAAGATAAAACACTTACCTCAGGCTTGCAGTTTGACAAGCTGCAAGGTATCTATGAATGCCAGGTAGTCTCCAGTTATACAAATTAGCTTAAGATTGGGAACTGACTTGATTGTTTTGTTCTTCATTTTGTCATGTAAATTTCTAGGAGTTAGCAGTACCTCAACATACAAATTTCCATAGCTGTCTTTAAAGGTCCTTATTAGGATTAGTTAAATGATACAGTTTCTGCCCTACATCATATAAACATGTTTCTATTGGTCTACTACTACCTGATGGTATTGCCAAGCTAAATTGTTCTTTTTTGGTACCAAAATCTTTAAAAATATATTGGTTGGTATATTTCTGTCATTAAAAGGGAAATTTTAAGGTCCATGTTTTAATTACGTTAATACTTTTAATCCATTCTTGTCAGCTGGTGATGTTTTCTTTCAGTATGTTACTTCCGTGTTTGTGAGGAAGACATTCCATCTATAAAATGATGCACAAATGCTGTTCTTTTAATTTAGGCCGACATGACAAATACTGAAATTTTCTCTGACCAAAAATATTTTCATACTGTTTTTCTCTCAAGTTGTCAGTAGTAAAAGTGATTACCTGAGTCAACATTCTCGTACCTTGAGAATTTAACCAGAAGGATAATTTCAGAGTTAATATTTTGCTCTTTGACAATATAAAGTTCAAATGAGTGATATATTTCATTATGATATATTTATTATCTGAAAAGTTTGTAAATGGACTTGATAAGTAATATTAACATCAAAGAGTTAAGCTTTTTAATGAATCTTTCCAGGGAAAATAATCAGATTGCTCAATTGCAAAAATTAAAAAATAAAAGTCTATATGTTTGGAGGTTGAAATACATATATGAATTTCAAATCAGCCATACCTGTTTCAGTTTGTAATGTGAAATTCAATATTTAGTACCATTTTTAGGCTCATAAAACCAAACAAGAAAACAGTCTTCCTTTGTAGAGATTATGATTTCCTACATATGACCTTTTTTTTCTCTTTTTTCCAAGTAAAATTATTGTGGCACCTGGAAACTTGTGGTACCACTGTTAGGCAAATGACTATGGTGATTTCTTACACTTAGTTCTGTAAATTTGAAGATGATCATAATTTCAGTATACTATCTATAGACTCTCACATTAAAATAGATAATAATTACATTTTATATATTAAAGACTGTACTTGTCACTGTTTCATATTGGTTATTCTTTGTTTCCCTAGATGGGTGCATGTTTTTCAAAAGTTTTTAATGGGTGTCCTTTGAAAATTCACTGTGCATCATCATGGATAAACCCAGACACAAGAGGTAGTATTGTGTGTTTTTTATCTGTTATCTTCCTAATTTTTTTAAACTGGGGCCATGAAAGCATTTATGATTTTGTTTATTTTCTGAGTATCTTTCTGGGGAAAAAAAGTTTTGTTATAAATTTTTTTTAATTTTAAGGTTAATATGTTTCTTTGTGCTGTTATCAGTGTTTGAGGTGACACATAACATTAAAATTTCATTGTATAGTTACCATCTCAATATAGTGAAGCCATGTATTCTGTGCCACCCTAGTTTCCTCCAGAAATGTTTCTGCTGCTGCTGCACAGTAGTCTGGTATCTTTTTTTATTTTTTATTTTTAGGGAAAGAGTCTTGCTCTGCCACCCAGGCTAGAGTACAGTGGCATGATCATGGCTTACTATAACCTCAAACTTCTGGCCTTATGCAGTCCTCCTGCCTCAGCCACCTGAGTAGCTGGGACTACAGGCACATGCCACCATTCCTGGCTGTTTTTGTTTTTTAGTTTTATGTAGAGATGGGATCTCTCTGTGTTCCCCAAGCTGGTCTCGAACTCCTGGGCTCAAGCAGTTGTCACCTCAGCCTCCCAAAGTGCTGAGATTACAGACATGAGCCACTGGCCAATAGCTTCATTTTTTTCAAAACAGCCATTATGGAAGAAATTTAGCTATCAAGGACCCAGGGTTTAGTGACCACTTTAGAGGATCTCTGACCTTAAAAGGGGCCATAATCAGAAAAGTTGTCCTTAGGCACCACTAAGAACTGTCTGTGTCCTATCACTATATATCTGAATCTTAATAGCTGTCTGTCTGTTTATGTAAGATACACATAGAACATTTATACATGAACATTTTTATATACATACACATATACTCATTAAATAGTCTGAGTACTTTTATGTCATAGGCAAGGAAACTGGCACTCAGAGAGGTTCATTGTTTATAGCCAATTAGAAAGGGTCAGTTTAAATCCAGTACTGTCTGACCACAGATCTTACACCATTAATCTCCCAGTACTCATCTTAAATGCTGGGCGCTTTAGGAATGCTCTTAGTATTCTATACTGTTCTCAACATACTTCAGTTTAGTCTGTTAGTCTAGGAAAGTTCTTGACCTGTTACTCTGTATTATCTTAAAAACAGATCGGGCACTTGTTCTTCAAGTTGCCTGCTTGGATCTCTTCGAAGTGTTCTTTCCTTTCTTTCCTGTTCTAAAGCCTTTTTAACAAATTTCCACTCCTGCTCCTGCTCTGGAAAAAAAAAAAACAGAAAGGACCATGGCCATGCATCTCATATCTTTTAGAAGATACTGAGTCCCCTAGCAGGTATCCAAGTTTTAGTTAACTTTTTAATGGACTGTGGTCAGATTCTGAGGTTTTTTAAATAAGAGTGCTTATAGTACAGCTCTGAAAAAAAATTCTGTAGAAATAATTAGAATCTGTATCAGCCACTCTCGATTTATATTCTGTATGTCAGTGGCACATGATCCTCTCTTTAGGGGGTTTTAGAAAAAGGAGCTGCAGATTCTTTGCCAGTTCTTAGCACTCTCTGATGAGTGAAGAATGTACTATGCCACTCTTCAGAATCTCCCTTACATAAAAATTCTCTTCACTGCTTTGAGGCTAATGTTTACATGTAATTCAGTTTATGGGTCTAACGGTCTAACCTCTTCTTTGTATTCACTGCTTATAAATCATGGTAATTCTTGTTTTATATGTTAATACATACTTACGGAAGTTTAGATTATAGAAATCCTATTAAAAAATCTTTTATTTACCAAAATCAGTCAATGAATTACTTTTGTTTCAGATCAGTACTTGATATTTGGTGCCGAAGAAGGGATTTATACCCTCAATCTTAATGAACTTCATGAAACATCAATGGAACAGGTATGTTATTTTGTATATTCTTTTTTTTTTTTTTAATTTTTAAGTTACCATAAGTACACATTAGATCAGAAATAAGATTCAGTTTCCTGACTTGCTGCCTCTTTTATTCTGTTTTGTTTTGTTTTGTTTTGTTTTGTGTTTTGAGACTGAGTCTCACTCTGTTTCCCAGGCTGGAGTGCAGCGGTGTGATCTCGGCTCACTATAACCAGGTTCAAGCAATTCTCATGCTTCAGCCTCCCAAGTAGCTGGGATTACAGACATGAGCCACCATGCCTGGCTAATTTTTGTGTTTTTAGTAGAGACAGTGTTTCACCATATTGCTCATGCTGGTCTCAAACTCCTGGCCTCAAGTGCTGGGATTACACATATGAGCCACCCCGCCCCAGCCTCTTTTATTCTTAAAATCCTCATGAGGCCGGGCACTGTGGCAAGTGCCTGTGATCCCAGTACTTTGGGAGGCCAAGGCAGGCAGATCGCCTGAGGTCAGGAGTTCGAGACCAGCCTGGCCAACATGGTGAAACCCCATCTCTACTAAAAATACGAAAATTAGCTGGGCATAGTGGCATGTGCCTGTAATCCCAGCTGCTTCGAAGGCTGAGACAGGAGAATCACTTGAACCCGGGAGGAGGAGGAGGTTACAGTGAGCTGAGATCATGCCATTGCGCTCCAACCTGGCCGACAAAAGTGAAACTCCATCTCAAAAAAAAAAACCTTCATGGAGCCTGTTCTAATTACCAGATACTGAAGACAGATTCACAGGACTAGTCCATACCCTTGAAAAGCTCATGATCTAATAGGGAAAACAGATGTATAAACCAGTAACTACAACACTCAGGATTAGATGTCATAGGAATGAGTATAAGATATTGGCCATAGAGGTGGATGTCACCAGCACCTCCTGTGGGGAAATGAGAAGGAGGGGCATTTGAGATGGAACTTAAATTCTGATGAATAGAAGTTTGCCACACAGACAGGATAAGCATGATGGCATAGAGATGTGAAATAGCATGGCAAGTATGGGAACAATGACTGGGCAATTTGACTGGAGTACAGAATAGTAACAATAGATGGAGCTGGGTAGGCAGGCAGAAGCCAAACACCAGAGTTTGGTGTACCATGCTGATGGAACAGACCTGTGTTTTAGAAATATCTGTTTGTAGTATGGTGAGAGATGAGACTAAAAACCATGGTCAAATGGTGAAAGAGTGTTAATTCAGGGCAGAGGTAGAGAGAACAGGGGGGAAAAGATAGTTTTATTGAGATATAATTCATATAGCATACAGTTCACCCATTTAAAGGGTACAATCCAGTGGCTTTTAGTATGTTCACAGCATGTGCAGCCATTACCACCATCAGTTTTAGGACATTTTTGTCATCTCCAAAAGAACCTCCATAATCATTAGTGGTCATTCCCCATTTCTCTCCTCCTCTCCCCCGATATGGGGATGTTTTTGAGTGTTACAATGAGTGGGGGGAGCTTTTGTCATTTAGTACCCAGGAGTCAGGAACATAAAACAACCTGCAAACTGATAATAATGATGATGATATTAATAGCTAATATTTACATAAAGCTTACTATGTATCCATGCAGTGTTTTTGAATGCTTGACATACATTATTTAGTCTTCATGAAATCTCTCAGAGGTAGATACCATTGATATTCTCATTTCACAGATGAGAAAACTGAAGCACAGAAAGGATTAGTAACTTGCCAAAGACCCCACAGCTATTCGGTGGCTGGACTGGAATATGAACCTAGGCAAGCTAGCTCCAAATTCCATGCCCTTAACTACTTCACCATATTCTCTCTCCCAGTTGTATAGTTCCTGTAGAGAAATGCTGGACCTGGAGAAAGATCAAAGATCTAGAATTGACCAAATTGAGTGACCAATTCAGCATGGAGGGTGAAGAGAGGTCTAGGTTAACTTCAGGTTTTCCACTTGAGTGACTGGGTGCTTGACAGTAACAGAAAGATGGAGTATAGTATACTGAAGGATGTATTGATTTGAAGAGAATGGTAATGCTTTCGATTTGGTCATACCGAGTTTGGGGTGCCTTCGGGTTGTGTGACTAATTCTTTTATCAATATAAATTGATTACAAGGCCGGGCACGGTGGCTTACACCTGTAATCCCAACACTTTGGGAGGCCGAGATGGGTGGTCACCTGAGGTCAGGAGTTCAACACCAGCCTAACAAATAAGGTGAAACCCCGTCCCTACTAAAAATTCAAAAACTAGCCTAGCATGGTCGTGTGCACCTGTAGTCCCGGGTACTCAGGAGCCTGAGACAGGAGAATCGCTTAAACCCAGGAGGCAGAGGTTGCAGTGAGCCAAGATTGCACCACTGCACTCCAGCCTGGGCAACAGAGTGAGACTCCATCTCGAAACAAAATAAAAATAAAAATAAACTGATTACAAATAAAATGGAAAGAAAAAATCTGTAAGTAATCATTTATTCATGACTAAACATTTTCATCTTTTTTTAATCAGATTTTCTAACAAGATCCTAAACTGTATGATATACTATAAATCTTTTAATCTGGACATAGTATACAGTGAAATGACTGAAAAGTACCTATGAACCGGGAAAGGGAGGAAAAGCATCTTGTAATTATAATAATTAGTAAATAAATAATTCAAAGGTGGTCCTGTTTTTATTGGGTATAATGAGATATCCAGAAGTAATATTGGTAGCAATATTAATTGTAAGGAATAAGGCCAGCTTTATGCATAGGTGGAGTAAGCATTTATCAACCTAATTTGAAGAACTCTTCCGTTGTTTTTGTTTTTGAGACAGGGTTTCATTCTGTCACCACGGCTAGAGGGCAGTGGCATGAACACAGCTCACTGCAGCCTTGACCTCCTGGGCTCAAGTGACCTTCCCACCTCAGCATCTTCAGTAGCTGAGACTACAGGCACATGCCACAATGCCCAACTAATTTTTTTGGTATTTTGTCGAGACTGGGATTTCACTGTGTTGCCCAGGCTGATCTCAAACTCCTGGGCTCAAGCAGTCCTTCTGCCTTACCCACCCAGTGCTGGGATTACAGGGGTGAGCCACCAGGCCCGGCTAGGACTCTTAAGAGAAGGCACCCATCAACCACACCTAGCCCCAGTCTGCAATAACTTCCCTTCTTAGGTGCTTTAGCATTTGAAATTAGATTACTAGAGTAATTTTTTTTTGAAACATTGCCCTTCAAAGGAAACCTTTTTCCCTCCTAGAGGGAGCACTATGAGACTAAAGAATTAGTATATGTGGAGCCTGAATTTTTCATCTTATTATGAAATTGATGATTAGTTTGATTTTCTCTAGACTTTAGAGGAAACAGGGTGGCATGAGCCTACTAGATAGGGGAAGATTCTGAAAAGTGAGAAGATGACACAAATCAGGGTCCTGATTTAAAATTTTTTATCTGGCTTCATTATTCATGGCTAACATTTATTCAGTACTCAGTGTGTGTTAGACATTCTTCTAAGTGCTTTACAAGGAGTATCGTGTTTACCATACAGCTCTATGAGATATAGATATTCTGTTTTACAGATAAGAACACTGAGACAGAGATTCAGTAAATTACCCAAGATCACACAGAGTCATTGATAAAACAGATATATGAATCTAGGCAGAATATAGAAGCTACCCTTCCTAACTTATATTCTTATTTATTAAACCAATCATTTCACCTAGAACCTAACTCACTAAAGGAAGAAAGCATTGAAAATCTAGTAAAGTTGTTGTTACTAGAAATCTAGAAAAAGTTGTTGTTAAAAATGAAAATTCATAATGAAATCCAGTACTTTTTAAAAATAAAACTATACATAAATACCTTTTCATTGTCCCTATGTAGAAAATATGAAAGGAATTTGTGTCTTGTCTTGCTACTTTATATATGTTTATATTAAATAAGCAAACCCACTTATATTTACAAGTATATAATTTTATAGTAAACCATAGATGTGGTATTAGATAAATACTTTTTCAGTGGATATGTATATGAAAACCCAGTTCAACACTGAATTAAATAAAAATCTGTTTCTTGCTACTTTGATAACATGTACTGATATGTGGTCTGGAATAAGTCATTGCCCCTTCTCTGCCTGATTTTTTCAGTATAGCCAATGAAGTGCCAATTTTGTTGTGAATTTTTTGTGAAAAGCAGAAAGTAGGAAATGGATGTTGATATCTTCTCTATCTGAGGCACAGGTATAGGCACATTTTACAAACTAAAAAAAACTGTATTGGCAATGCCACATTTTAGTTATTTGGAGAAATTGGTTATTTTATGTAAGTACATTTTCCCAGTAAATGAAATAAAATTTTTATTAAAATGTTACTTTATTTCTCCTCCCTTTTATTATTACCTTTTCTCTTTTAGTTATTCAGTCCCATTATTATGGCTGTGTTTCCATAAAGTAATGTCCTTAGAGGCCTTGATGTGTTTCATCATTCACCCCTGCGTCCTCTCTATTCCCTTCTCTCATCTCAGTTACTTTTGGAGTAACTTAGTTGTAGGAATTACCAGAGCAAACCCAGCAACAAAGGTTGTTAAATCAGAATGCTTGATTATGTACATCAGTGGCTCTCAAACTTCAGTTGGCCTCAGAATTACTTGGAGGCCTAGTTAAACCATAGATTCCTGGGTCCTGCTTCAGAACTTCTTGCTTCAGTAGGTCTGAGGTGAGGTCCAAGAATTTGCATTTCTACCATGTGCCCAGGTGTTGCTGATGCTGCTGGTCCAAGGACCACTTTAAAAAACACTGATACGCATCGCAAAATGTCTTAATGAGAGTATTTTTTTTAAATATATAGGTTGTGTTCCATGAAATTCATTTTTCTTTGCTCTAAATTGTGACCACTTTCAGGCTTCCAGAGATGCGTCTCAGTTCTTATGGTACTAAATTTTAGTAATGAATTTCATATATATATGTGTGTGTGTGTATATATATATGTATATATCTATATGTGTATATATATCTATATACATGTATATAGATATCCTTTATGATTTGTGAGTTTTCATCATATTGTCTCAGCCTTTTTTTTTTCCCTCCATACCTAGTGTTTCTGTATCCTGTGTTCCACTACACCATGATCCTTTTTTTCTATATCATACACCCTAGAAGCCATGCATTGCATATTATGCCTAGATAAGTATATTTTGGGAGGAGTAGACAGGAGAATCTTAATTATTCAACCCCAGAACCTAAATAAAGGAATAGATGTTGTTTGAAAATGTTCTTATTTCCTGCATAGTGTGGGGTTACATAGCCTAGCCCTTAATCATAAGAGAGACTTGAGCTGATCATATCATGTTTAGGCTAAAATTTAGCCTAATATATTTTTTTCTCTCACATAAATATGTGTGTATGTATATTATCTTGTTTTGAATCATTGATAAAGTTAATTTATATTAAAAATAAGTTACTTTTTAAAGAACTGACCTATAGATATGACAGCTTACATGATTACTGTGTGCAGATTTACATTGCTGTTATGTATTATTCTTTATAAACTTTGTGCCTTTTTTTAATCAGCTGTTCCCTCGAAGGTGTACATGGTTGTATGTAATGAACAATTGCTTGCTATCAATATCTGGTAAGTATTTTAGTTTTCAAATACCTTACAATTGTTACTGTTTGTTACTAGCTTTTACGTCATATCTGTTTTTCTTTATAGGTAAAGCTTCTCAGCTTTATTCCCATAATTTACCAGGGCTTTTTGATTATGCAAGACAAATGCAAAAGTTACCCGTTGCTATTCCAGCACACAAACTCCCTGACAGAATACTGCCAAGGTAAGGATACGTCCTTAGAGGCAATATGATGTTAACAGTTCATTCTCATAAATACTTATGCTACAGAAAGTGAAAGAGCACTCAGTTTGGGTTAATAGAAATCATGATGAAAAAATAATAAGTAATATAATTTAACAAGTGCTTATTGATCACACTCTTGTTCTAAAATTTTTCTACTTTATACTTTCAAATTGTGTCAGATGTTTTCTCTCTGAATTTTTTATTTATTCTTTTTTGGCAAGTTTAAAACTAGTTTTTTCTTGACTTTGCCATAATTTTACATTGCATTTAGTGCCTTTGCTTTTGACATATGTGTTAACTTTATAAAATTTTTCTCAAAGTTTCTACACCTAGAAAATCAAAATGATTTTTTGAAAAATGTTTTTGCAACCTGCCATGGTGGCTCACGCCTGTAATCCCAATACTTTGAGAGGCTGAGGCAGGAAGATGGCTTGAGGCTAGGAGTTCGAGACCAGCCTGAGCAATGTAGCGAGACCTTATCTCTACAAAAATTATTTTTTAAAAAATTAGCTAGGCATGGTGGCTCGACCCTGTGGTTCCAGCTACTCAGGAGGCTGAAGTGGGAGGATCACTGGAGCCCTGGAGGTTGAGGCTGCAGTGAGCTGTGATCATGCCACTACACTCCAGCCTGGGTAACAAAGCAAGACCATGTCTCAGTGTTTTGCATTAGAAAATCATTAGTTTGAAGTTGAGGGATTTTGCCTTTCTACTTTCAGTAATTTGTTGTTATGCTCTGTTCTTTCATTGTTTAATATAATATTGTACCTCTTTATTGACTGAAAGATTTTCTAACTCTAGTATGAATTGTATTTTATGAGAAATTTATAATATGACTATTCTTTTTTATAATATTTATTGTAAAGCAACTAACATGAAACCTAAATTTTCAAGTACCTTGAGAATCTGCTGTTCTCAATTGCTGAGTTTGCAGTGTGGCTAAGATTTGCTCCTGTGTGTACATGATTTTTTAAAAAATTAACCTTTTTGATGAAAATTATATAAAAATATATAGGATGTTCTCTTTTCTTAAATAGAGTATACGAATTTCATTGGGATCATTTCATGATTACTCAGGGTTGAACTTGATTTATTATATTTTACTATAATATACATATAAAGTGCCCTCAAGGACTATATGACACATAGACTTAGATGCATTCACATTTGGATATATTTTATTAGAGACCTTTTTAGCTTATTTGCTTTTAGCTGTGTTCATTTCTTCCAGATTTTACTGAATACACCAAATGTGTATGAAATGTTCCCTGTATAGATGAGACAAAAATGAATAAGATATAATCTCTTCCTTTAAGGAGTTTCCATATGGTATGATTTTACCTACACTGAATATAGGTACTCATTGTACCATTTTATAATTCATTTTTAGTAAAGCATAAGCTTTGGAATCTAAGTAAAGTTGAATTTAAATCCTGGATCATTTACTTACTAGATATGGGACCTTGGATAAATTATACAACCTTTCCCCATGTGTTCAGCTGTAAGGATATTTCACCTCCAAGTTATTATTTCAGGGATTTTATTATAGTCAATCTTTAGTTTTTTTAGTAGTAACAGCCACAAATACATCCTTCCCACTTTCTTCAGTTTCATTATCTAGTAATTACTGTAAAATCTTTTAATTCTCTCACTTATTGGCAGAAAACCTAAAAACCCTTTTAACATGATAATTTTTATATATGTGTATTCATACCATTTCTTCTGCCATACAGTGAGCACAACTTAAACCTCTACTGAGCATCTTGTTCTTAATCTGACAATAAAGAGCCTCATGGTTCACATTCTGAAGATAGGTACTCATTGCACCATATTGTATCCATTTTTAGTAAAGCATAAGCTTTGGAATTCAAGTACAGCTGAATTTAAATCCTGGATCATTTACTTACTAGGTATGGGACCTTGGATAAATTATACAACCTCTCCACATGTATTCAGCTGTAAATGGAACCTGTATACTCATCTGGCAGAGTTGTTTTGAAAATGATACATTGTGTATGTAAAGTACCTACCACAGCACCTAGTAAGCTCTCAAAAAATAGACCTGTTGTCATCATTATTGGGCATGATAAATTGAGCTATTCTTGTAGTGTACCCTAAAGTATCCTATGTTAAATGCATTCGGACTGTTAGTTGATTTAGAATTCCAGTTACTTGGGTGCTGGTAAAATAAGTTGTATTGCCTTTCCATGTACTGCCCACAACTCTATTTTGAAAAGTTTTTGAAATCCTTAATTCACAGCCATACTTAATAGTTGATTTCTGTTTGTGTAGCAGTCATCCCTGTGGTCTTTCAGAACTTGGCAGTTAATTCTCCTGGGTTTTGACCAGTTCAGTGTTTTAACCCCTAAGTTAACTTTGGGAGCCAGAAGACAAGTTCACAAGTGTGGACAGGAACATTAAACTTTTTGCCAACTGAAATCTATCAGGAGCTTGGTTCAGTTTTTTTTTAATTCTAAAAAGCACTTTGGTTCGAAGCAGATTTGTTGAGTATGGGAAGTTTTTGTTTTGTTTTATTTTAAGCTGCATTAAACTCCAATGTATATTAAAGGGGCATTTTTATAATTATAAATTATAATGTAAAACTTTTCCTAATATAAAGTTAGTCAAGGGTACAATGAGGTGTTTTTACCAGAAAATTGTAACCAGAATATTCTAGATTGCCGTTGTAGTCGTTCAGTACTTCAACATCTGAATAAATTCTGTATCATTGTTTAGCTGTCACAGTGTGAAAAACGTTTTGATTCACAAGGACAAGTACTTAGAAATAGTTAACAGTTTTTAACGGCTTACCTTGCAAACTCCAAATAATGTTCATTTAAATTGATACAGCCTGTAGTTCCAGCTACCTGGGAGGCTGAGGCAGGAGAATTGCCTGAACCCAAGAGGCAGAGGTTGCACTGACACAAGATTGCGCCACTGCACTCCAGCCTGGGCGACAGAGTGAGACCCTGTCTCAAAAAAAAAAAAAGACCTGAGCAAAAATCTAAGCTTCAGATTTCTATGCTGTAACCTACCTCTTTATTGAACAGACTGAATGACACAGATGTCTAAAATGCATGGCACATAGTAAGGACTTAGTAAATGAAGCTAAAATTATAACTTTTCATAAATAGGTCAATATATAAAATGTATTAAAGTTAAAATTACAGTATTACAATATTTATTAATATTATATTTATGCTTGATTATCACTCAGTTGCCAATTGTATAGTTACAAGAACATCCATCAGGAAAATTGTTCTGAGCTTGTTTGGATTGCATTGAACACATGTGTTGTACAATTTTATATAAAATTATACAACTCTAAAAACAAAAAGACTTGTGCAGAGCACTGGCATCTGTCTAATCTTTGGCAAATTTACACATTTAAGTGGCTCATGCCTGTAATCCCAACACTTAAGGAGGCTGCACTTTTGGCAGATTACCTGAGCCTCAGGAATTTGAGACAAGCCTGGGCAACGTGGTGAAATCTCTCTCTTTCTTATAAAAATTATTTTTTAAAAAAAGAATTTAAATATTTGTAGAAGTCAGGCACAGTTGCTCACACTTGTAATCCCAGCACTTTGGGAGGCCAAGGCAGGCGGATCACTTGAGGTCAGGAGTTCGAGACCAGCCTGGCCAATAGGTCGAAACCGCATCTCTACTGAAAATACAAAAATTAGCTGGGTGTGGTGGCTGATGCCTGTAATCACAGCTATTTGAGAAGCTGAAGCAGGAGAATCACTTGAACCTGGGAGGCGGAGGTTGCAGTGAGCTGAGGTCAAGCCGCTGCATTCCAGTGTGGGCGGCAGAGCGAGACTTTGTCTCAAAAAAAAAAAAAAACAAAAACAAATCTTTAGCTGGGCACCGTGGCTCACACCTGTAATCCAGCACTTTGGGAGGCTGAGGCGGGCGGATCACCTGAGCTCAGGAGTCCGAGACCAGCCTGGGCAACGTGGCGCAACTCCGTCTCTACTAAAAATACAAAAATTAGTCAAGCGTGATGGCAGGCACCTGTAGTCCCAGCTATTCAGAGTTCTGAGACAGGAGAATTGCTTGAACCTGGGAGGCGGAGGTTACAGTGAGCCAAGATCATGCTCTTGCACTCCAGCCTGGGCGACAGAGCGAGACCTTGTCCAAAAAATAAAATAAAATTTAATTTTAAAAAAAGTGTACAAAAATGGGTTTAATTTGAGGTTTTTACAATTTGATGCACCAACAGTCTTTAATATATTACATTTTTTTTTTTTTTTTTGAGACGGAGTCTCGCTCTGTCGCCCAGGCTGGAGTGCAGTGGCCGGATCTCAGCTCACTGCAAGCTCCGCCTCCCGGGTTTACGTCATTCTCCTGCCTCAGCCTCCCGAGTAGCTGGGACTACAGGCGCCCGCCACCATGCCCGGCTAGTTTTTTTGTATTTTTTAGTAGAGACGGGGTTTCACCGTGTTAGCCAGGATGGTCTCGATCTCCTGACCTCGTGAGCCACCCGTCTCGGCCTCCCAAAGTGCTGGGATTACAGGCTTGAGCCACCGCGCCCGGCCAATATATTACATTTTAAAAGACATTTGAGTGTATGTGTAGTTTTTAAATTGTAGTTTTAAAACAAATTCAGAATTGATTTTTACCTGTTAAATTCGAGTCAGATGTTTGCAAAACCCCTATAGCACCTTTGCAGAACATCTGTATCCCACTTTTGCTGAATAAACAAAGATTTCTAAATAAAAGAAGTTCTTCACAAATTGTTAACAACAACTTTTTACAGTACATGTAAATGTATTACATGTACTTAAAAATATCTTTCCCCAGTTTTTGGCTAATGTTTTCACTTTCTCAGTGTTATCTTTTGGTAAACCAAAGTTACTGATTCGATAATTGACTGCCACCTGTAGTTTGGGATGCTAGGGATGAATCAGTGGGGGGAAAAAAGTCAAATAAAATGTAACAGCATTTTCCTGTATGATTTGTTCTTTTTGTATTTTCTTAAATCCCAAGGTCATACATTTCTATAGACTTCTGTAGTTTGTTTTCAAATTTAAACCCTTAATCCATCTGAAACTGGTTGGGGGCCATGAGAAAGGGATCCAATTTATTCTTTTTTTTTTTTTTTTTTTTTTTTTTTTTTTGAGACGGAGTTTTGCTCTTGTTGCCCAGGCTGGAGTGCAGTGGTATGGTCTCAGCTCACCACAACCTCCGCCTTCTGGGTTCAAGCAAATCTCCTGCCTCAGCCTCCTGAGTAGATGGAATTACAGGCATGCACCACCATGCCTGGCTAACTTTTTGGATTTTTAGTAGAGACGGGGTTTTATTATGTTGGCCAGGCTGGTCTCAAACTCCTGACCTCGTGATCTGCCCACCTCGGCCTCCCAAAGCGCTGGGATTACCGGCACATGCCACAGCACCGGGCCTTTTTATTCTAATTTTAACAGATGACCTAGTATGTCAGCACCAGTTTTGAACTCATCCTTTCTCCACTGATCTGTAACAGTAGCTTTTTCATATACTAAGTTTGCCTACATGTATATACTCACTTTTATTTACATTTAGGAAATTTTCTGTATCAGCAAAAATCCCTGAAACCAAATGGTGCCAGAAGTGTTGTGTTGGTAAGTAAACTGTCCAATAGCATATAGCTGTCTTGCTTTACAGGGCAGCTAAGAAAACCCCATGAGACTCATTGTAAAATCTGGCATAAAACAGTACTACCCCTGGGCATTCTGCCAGTAATACTTTATTTTTATCCCTTAAGTAGAACAAATTCCTTGGCCATTTCATCCTGTGTAGACTAAGCCAAATATATAGTACCTTGTAAATAATTTTTTTGCCAATAAGTTATTTGTTTAGCAAATAATTTATTGCGTAGGTGAATGGAGAAAGTAGTATGACTTTTTTTTTTTTAACCACATTTTATCACACCCTGTTTTCCAAGGGTCCTGTTACATACCATTCACCATTCTGCTTAGCAATGGCTGGTGAGATGGCATTTATTCCTTCAGCATGTGTTTTTATGGTAACCTTCCCCTCACCTAAATTCCCCCATAACAGTTGTTCTATTTGCATGTAGCCAGAGCAAAAAATTATTTCTTTCCCTTAAGTTACTATTATTATTAAAGGGACGATAAACACATGAGTCATTATACCACAAAGTATAGTGTGGAAGGGACTCTAAACCTAGGCTCACTGAAGAAGGCGGCATTTGGGCTAGGCCTCAAAATAAGGCAGATTCAGATTTGAACTGAATAGATGGAGAGGCCGTTTCAAACAGAAGAAATGACATAACATGTGGAGGCAAAAAAAAAAATCATAAAGCTTACATAATAAATGCTGACTATTCAACTTAGCTGAATACAGATTATAGAAAGGAGAATAGCAGATGAGTGTGAGCCATTGGTCTTGTGTGAACATGTACTTATTACTATGCAATAAGTAAGGAAGGAGGTCTTGTGCTAGAGCAGTAGCAGTGCAAATAGGAAGGAAGGAGTGTCTGGGTGTGAAGGGAAAAGATGTCAGAGATGACTGAGGCCTCAAACCCAAAAGACTGGCAGAACGGCAAAGTGTTGTTAACAGGAAGCAAGAACAGCTGGTTTTGAGCACAAGAGGATGACAAGGTTGGGTTTACACATGATGGTTGAGTCTGTGTTAGAACTTCCAGCAAACTGACTTTACCTGGGGACAAAGGGGCAGGTTTTTAGGAAAAGTTAATTATAGGAAATAATTTCCTATATAGACTTTTCTGTTTTCTTTGGCGGGACACTTTTGCTATTCACCTCCTCTGCCATTTAAATACTTCAAATCTATGTGAAGTTTGTGAATTTTACTGCTGTTTCCCTTTTCACAGTTCAATTTTTTTATCTTTATTCCAAATATATTTACTTCACATGTATTTACGTTACTTCTTCTGGTTTATAACCAGAAAAATATTTCAAAATCTGAGGTAATTCAATTTTATTATTTGTAAATCAGTATTTTAAGGTTTGGTTAATATCTGTGATGTTGTCTAGTGACCATAAGAATTTAATCAAAAGGGGGAAGATGGACAAGTGTTTTATTTTCAGAAACAAAACATTATTGCTTCTGAACATTACCAGCAAAAGCACCTTGTGAACCACCTGAATGTGTTGTATCTTATGAGTTTGACAACTTCTTCCCAAATTTACCTTGACCCTTTTATCAGCATGTTGCCACCTCAGGTAGTTTTCCTGCCATCGTAAGACCAAAAGTCCTTCCTCCTACCCCACAGCCTTATTATAACCAGCGGTTTCATTTCTGCATACATATAAAAATCCTGCAAGTTAAGAGGGCATTTCCTGCTGTTACCTGAAACAGTATTTTTTTCACCCAGCCCTCTAATTAAGAAATTGAACTGGCAACCAGCTTTTGATTTTATGTTTAGTTTTGTTTTTTGTTTTTTTGTGCATGCAATTATTGTCATAAGGACTTTGTATTATAAGAGGACTCATTTATATTTTTGCTCTGACAGTAAGAAATCCTTATACGGGCCATAAATACCTATGTGGAGCACTTCAGACTAGCATTGTTCTTTTAGAATGGGTTGAACCAATGCAGAAATTTATGTTAATTAAGGTAAGCATAAAAGTCAAACTATCTTGTTCTTAGTATAAAAGCTTGTCAACCTTACTGTTCTTTAAAGAAACATTTTTTTCAGTTAATTTTCAAGTTAATTTAATGATTTTAGATAATGTGGCAGGGTTGTGAAGATCTGCCCAATTGTAAGGAACTTAATTGGCCTAGTAAAAGTTTCATAAGACACGAGAGAAATAGTTCAAGGGTATGGCGGTGGGGAGCTGGAAATAGTGTCTCACGTGCAGAGCCTGATGGCAGAAACAGGAAGTACCAAAAGATCAGTAAAATGTTTTGAATATACTCTCTGGTTGACCTCCATCACAGCTGAAAACAACATACGGGTTGCAGTTTGGCCTAGGAGAACTAGGGATAATCATAATGACAGGGAAATGAGTTGTTTTTAGTTATATACATACCCATTAATTTGCCCAGGCCTTTCCACAGATTTTTTTTTTTTTTTTTTTTTTTGCGTTTAAGTTTTTCTAAAATCATTTAATGAATGAATAATTTTAAAAATATTTACTATTACTAATCTATAACTTACATTTAAGGAAAAAACCTTTAAAATATGTGAAGTATAGGCTCAGTTACATCAAGGAAATACCAAATGAATTTTTAAAGTTGTTTTCCGTGCTATTATATATGGACTAAGTGGTCTTTTTTCATGTGCATTTGATCTCAGTAGAAATTTACAGTCGGAATATAGCTGGAGTGGGGTTCTTCCTAAATTTTATAGTATTAAGATGTTTAAAGTATTGAATCCCTGTTGTTTAAAATCCTGTGACTAAAAAGTCTAGTTTTCGTTTTCATATCAGTTTTAACCTCAAGAATAACTAGGGCTAAACAGATGAAAATGTAGTTTCAAGAATTTGAAACCTATTGAAGTATTAATTTCACAGATAAATACACTGAAACAAAAATTATTTAAACTGAAACCTCAGGGGAAAATAGCCTTATAAGTTGTCTAAAGCAGAACTACTGAATACAGCCCATTTATGGCAAAAATTGTTTTGTTCTCAGCTCCTCTTTGTTCTTGTTTATTTGACAAAACAATGCTTTATCCAAGATGGAATGGTAAAGTCTACACCGTTTGATTTTTCGGCAACCCCTTCCTTTCCTTTTTCCTTTCTTTCTTTAGTCTATTTTAAATATGTCCTTCCTATTATTTTCATTCCTAACCTCTATCAGAATGAAATGTTTCATCATATCAGTTATTCTTGTATACTGATAGACTGATTAACCTGATATGAATGAATTTTATATGTTATCTAATATGTTAAACCATTTATCCTAATGTGTAATGAAAGATGCTTTTCTCTATTAGAGGAATTGTCTGTGTCAAGAGCATACAGGAGAGAATATATACTTTGAAGATATAGGAAGCTTAAAAATTACCCGTCCATGGCTTCTCTCTTCCTGGTAGATGGCACCAGGGTGCTTGGCCTGGCTCTAATGAGGCCTGTTACCAGCATTCTGAGATAGTGAACCTGTAGTACAATTCTACTTGCAGGTCACCATCAAGATTTTAATCACTCTTCTCCCTTTCCTTAAACTCTCTGAGCTATAATGTTTGCCTGCTTTCCTTAACCTTAACCTAGCTTGCTTGCTTTTCCTTCCTTCCTTCCTTCCTTCCTTCCTTCCTTCCTTCCTTCCTTCCTTCCTTCCTTCCTTCCTTCCTTCCTCCCTCCCTCCCTCCCTCCCTCCCTCCCTCCCTCCCTCTGCATCAAGACTTGTGTATGTATATATTTCTCTCCATATTTAACATTATTTTAATCAGTATTTATGGTGTTTCTGTACTGTAACCCTTCATCAGATGTATTCAAAAACATCGTTATGCTTTCTATATTCTTGTTTCCTCCTAGTGACATTTCTGACAGTTTTTGCATCATTAGACTGCATTTTTTTTTTTTTTTTTTTTTTTTTTGAGATGGAGTCTGGCTCTGTTGCCCAGGCTGGAGTGCAGTGGCGTGAACTCAGCTCACTGCAACCTCCACCTCCCAGGATCAAGCAGTTCTCTGCCTCAGCCTCCCGAGTAGCTGGGACTACAGGCACCCAGCTAATTTTTGTATTTTTAGTAGAGACGGGGTTTCACTGTCTTGGCCAGGCTGGTCTCAAACTCCTGACCTCAGGTGATCCACCCGCCTCATCCTCCCAAAGTGCTGGGATTACAGGTGTGAGCCACCGTGCCCGGCCTAGACTGCATTTTCATCATAAATAAAAGTTAAAAATTAAAGATCTCCCCAGCAAACATAATGTACCTATTGCAGGCAAGGCACCGTGTTACTTACTAGAGAGACAAAAATATACAAGATACAGTTGCTGCCCTCAAGGACAATAGCAACTGGATTTAAAACTATTAGACATGCCTTCTGTTAATGACTTAGACAAATTGCTTAGTTATTATTCGAAGCAATGTAGAAGTAGTCAAAATCTGTTGGTTTTTTTTTTAAAGCATTGTTTCTGTGTTTAAACTGTAAAAGTTTAAAAATACATCTTTAATCAGAAGCATTGGTTTTTTTCCTGCTTCGTTGCTCTTTATTTCAAAGAGAATTATTTAAGTTGCTGTACCTTGTTAAAAATGACAGATTTTATCAAAAGCATGTGCCCCAAGGCAATGGGAAAGCTCCTAGAGAAGAGGTTTGGAGAATATTGATGAAGTGTCTGTGCCTGTGGAATGGAGGGACTTTAGCAGCCATAGGGAAGGAAGCATGTGGGAACAGCAGGTGAACACAGAGCTTCACGTTCCAGCCACAAGTACCATTTTATATCTTCCAACACTTTAAAACTACCTGTTACGATATCTCCCGTTGCACCTTTTTCTTTTCTTTAGAATTTGTAAATTGCCAGATTAAAAAAGAAAACAAATCAAATCCAGTAGCTTCGTTAAATGCCAGCAATAACCATTTGGAAAATACAGTGAAAACACAGCCAGTTTATAAAAGCAACAAAAATATAAAATATATAAGAATGAACTAAATAAAATATGCATGAGAGTAGTATGTTTTTTTTAATTTTTTGTGAAGAAAAATTTTAGAATTCCCCTTGTCATCCTCCCTTTTAGTCAGCTCCCTGCCTCTTTTTTACAAAGGAACCTAGAAAGTTCTTACTTTTTTTCTCTTTTTGCTATCTAAGCACATGTCCCTAAACATTAGAACTAGTTTTATTTAATTTTTCAACAGTATTTAAGTGGAATTATAAAATATATGTTCATTTGTGTCTGGCTTTTTTTGTGCAGCATTATATTTGTATAGTTGCTGGACATAGCTATAGTTTATTCATTTTTCAGTTCTCTATATATAATTATTTTGTGAATATGCCATAATTTGATCTGTTTTGCATTTGTCTCTTGTATGTATGTGCTCATGTTCTTTAGAATGTATACCTAGGAGTATTGTTGCAAGATCCTAAGGAATGCCTATATCCAGCACTAATAAATAATGCAGTTAACCAGTGTGGCTATGCCACTCTATCTCCCACCACCAGTGTTGTGTGAGCGTTTGCTTACTCCTCTCAGATGCTTATTAATTCATTCTTTTAATTTTAGCCATTCTGGTGGGTATGTATAGTATCTACTTATTGTGGTTTTATTTCTTGATTACTAATGAAGTTAGTGTTTTCCATCTATTTTTTTTTTTAGTCCTTCAAAATGTGAATTTATTCTTTGTAGCACTATAAAAGAAATTTTAAACTTACAAAAAATTAAGATGGGTTGTATTGTAACTGTGAGTTTATTTGATAAAATCACTTGAGATATGAAGCTAACTTTTTTAAATTTATGACTTTTTCTGTTCACATCTTACAAGAGGAGTGTCTCTTGCTAATTAGCATTTCACTTCTCTCATCCATGTTTGCTCAGTTGATTAAGAAGGCAGAGGAGTATAACTGAAGAAGCATCAAATTGGGAGACAGGAGACTGCCACAAAGGCCGGGGGACATGGGCCAGTCACCCAGTTCCTGGGCCCTAGTTTCCAACTTTGAAAAGAGAGAGTTGGACATGTGACTTAGAAATTCCCTTCCAGCCTTAATGTTCTAAAATCATGTAATTATAACTTTAAAATATTTTGTGGTGGTAAACCTAAAATCTTTGTAAAAATACTCCACAATTTAGATTTTTCTACATTACCTGAATTTCTGTGACAAGATGCAGTCTTTATTGTAGAAAGCTGTTTTATAGTATTCTTACAGAATTATTTGGTTTTTATTTTCCTTTGTTTAATGTATTTTTCTTTCTTTCTCTAGCACATAGATTTTCCTATACCATGTCCACTTAGAATGTTTGAAATGCTGGTAGTTCCTGAGCAGGAGTACCCTTTAGTTTGTGTTGGTGTCAGTAGAGGTAGAGACTTCAACCAAGTGGTTCGATTTGAGACGGTCAATCCAAATTCTACCTCTTCATGGTTTACAGAATCAGGTTTGTAATTTTTATGGCATTATTAAGGGTAATACATATACTGGTTTTATAAGGGTAATACATATACTGGTTTTATAAGTAGTAAGTTTACTCTCTTATTAAGCAAAAACTGCATACACTGCCAGTCTTCAATAACTATTACTAAACTGGAAGAAGGGAAGATTACTCTCTTTAAAATAACTAATTCATATGACAAATTTAAAACATTGGCAGGCAGGGCATGGTGGGTCATGCCAGTAATCCCAGTACTTTGGGAGGCCAAGGTGGGAGGATCGCTTGAGTCCAGGACTTCAAGAACAGCCTGGGCAATGTAGCAAGACCCTGTCTCTATAAAACTTACATGTAAGTTAGCTGGGCATGGTGGTGGATGCCTGTAGTCCCACCTACCAGGGAGGCCAAGATGGGAGGATCACTTGAGCCCAGGAAGTCGAGGGTGCAGTGAGCGATGTTCATGCCTCTGTATTCCACCCTGGGTGACAGAATGAGATCCTGTCTCTAACTAACCAACTAAATCAAGCAAACATTGCCGAAACATGAGACTGAGAGCACATACACCAGTTTTTTTATTTAGAAATGAACGTGAAGGATCTGATCCTCAAAGACCTGTATCTATTATTGGTATGTATGTATATTTGGTATATATTAATAAACAATTGTGCATGAACACACCTCTTACTATAAAATGAGGTATACACCTGGGTTGTTATTTGATTTTGGGGACATGTATTTTAAATAACAATGTCTCTTAAAGGACACCATGTATAGGTAACCCATAAAGTCATATTTGAATTAATCTTTCTTGGAAATAATTAAATTAATATTACAAATTGAATACCAATTAAAGCACTTTTTTTCCAAACAAATAAAAGGGAAATAACAATTTATATAGACTCAAATATTTTTAGTATTTTGATAATACTTTTCATTTTATATGTTTCACATTTCCTTTTTAGAGAATTTTACATGCATCAAATTGTTTTGATTATGTTCATTAATATGAATATGAAATGCATATTAACATAGGAAACATTTAAAACAAAACTTGGGTACTTAATGTTTTCATAATTCTCAGAATTTTTAAGTATTTTATGTACTTTTAAATGGTGTATACCTGAAAATTTGTATTTTACATAACTCCAGTTGCCCTGCCTCCCTGAGGTGATGTTACCTTTTTAATCATACAGCATCACTTTACTAGGAGTACTGGTAAAAGTGATCATTGAGTATGTAGTACATAGCAGCAATTACCAGACTTGAACATTCATCAGAGTCACTGGGAGACTTGTGACATTGTTGGGCCCCACCCCCAGAGCTGTTCATTTATAGTTTAGATAGGACCTGAGAATTTTCGTTTGTGTGAATTCCCAAGTGATGCTGATGAGGTTGACACAGAGACCATAGTTTAAGGCATATATAGACAAACCTCAGCCTGGGTAATACAGCAAGACCCCATCTCTAAAATTTTTTTTTAAATTAGCCAGTCATGGTGGCCTGCACCTGTGGTCTCAGCTACTCAGAAGGCTAAGTCAGAGGGTAACTTGAGGCCAGGAGTTCAAGGCTGCAGGGAGCCATGATTGCACCACAGCATTTCAGCCTGAGCAGCAGGCTCAAAAAAAAAAAAGAATTTTCATTTCTGTCAGTTCCCAGGTGATACTGATGGTGTTGATGCAGGAACCATAGTTTGAGAACTACATGTATTTACAAATCTCCCACTAATAGAAAATTTGGTTTTTAAAAGAGGAAAAGTTGCATTATAGGATATTTTAAGTGTAGTTTGTTTTCTAGTGCAGTTGGCATTCTGTATCCATGTGTTCCGCATCACCAGTAGTGTTGACAACAGCCAACATATGCTCTGTTGAGCACTTAACATTGTTTAGCACTTGCATCAGCATTTAAACCCACATAGCCTGGCTCAGTCACTACGTGTGTATTACAAGACATATCCATTTCAAGTACTGTTATCCTCAGAATTCTTTTTCTTAAATGTTTCCATGCTTTAAGTATCACAGTTTCTTTAGGTTTACCAAAATTTGTTTGTGTTGTAGATACCCCACAGACAAATGTTACTCATGTAACCCAACTGGAGAGAGATACCATCCTTGTATGCTTGGACTGTAAGTTTTTATTTATGAATGTCTTACTTTAACAAGACTTCTTTTATCTTAGTTTCTGAGTGACTTTTTTTCCTCTAGGTTGTATAAAAATAGTAAATCTCCAAGGAAGATTAAAATCTAGCAGGAAATTATCATCAGAACTCACCTTTGATTTCCAGATTGAATCAATAGGTAAGTCAAAGTTTTATAATTCTTTACATTATGAACTCCTTAAAATAATTTATCTGCTAATTATCCAAAATTAAAGATTGATACTATTAAGGATGCTTTTTTTAAAATAGAGGATATGGCTGGGCATGGTGGCACGCTCCTGTAGTCCGAGCTACTCGGAAAGCTGAGGCATGAGAATCACTTGAAACCTGTGAAGGGGAGGTTGCAATGAGTTGAGATCGTGCCATTGCACTCCAGCCTGGGTGACAGAGTGAGACTCTTGTCTCAAAAATAAAAATAGAGGATATAATAAATATGAAGTCACTATCAGCCTTCATTCTTACACATTCTCTAAAATAGTTTAATAACTGTAGTGTAGATCATGTTATCTTCCTTGTAAGAAATAATGTCATTTCTCATAACATAGTTTTGAATTCCCATTTCCTGCAGACTCCTATAGGGTTTTTCTATAAGTATTTTAAAATTCAGTACTTAGTATACCAGATTCTGTTTTGGCTGTTGTACCTGCTGATCAGAGAATTTTAAGTATATGGAAGTTTCTTCTTGTCATTCTCACGTTTTGCTTAATAGGAGTTTTTTTCTGGAAAAGGATTTCTGACAGAATCAATATTTTTAAAATGACTACATTCAAGAAAAATAAGGTGAAAATTATCTTATATAGGATAGTGCTGGGAAAATGAATGGTGATTAATATTTAACTAGGCACACTTTTTCTGGTGTTCCTTATCAGTAAAATAAAGATATTTGCATGTATGTATATTAGCAGAGGGTAAGGCTAAAGTCAGTTAGTTCATTGTCTTATTCCAGGTTCTGTTTTCTGCATTCTTCCAACTAGAATGTCATTCATCCAACAAACAAATGATTATAATAAGTCAGTTTCGAGGGATATCTGATCAAGATGTTAAAATGGAATCTCTGCTTTCAAAGACGACATAGCCAGGGTCAAAAAGCAAGATCAACAACAGAATCTCAAAGCAGTATACAGGTCTGAAGCTAACAGGCCCGCTGGGCTCCAGTTATAGAAGTATCCCACAGGAGATTGAGCACCACAGCCAAGTTCATTGCTTGTAGTGCCTGGTAATCAGGCATGATGGTTTTTTATCTACCTCCCCCATTAAAGGAAGAGATAATCCCTATCCTGTGCAAACTGTTTCAGATTGCAGACAAGGAATTCTGAATAAATCAGTGTTTAATACTGATGCTAAAATCAAGCAAGATTAGTACAGAAAACAAAAATTATAATCTTATGAGAATCGATTTTTTAAAGTATAAATAAAATATTAGCAAATAGAATTACACATTATCAAATAGTAGACTATCCCAGGAAAGCAAGGATGGTTCAGCATCAGAAAATGTATTTATGTAATACATGACACCAAGTTTTAAGAGAAAATCATGTAGATGCCCAAAAAGCATTCAGTAAAATCTGTCATTAATGATTTTTTTAAATAATACTTCTTAGCATATTGGGAATAGAAAAGAATGTCCTTCACCTAGCAAAGCCTGTTAAAAATATGTCTAATGATCAAATTAATTCCCATTAAATTGGAGAACTAAATAAGGATGTTTGCTATTATTAAATTTCAATATTGTGTATTAGACGAGAAAGGGAAAATATGAGGATTAGAAAGAAAAAGATGAAAAGATCATTTTTTGCTGGTGGTATGATTATGTACATAGAACATTAAATCCTATAATAAATTACAAGTGCTAATAAGAGAATTCAGAGTTGCTGGATATGAGTAACACCAAAGAATAGCTTTCCTAAATAATCAGTGAAAAACTTAATTGGAAGAAAGACCCCTTTCACAATGGCAATAAAGTAACATATATAAGAATAAATGAAATCCAAACATTTTTAAGATCGTTATCTAGGAAACTCCAAATTATTTTTTTAAAGACATTAAAGAGTCAGCAAGTGAAGAACTACATCGTGTCCATGGGTAGAAAGACTTAAATGAGAAAGATGCCAGTTCTTCAGTTAATCCACAGGTTCAGTGGATCTGCAGTAAGAATCCCAACATGATGTTTTGTGCCACTTGATAAGCTCCTCTTAAAATTCATATGGAATGGCCAGGCACAGCGGCTCACGCCTGTAATCCCAGCACTGTAGGAGGCTGAGGCAAGAGAATTGCTTGAACCCAGGGTTTTGAGACCAGTCTGGACAATTTAGGGAGACCCCATCTCTACAAATAATTTTTAAAAATAAAAAATAAATGTATATGGAAGAGCCAGAGACCAAGAATAATAAAATAAATGTTGACAAATCCTTTTCTACCCAATATTGAAACTTACTATAAAGCCATAGTGATAGTGTGATAGCAACACAGGAATAAATAGGTAGAAGAGTAAGACAGAAGAAAGGGCCCAGAAATAGACCCACGTGTAAATGGAAATTCATGGCATTATGTATTAGTGGGAAAGAAATGGGCCATTCAACAAATGATGCTGTTACAGTTGGTTACCTGCAGAAAACAAAATAAGATTTCTTCCTCCCTGAATACATGCAAAAATGTGTTTTAAAAATGTATATATAAAAGGCAAAACTAAATCTTGTTCTACATGCCCTGTGCTTCAGTAATTCTATTTATGAGTGTCTACCATCAAGAAAGATTTGTACATGTATTCAAGATGTACAAAAATGTTTATTGCAGAATTGTTTGTAATAATGAAAAACTCAAAATAACCTAAGTGTTTATCATACCAAATGTATGAGGGTTGGAAACGTTCAATATAAAATTTATATTGATAGTATAAGCTTGTAGTAATAGTGAAAACATGCATGAGGTTGATAAATACCAAATTTATAATAGTGGTTATCTCAGGGATGAAGGAAAGGCCAGAATTGGGAATAGGGCAGGGTACATAGGGGATGCCAGCTGTGTTTGTACCCTGGCAGAATGTTAGGATTTGATTGTTGGGTGGTGGATACACGTGTATTTCTATGCTGTTTTCTGTATTTTTCTGTATGTTTGCAGTATTTTATTTTTGAATATTATCAAAACAGGCCTAATGCAGTGGCTCATGGCTTTAACCCTGGCACTCTGGGAGGGCGAGGCAGGCAGATCATTTGAGGCCAGGAGTTTGAGACGAGACTAGCCTGGCCAACATAGTGAAACCCCATTTCTACTAAAAATACAAAAAAAAATCTATAACAAAAATATTTTCAGCGAATTTTTTCCTACCAAAAAGATGCATAAGCTCTGTATAGTGTATTTTTAAACTTTTCAAATGTAAACATGCCATATATATATGGAATAGCTGACATTAGTTGTGAATTGCAATATTGCTATATGAGATAGAGGGATGAAATGATGCTTATCAGTTGAACTTTTGTACTATTAACAGTAATTGAGCTGTTCTTGCCTGCTAGTGTGCCTACAAGACAGTGTGCTAGCTTTCTGGAAACATGGAATGCAAGGTAGAAGTTTTAGATCTAATGAGGTAAGTAAATTATGTCCATTAAGTAGTCACAAAACATTGTCAAATTCCACTTCAAACAGTTTGATTCCTAAATGATACAAGTAATGCTTGATTGGCTAATTTTATTAATACTTACGTATTTAGTCTGTTAATAAAGTCAGTAGCCCGTACTCTATAGCCACCTCTCTCTCTCCACTACTCAACTTATTGCATATTTAATGTACTTCCAAATAATCACTCTAAAATTTAGAACAAGAACTTGGTAATCTGCTAAAAGTGAGCCAACTATGATTTTCTTTCAACTTTCCCAGAGGAACGCCAGGAGCAAGAGTGCTAGTGCTGGCTCTCTCTGGCCTTAAGCACCTTTTCTACCTGGTACTTAAGAAATAATGACCAGTACAGACTATAAGTAAAGAACTATATTTCTCTGGAAGCCCACTTGCCTCTTATTTTCAACATCCTTATTCCTTTGACATGCATATAATTCTTTGCCCCTTTTACCTTTCCTTTTTACTAACCTTTAGCTATGCATCTCATGAGTCCTTCCTACCTCACAGAAATAATTTAACTCTAAGCCATGTGACATATTCAAGTCAGTTCAACGTTTATGCTGGAAAGTTCTGAGGTTATAAACGTGAGCAAGATGTGGCACTTGCCCCCAGAATGTTACAAGCACATAAAATTGTCAGAAATTCTTCCAGTACCCCCAAGCCAATCTCAGTCATGTCACTTGGAAGGAAGCTTATTTGTTTCTTAAACTGTCATTCATTAAGCTCAGAGCGTTTATTTCTAACAAAGTAAGCAGTATACCACAGTGTTCATGAGCCTGGGTTCCAGAGTTGAGACACTAGACTTCAAGTCTCAAGTTTAGCTAGTTAGTAGCTGGGTGACCTTGGCATGTCACCTAACTTCTTTCTACCTATATTTTTTCATCTGTGAATTGAGTTGTTATGATTAAATGAAGCAAAGCATGTAATGTGCTTGGCCTGGTTCCTGACCTACAGTAAGTGTTTAAAAGGTAGCTGCTGGCCAGGTGTGGTGGCTCACGCCTGTAAACCCAGCACTTTGGGAGGCTGAGGCAGGCGGATCACGAGGTCAAGAGATCAAGACCATCCTGGCCAACATGGTGAAACCTCGTCTCTACTAAAAATACAAAAATTAGCTGGGTGTGGTGGCGCGTGCCTGTAGTCCCAGCTACTTGGGAGGCTGAGACAGGAGAATCACTTGAACCCAGGAGGCGGAGGTTGCAGTGAGCCGAGATTGCATCACTGCCCTCCAGCCTGGCAACAGAATGAGACTCCATCCCCCCTCCAAAAAAAAAAAAAAAAAAAAGGTGGCTGCTACTATGTTTCTAAAAGTAATCCTCACGAGTGGGCTCACGCTTTCTAAAATCACCTGAGGAACTGAGCAGGGAGATAAGAACAGTCAACAGCTAATAAACACTAGTCAGAGAAAGAAAAGCATTACAGACAAATAGAGAGTGGTTTAAAAACTGAAAGGAAAAAGTTCACCCAAAAAGTCACCTTAGAACTACACAGGCAGCCCATCAATACACACCTCCAAAAACGTTAGATTCTTCTAGTAGGCAAACCCCAAAATATGTTGGTAATCACAGTCATGATGAGCCACAGGTGTTGGAGTGTGCTGAGCGTGTTGTTTCCTGCAGGTGTGCTGGGTTACAACAGAAGCTAAGAGTCATTGGTGTTCAGAAAATCTAATTGTAGGGGTATTGATGGAATAAATTTAATTTCAAATCCATTTTTTCTTCAGCCTACCAAATTTTGGGGAGCTGCTACTGCCCTATATTTATTCTTAACTCCTCAACTGGTAATTGGTCATACTGAGGACTTCTTGAAGGATATATGGTCATTAGAAAATATCATTTCAAGAGAATGGGGAAGAAATGGGAAAGATAATTATTATGTATTGAGCACTTCCTTAGCTAGGCATTATACCCACTAATCCTCATAAGAACATTGCAGGGCACTACTGCATGGTAGAGCTTTTCAATCCCGTCTTGCATAAGGCAAAAAACCATTTCTAGCAGATTATATACGTTGCCCAGTAAGTGGGAGAACTGAGATTCAAACTCAAGGCATGTCTGGCTTTTTAATATTTCCTGTTAAACTACATGGCAGCCTTTTAAGTAAAAGAACCAGATCTAAGTAGCTTACTGCTGCCAGTAACCTTACCATTAGCATTAACATAAATGATGAAAGTTTCTAATTAATAAAATGGATTTAGTGCTTTGCTTTTAAATTTTTCCCTTGAAGTCCTATGATTTAACAAGGAAATCATTTTCCTTTGCCTGTATTTTATGATTAACTCAAAATTAACCACATTTCCCCTAGACTAACAAATTGATGTACCTACATGCTGACTTGAATAAATAGTCATGCAGGAATATATTTTCATTTTAGGGATTATGTTTCTTTTCTGTTGAATTATAATGAAGTGCTCATTGAAAATTTTGTGTCTTTAATTTCAGAAATTAAATTTATGTTTTAATTGAACAGGTAACACAAGAAATTTCAGATAGCACAAGAATTTTCAGGCTGCTTGGATCTGACAGGTATGAAAATGAGCTGTATTATTAAATACAGAGTACTAAACATGTTTTGTAGATCCAGCATGAAACGGATTTCTTTTTCAAGAGAATTGAAATGTCTGCAATATGTTCAGCATTGAATTTTTCACACTATAAGAATTCACAAGTCAGAAAGTTAGAAAGCCTTTGAAAATGTACCTGATCTTCCAAGTAACAGGAATGTATGGATCTGTCAGTACTAGTTTGCATTAAACATACTGACGTCTGATTTGTAGCAGAAGAAAGAGGAAATACCATATGTTAATGAACAGAACTTTTTGTTGTTAATGCCAGATAGGATTTTGGAGACCTGTTCTGATTGACTGTCGGGGATCTGTCAGGGTGGTGGGAGAAATTATAAAGTCATAGGAAATAGACACAAACCTTCTTGGAAGGCCAGAAGGTTTGCATAGCTTCAGTAAAAGATTTGGCTGAAGGCAGCTGAATTCTCTCTAAAGCTTAGGGCGTAGATACATAGGAATGTAGAAGAGTTTATCTAAATAGCTTGTTTACTCATGTTGTCCTAAAACCGATCTTTGATCATTCCGGGGCAGGACTGCTCTTTCCAGGGGAGAGCAACCAGATTAATTACCCACAGGTGTGTTGACTCAAAGCCTTTGTCATTAAATCTGTGCTGAATAAATGCCCACAGGGCCAGCTAGTCAGGGCACATGGCTGCTACAACTCTTTCTGTGAGTGCCCTGGCCCCCTAGCTGCTCTTTCACTGAATACTGGTGTCTGAGTATGTTATTCATCCATCATGCACCCTGGGTCTCTGGGTCAGACCCTGGCAGTTTAGCTTCTGATTCTTAAACTGCAAATCATTTTTAGAACTTGTAATAGGAATTAAGTTCCCCCAAATGATTTCTAATATAGGTTTCTCCCCAGTTCTGACTCTTAGAAGAACACTGGCCAGAGGTGGATGGTAGTGGACAGCAAAATTACTTCCCAGAGCTAGAACTGACCCTGTAATCACAGTGATAGCAAATGATTTCTGCCCACAATCAAATGAGCAGCATTTATAGAGACACATATTGGAGAAGCAATGGAAAATTTGGGGGCTAACATTAGTTTTCAAGAATAACTTTGTTTTGTTATATGTTTTTTGTTTATTACTTTTAGGGTCGTGGTTTTGGAAAGTAGGCCAACTGATAACCCCACAGCAAATAGCAATTTGTACATCCTGGCGGGTCATGAAAACAGTTACTGAGAATTGTTGTGCTTTGACAGTTAACTCTAGAAAGAAAGAACACTACCACTGCAACAGTAATGGATGCTTGAAGCTGTACAAAAGCTGCAGTAACCTGTCTTCAGTTACTTTTGTAATTTATTGTGGCATGAGACAAGATGGGGAAAATTTTGTTTTAAGTGGTATGGATATATTTAGCATATTGAACCACACAAGTGCTTAATTCATTGTTATGTAATCTTTGTACATATAGGCAGTATTTTTTCTGTGAAACTTCATATTGCTGAAGACATACACTAAGAATTTATGTAGATAATGTACTTTTATGAGATGTACAAGTAAGTGTCTTATCTGTACAGCTGTAAATGTTGATGAAAATGCAATTGGGTTAATATTTTAAGAATTCTTTAGTATATTCTTGGGTGTGGCTATATTACAAAATGGGATGCTGGCAATGAAACAATACATTTAACACTATTGTATTTTTATTATATGTAATTTAGTAATATGAATATAAATCTTGTAACTTTTAAAATTGTAATGGAGGCTGTAATCATTTTATAATCTTGTTTTTAATTTTAATGCAAGTACACTGGTGTTTATATTTGCACAAAGTATTGATATGTGATGTATTAAGTCACAAAAGTAAGCTGTGACATTGTCTATAAGCATTTGGCTCCACAAATGTATTTGGATTGTTTTCTATGTGAAGCAAACCAATTACAATTAACCACCTGTTGTAGTAACTGGTCTTTTTATATTTAAGCAGAATCCTGTAAGATTGCTTGTCTTTGCTTAAAAATAATACCTTTGAACATTTTTGAATCACAGAATAGCGGTACCATGATATAATACTGCAATTGTGGTCTGAATTACAGTATGCACAAAGAATTAATTAGCATTATTAAAGAGTCCTCACTAAACATTTCATATAATCACACTGAAGAACTGTAACATTCCATAGAGTGAAGTGGTTCAGATTTCTCTTGGAATTTTTCTTTTGTTGGCCTTATTTTATGATCCTTTTCATATTTCTTTTGACTTAGAGTATTAGTACATGGCCAAAATAATTTAGTTACTACCTCATACAAACAATATAATGGTTACTACACATCACAGGAACTTAGTTTTGGTTTAAGTCATTTTTGATTGCTTTTTTCCAATGGAATATGTATATACCAGGTTTTAGCAAAATGCACACTTTTGGCTCTTTTTGGTATATGTTCTTTATATTTTAATGTGAGTATATACACTAAGAACAAACTAAATTGTGATTTATGGTCTTCATTTATTTTAATTGATAATGGTTTTAAAATATGTTCCTGATTGTACATATTGTAAAATAAACATGTTTTTTAACATGTTGTTGTATAGTAGCTTGTCATCTGGTTTAATCTGTATATAGTAACACTAAAACATATTAAGGGGGAAAGCTTTATTTGTTTTGTAGTTAAATTCTTAAGTACTCAATTTTGCTCCCTCAAATCATGATTTTTATTTGATATGTGATTTCAATTTCATGAAGCTTTAATATTTCCACATAGGAGAAAAGGGCATCTTTTGCAGAATCTTTGACTTCCTGATAAGAAAAGTCAAACATTCATAGTTTTCTGGTTAGAGGCGGGGGTCCACAAACTACAGTCCTCAGACCAATCCAGCCTACTGCCTGTTTTTGTAAATAAAGTTTTAATGGAGCACAACACCACGTATTCACTTACATGTTGTCTATGCCGCTTTTGTGCTACAGTGTTAGAGTTGAGTGGCTTCTGAAACACTGTATGGTCTGAAAAGCCTAAAATTCTTACTTTACTGACTAAAGAATTCTTTAAAAAATTTGCTAGTACCTGGGTTAGAGAAAGTAAGGGAGCATTGGGAAATGCAGTTCTAGAGGTAAGGAAGGGGAAGATTAAGAGGGAAGAACTGGATTGGGGATCAAGAGGCACCATTTCCACTATTACTTATGCCACTACCTGTCACAATGACCTTGAATAATTTAACAGTTTCCACGTCTAAAATCGTACAGATGCTAATAACCATAACAGCTGTGTTCATTTATCACTTTTCTCAAACACATTGTGAATAATCTTATCATTAATGACTAATGGCTGTGTGTTAGGACACATCTTTGTCAGTATAACATTATCAATTTGCTAAAAACAGACTGCTGGAAAAGATTTTGAAGTGAAGATTTTTAAGTGATCAAGATTCTGTTCTTGGCTCTTATTGGCAAGGTTGTTTACCCTTTTTCTGAACCACGTTATTTTCAGTTTTTCATTCTTACAAGTTATATAAAGGGTCATATCTCAAAAAAATGTTCGTCATCACATTTAACTGTGAAACACTTAGAAACATTTTCAAAAAATAAAGTATACAACTGGTTGTGTATTGCCCCGAAGCTTTCTAAAGATATATCTGGAGTCATAATCTTGAGGGCTGAGGCTCAGTAACTTATATTTTTATAAAGTTGTACAAATTATTCTGATGTGCATCCCAGCATGAAAACCACTGGTGGGCACTAAGTTTAAATCACTGCTTCTGAGTGTGTCCAAATGTGCCTCAGAATCATCTTTGATAATAGTTAAAAGTGCAAATTTCTAGACTCCACCCAGAAATTTTTGATTATGAATCTTTATGTACGCAAAAGGAAGACAGCCACTCACTTAAATGTTGGAAACAATCTACTTCATCTTTATTGAAGTTCAAGCAATCTTCTTACTAGCTAATTGCATAGACACTGGTTTTGAGACGAATGAGATCCAACTGGTTGTGGGCCTAATGGCGTCATTCAGCTTGCACGTGTGACTGATTACAGCAGAGACCAGGAAACAAAGGACAGATTCTATCAGTTTTCACCATTACTGGTGGAGACGTGAAAGTATGTGCTATACAAAATAATGGGTAAACACTAAGAGGGCATATAAGAAGTTCCCAGTCCACGTATATGTGTGCGAGGTACTCATCTACATGCTTTATATAGTGGCACTTAAGCCCCAGAACACCCATGTGAGGTATTATTAACGCTGTCTTACAGATGAAGAAACAGGCACAGAAAGTTTTAGTAGCTTTGCCCAGGACTGTAGTTGGTAAATAACAGAGCTAAACTTTGAACCTAGGCACTTGATTCAAAGTGTATTCTCTTAACCACTGTGCAAGACTGTTACATAAAATACGTGCAGTGTATCCTCTGCCCACAGGAATTGGGTAGATGTGAATTTTATGAGTCTATTTGACTTTAGTGGAAGTGTGTTTGGTCTTAAAAGAGGAAGGAGATAAAGGTTTTGGGGTTGATTTTGTTGGTTAAAGATAGGAAATTTGAGCATGTATCTAAGCAAATGAAAGACGTGGAAAAGAAATGAGATGGATGAGAAAAGGAGAGGAGAGTCACCTGAGGGAAGGATGGAGATGCTAAACCCGGCCATGATCATGGGGAGCATTTTGCTGATGCTGAAACAAAGGACGTGTGTGCTTATTAACATACAGCATTTCTAAGTTAGTCGTGGCAACAAAATGGGGAAGCTCTGTCCAAAATTCTCTTTCCCAAGTAATACATTATCTCCACATAGCATTCATTACATGATTATTTGTTTTATTGACTTTCTTCCCTAATGGGTGTCAAACCTGTGTCTGATTCTAAGTCAGGCCCCAGATACTAGTACAATGCTAGGCGAATTAGGAAAATGGCCTCTGATCCATAGCTGCTTTTCACGCAAAAACCTACAGAAGTCTGCTGAAAAGGTAGTTGGATAATTAAGCAAGACCGAAAAGTAATGACTAATGACAGAGAATCTTGCAAACGGAAGGTCTCTGCCCAGGCAGGGAAACGAACTAATCAATATTCAACAGTTACGTGTGCTGCTTTTTAGTGCTCTCGATGCCTTGGGAAAGAAGGGGACATGGTGTAATCACAGTATTAAGGGGAAAGCGGTTGAAATGTTTCCTGAGCGCCCTCATGCATCTTTTGCTCCGTCCACACCCTGACGTTACAGGCTCGGCCCCGAGGTTATACCCACCCAGAGGAAGTATCAGAGCTGGGGCTACGGGCGCCAGGGGAATCCGCTCCGGAAGCCTCCCTGCGCAGCGCGCCCTAGCGTCCCGGTTGCCCGGGAGACGCCGCGGCGGTTCCGCTGGCTCCAAAGTCGCTGGGTCCGCTGCCGCCTCCTCCGAGCGACCCGCGCGGGAACTGGTCCTGGGGCTGCTCGACGCCGCTCGAGGCTGCGTCACCGTCGCCCTGTCCGTGCAGTAAGTGCGGATTCGGCCGGCGGCAGGGGGACGTAGGGCAGCGTGAGGGGTTGATGAGGTCAGCTTGCGGGGTCTAGACCGAGGCTCCCAGGTGTGGGAACCAAGAAAAGTTCCGCGAAAGAAAAGCGGGACCACCTTCCGCTTCGGTGGCCCCTGGAAGGGAAGGGGCGGGTTAGAGGTGGCAGCACTGACCGGATGCGGGTCCCTCGGAGCGGAAGCGGTGCTGCCCGGGGAGTGGGCGACGGGGCCGAGGAGCGCGCGAGGTGGGGGCCTACGTGTGGCCGAGAAGGAGAACTGTCATTAAATGAGGAAGGCTCAAGACCAGAGGCCTGGAAATAAAGTGAATTTATGCTTGACTTGCGTATCTGTTATGTGCACACGCGAAATGTGATATGTTTAAACAAAATTACTTTATTGGATTATGTATAATTATGTGGTATTCTGGTTTTCTGGGGATGCTTTTAATTAGTCCCATTGTATTGTCAACTGGACAGGTTTACAAATAGGTGTGTGTACTTTTGAAATTCAGTAATTCAGTGTTATGTTGATAAAACAATGATTTAATGGCCCATTTTACTAATCAGTTTTATTAAATATAAATTCATGTTTGGTTTGGTTGAAAACAATAAGAACAACATAGCAGGTTGTGACGTTAACAGCTTGTGGATTCCCTAACTGATCTGGTCTGGTCTTCAAAATCTCTTTTTCCCTCGTCATTCCTTTTTTTTTTTTTTTTTTTTTTTTTTGAGACAGGGTCTCACTTTGCACCCCAGGCTTGGGGGCAGTGGCGCCATCTTGGCTCGCTGACCTCCTAGGTTCAGCAACCTTGAACTCCCAGGTTCAGCGATCCTCTTGCCTCAGCCCCACAAGTAGCTGGCACTAGAGAGGCAGGACACCACGCCCAGCAACTTCTTTTGTATTTTTAGAGGAAATGGCATTTCACCACGTTGGCCAGGCTGGTCTCGAACTCCTGGCCTCAAGTGCTCCACCCGCCTAGACCTCCCAAACTCCTGGGATTACAGGTGTGAGCCACCATGCCTGGTCATCCCCGTCATTCCTAATGCCACTGTTTACATGAGTTTCCTAAAGTTCCTATATTAGAAAACGTGTTTTTTCACTCTTTTTTTTTTTTTTTTTTTTTTTTTTGAGATGGAGTCTTGCTCTGTCGCCCAGGCTGGAGTGCAGTGGCCGGATCTCCGCTCACTGCAAGCTCTGCCTCCCAGGTTCACGCCATTCTCCTGCCTCAGCCTCCTGAGTAGCTGGGACTACAGGCGCCTGCCACCGCGCCCGGCTAGTTTTTTTTGTATTTTTTAGTAGAGACGGGATTTCACCGTGTTAGCCAGAATGGTCTCGATCTCCTGACCTCGTGATCCGCCCGTCTCGGCCTCCCAAAGTGCTGGGATTACAGGCTTGAGCCACCGCGCCCGGCCTTCACTCTTCTTTTTTTCTACCTCTCCCTTTCTTGATTTTGTTTTCTTTCTTTCAGTCTATTCCTTAGGCTGGCTTGAGTCCTCAGGACTTGATTTGTGATACAATCATGGAAAACAACCTACCTCCAAGTCTATTCTGTTTCTGTGTACATCATTTTGCAAATCCTTGAGACTAAGGAAATTAAATAGAAATTTTCAAAGGATTTAATGAGGCACTGAAGTATCTACCTCTTTCGATAATCATCAGTGGGCTCAATTCTATACCTATCTGCCTTTGTACACAGAACTTTAACTTGAGAGTCAAATATTTAGTAAATTCTGAAGTCAGGAAGCCCTGTAGCCAAAAGGTATAAAGCTTCAGTTTGAAGGCCACAGATGACTATGAAAAATAATTTCGCCAGGCGTGGGTGGCTCATGCCGGTAATTGCGGCACTTTGGGAGGCCAAGATGGGAGGATCACTTGATCCTAGGAATTCAAGATCAGCCTAGGCAACATAATGACACCCCACATCTACGAAAAATGCAAACATTAGCTGGGCGTGGTGGCACATGCCTATAGTCTCAGCTACTCAAGAGGCTGAGGCAGGAGGATTGCTCAAGCCCAGCAGGTATGGGCTGCAGCGAGCCCTGATCGTGCCACTGCAATACAGCCTGAGTGACAGAGCGAGACCCTGTCTCAGTTAAAAAAAGACAAAGAAAAATATCTTTTTTTTTTTTTTTGAGACGGAATTTCGCTCTTGTTGCCCTGGCTGGAGTACAATGGCACAATCTCAGCTCACCACAACCTCCGCCTCCCAGGTTCAAGCGATTCTCCTGCCTCAGCCTCCCTAGTAGCTGGGATTACAGGCATGTGCCACCACACCTGGCTAATTTTGTATTTTTAGTAGAGACGGGGTTTCTCCATGTTGGTCAGGCTGGTCTCGAACTCCCCAGCTCAGGTGATCCGCCCGCCTCTGCCTGCCAAAGGGCTGGGATTACAGGCATGAGCCACCGCGCCCGGCCAAGAAAAATATTTTCAACCAATTGAATCTACTTTCTGCCAATAGTTATATCACCGTTTAATCTTGATTTCTTGTCCAATTACTATATTAATAATCAAAATATACTTATTGCCGTTGCTTTAAAAATAAGTCATTTTACATATTTAGTAGAAAAGTTAGAAAATAAAATTATGGTAGGGCTACAACAGAGGTCCACTAAGTACCAGACAATAGGCTAACAGTAGAAGTCAATGTGATAATGTTTTTGAAAGGGTGAAAGGAAGTGGTTAACACAGCACGGGAGCAGAGAAAGAGCCTGCCTTTGGGGATTGGGAGAAGCTAAGCAGAAAGACATTTGACTTGAACTTGAAAAAGATGAAGATTTAAGGGTCAGACATTCCAGGCAGTGGTATCAACGGAGACTTAGAGACCTGAAAGTGTTTGGGGAAGAATGAGAAGTGATGCTGGAAAGGTAAATTGGGACCACGGCGTAAGGAACTGTAAATATCATACTACAGTTTGAACTTTATTCTGTGGCATTTGAGGCCATAAGACATTTTCGAGAAAGGATATCTGATCCTGTTGATGTTTGAGAAAGGTGTCTTTGGTGTAATGAAAGTAAATATAAAGAAGAAAAGTGAGATAAGACACTTTAAAATAGCTCTATTTTGATATAATAATTTCAAGCTAGCAATAAGAGTATAATGAACTCTCAAGTATCTGGACTCACTGTTTACATTTTGCTCAATTTTTACGTTGTTTTATCGTTTTCTTTCTCTGTGTGTATATAACACGTGCATATTAATTGTTCTGTACCATTTGAGAGTAAGTTGCAGACATCAGATCCCTTTACCCTTAAATACATCAGTGTATTCCTAAGAACTAGGACATTTTCTTGTATAATCACAGTACAAATTACCAAAACCAGGAAACTGATATCAAATCTGCAGTCAAAATTTAGATTTCGCCAATTATCTTAGTAGTATCCTTTATGGTCATGTTGTTCCCCAGTCCAGGGTCCAGTTCAGGATCACACATTGCATTTTGTTTTCCCATCTCTTTAGTCTTCAATCCGGAGCACTTTATACCGTCAGTGCTTTGATCTTTTCTTTCACGACTTTGACATTTTTTAATTAAGAGTACAGGCCAGTTAGTCATAGAATGCCATTCAGTTTGGCCGCGTCTATTGTTAACTCATAATTAGATTTAGGTTTTGCATTTTTGCCAAGAATACCACAGAGGAGATGTGCCCTTCTCACTTGCACATTCGTCTTTTCTAGAAATTTCCTGTAATGGAATTATAAAATATGTGGGATTTTGTGTCTGGCTTCTGTTACTTAGCATTATGTTTTGGGGCATGTGGTTCTTTTTTTTTTTTTTTTTTTTATGTTCATCTACATTGTAGCAAGTTCATTCCTTTCTGTTGCTGAATAGTATTTCATTGCATGGATAATCCACATTTTGTTTACACATTCATCAGTTGATGAACATTTGGATTGTTTCCCATTTAGGGGTCTTTTATGAATAATGGTGCTGTGAACATTTGCTTACATGTCATTGTTAGCTCTATTTTAAAATTTTTCCTGGATTGATACTGAGGAGTGAAATTGCTGTTTATGGTTAATGTTTAAGTTAAATTATGTTTAACTTTTTTTTTTCTTTTTTGAGACGGAGTCTGCTGCTTAGGCTGGAGCGCAAGTGGCACAGTCTCGGCTCACTGCAACCTCCACCTCCCAGGTTCAAGAGATTCTCCTGCCTCAGCCTCCCAAGTAGCTGGGATTACAAGTGTGTGCCACCATGCCTGGCTACTTTTTGTATTTGTAGTAGAGATGGGGTTTCACGATGCTGGCCAGGATGGTCTTGAACTCCTGAGCTCAAGTGATCCACCAGCCTCGGACTCCCAAAGTGTTGGAATAACAGGTGTGAGCCACCATACCTGGCCCTATGTTTAACTTTTAAGACATTGCCAAACTGTTTTCCAGTGGTGCTGCGCTGCTTTACATCCTCACCAGTGATGTGTGTTGAGTTCCAGTTTCCATCTTATCAACACTTGATATTGTCAGTCTTTGGATTTTAGCCATTCTAATGTGTATGTAATGCTATCTTATTGCAGTTTTAATTAACACTTCCCTAATGGCTAACAGCATCCTTGCATGTGCTTAGTAGACATTTGTGTATCTTTGGTAAAATGTCTGTTCACATCTTTTGTCCATTTTTAAATTGGGTTGTTTAACCTCCTATTGAGTTGTAAGCATGCTCTATGTATTCTGGATACAAATATTTTAGATATATGATTTGCTAATATTTTTCTTTAGTCTGTGGCTCAGCTTTTCATTTTCTTAATGGGGAAATTTTTTGAGGAGCAAAAGATTTTAATTTTGATGAATTCCATTTTATCCATTTTTTCTTTTATGAATCATGCTTATGGTGTCATATCTAAGAAATCTGCCTAACTGAAAATCACAAAGATTTCTCTCCTCTTTTTTTTTTTTTGTCTAGAAGTTACACAGTTTTAACTCTTACATTTTGGTCTGTGATCCATTTTGAGTTAATTTTGGTATACTGTGTGAGGTGTCTGTGTATTGTGTGTGTTTGTTGTTTGTTTTGCATATGGATATCCAATGGTCCTAGGATCATTTGTTGAAAAGACTATTCTTTCTTTATCAAATTGCTGCAGCACCTTTGTCAAAAGTCAGCTGGGCCGGGCACAGTGGCTCACGCCTGTAATCCCAGCACTTTTGGAGGCCAAGGCAGGCAGATCACTTGAGGTCAGGAGTTGGAGATCAGCCTGGCCAACATGGTGAAACCCCATCTTTACTAAAAATACAAAAGTTAGCTGGATGTAGTGGCACACGCCTGTGATCCCAGCTACTCGGGAGGCTGAGGCAGGAGGATCGCTTGAACCCAGGAGACGGAGGTTGCTGTGAGCCAAGATCACACCACTGCGCTCCAGCCTGGGTGACAGACTGAGACTCTGTCTTAAAAAATAAAATAAAAATAAAATAAAATTTAAAAAGTCAATTGACCATAAATAAAAGGGTTTATTTCTTGACTCATTATTATGCTTCATTGATAAATGTCTTTATGCCGGTATCACAGTCTTGATTTACCATAACTTTATAGTAAAATTTGAAGTCAAATTTAAAATAAATATTTAACTATTCCAAATGTGTTCTTTTTCTAAGTTGATTTGGCTGTTCTGGGTCCTATGCATTTCCATTTAAATCTTAGGTTCAACTTCTTCCCAAAAAAAGCCTGTTGGAATTTGTATAAGGAATTAATTTTTTTTTAATTTTGTTTATTTTGGTTTTTTAGACACAGGGTCTTGCTGCATTGGCTAGGCTAGAGTGCAGTGGCATAATCATAGCTCACTGTAGCCTCTAACTCCTGGGCTCAGGTGATCCTCCCACCTCAACCTCCCAAGCAGCTGAGACCACAGGCGAGGGCCACTACACCCTGGCTAATTATTATTATTATTTTAAGAGATAGGGTCTCACTATGTTGACCGGGCTGATCTCAAACTTTTGGGCTCAAGCAATCCTTCTACCTCAGTCTCCCAAAGAGCTGGGATTACAGGCATGCGCCATCACTCCCAGCCAGGAATTAGTTTATAGATGAATTTATGAAAAACTGATGTCTTTTGAGTTTTCAAATCCATGAACATGGCATTTTTCTTCTTTTATTTAGATCTTTAATTTCTTTCAATGGTGTTTTGTAATTTTCAGTATGCGGGTCTTACACTTCACTTGTTAAATTTATTCCTGAGTATTTTATTCATTTTTACATTAATGTGGATGGAATTGTTTTCTTAACTTTATTTTCAAATTGTTTGTTGCCATTATATAAAAAAAAAATTTAATTTGCATCTTGATCTTGTATCCTACTGCATTGCAAACTTGGTCATTATTTCTAGTAGACTTTTTATAGATTCATTAGGATTTTCTGTAGATAGTATCATGTCATTTCTGGATAATGACAGTTTTACTTTTTATTTTCTTTTTTAAAAAATTGTTCATATATATTTAGCACTTCATTGAATAATCGTTTATTTTATATAGACAGGGTTCTTGCTGTGTTACTCAGGCTACTCTCAAAATCTTGCCGTCAAGCAATCCACCCACCTTGGCCTCCCAAACTGTTGGGGTTAGAGGTGTGAGCCAGTGCCTGGCCTTACTTTACATTTTCAATGTATATGCCTTTAATTTCCTTTTCTTGCCATATTGCACTGGCAAGAACTTTCAATACAATGATAAATAAAAATAGTGAAAGCAAACATCTTTTTTCCAGTCTTAGGGGTAACACATTCAATCTTTCATCATTAAGCGTGATGTCAACTGTAAATTTTTCACAGATGCCCTTGAGGAAGTTCCCTTGTATTCGTCATGAATAAGTGTTGGGTTTTGTCAAATTCCTTTTCTGTGTGTACTGAGGTGATCATGTGATGTTTTTCTTTTATTCTATTAATATGGTATTTTATATTATTGATTTTCAGTATTAAACCCACTTTGCATTCCTGAGATAAGTCCCACAGAGTCATGGTATATAATCTTTTGTATGTTTCCGGATTTGGTTAGCTAATTATTTTATTAAGGATTCTTGTGTCTACATTCATGAGAATAAGCTGTGTTCTTGTGATTTCTTTGTCTGACTTTCTGTCAGGGTGATATTGGCCACATCGAATGAGTTGAGACATGTTCCCTCCTCTTCTATTTTTTCAAATAGTTTGTGAAGGATTGATATTAATTTTTCTTTGGTAATGTTTGGTAATATTTACCTGTGGTGCTGCTGTCTCATCCTGGGCTTTTCCTTGTGGGTAGATTTTTAATTGCTGGTTGAATTTATTTACTTGTTATGGTTGTAATCAGATTTCTATTTCTTTTTGAGTCATTTTGGCATTTTGTATCTTTCCAGGCACTTGTCCAACCAACTTGACTAATTTGGTTATGTAAACTTATTTGGAATATTGTCTTTTAATTTTTAAAATTTATGTAGTATGGTCCTAATTTTGATAACTTTTCTTTCTTTTTTCTTGCCTATTCTAGCTAGAGCTTCGCTTTTGTTGATCTTTTCAAAGAAACAGTTCTTGTTTATTGTTTTCTATTGTTTTTCTGATGAAGAGTCAGCCATTAAGCATATTGTTGTCCCTTGTATATGAATAGTTCTCTCTTTTCAAGATGTTGTCTTTAGCTTTCAGTAGTTTGGCTATGATGTATCAAGGTATGGATTTCTTTGTGTTTATCCTATTTGGAATTCATTGAACTTTTAAGACCTGTATATTAATGTTTTCCATTAAATTTGGAAGGTTTTGGCCATTGTTTCATAAAATATGAATTTCTGCCATTTCCTCTTACTCCTCTCTTTCTGGGATTCTCATTACATGTATACTGATACTACTGATTTTGCCTCCATCGGTCTCTGAGGCTCTGCTCATCTTGTTTTTCTTCTTTCTTTCATTTTGACTATTTTTTATTGGTCTATTTTACTGATTCTTTCTTCTCTCATCTCAGATCTGCTGTTTGTCCTATCTACAGGATTTTTCATTTCTGTTATATTTTTTTACTCTAAAATTTCCATTTGGTTCTTTTTTATTTTCATTTTTCAGATTGAAATTCCCTCTTCATTGAGTCATTGTCATCATATTTTTCTTTAATTCTTTAAATTATAATTTGCTTTATTTGAACTTATTTTTAACAGCTGCTTTGAAGCCTTTGTCAGTTAAATCCAACGTCTGAGTCTGCTCAGAATCCATTTTTATTGACTTTATTTTTTCTGAGTATCAGTCACACTTTCCTTTTTCTTAGCATGTCTCCTAATTTTTTTTCTTTCTTCTTCTTTCCTACTTCCTCCTAAAATCCAGTTTTATCTCCTAATTTTTTTTGTTGAAAACTTAACATTCTGGGTAATATTATAGCAATTCTGGTGTGTTTGTTGTTGCGGTTGTTGTTGTGGTTGTTGTTTCGATACAAGGTCTCACTCTGTCTACAAGCTGGAGTGCAATGGCATGATCATAGCTCTACTGTACTATAACCTTGAACTCCCAGGCTCAAACCATCCTTCTGCCTCAGCTTTCTGAGTAGCTAGGACTACTGGCATATACCACCACACCCAGATAGTTTTTAAAATCTTTTCGTGGAGACAGGGTCTCACTGTGTTGCCCAGTCTGGTCTTGAACTCCTGAGCTCAATCAATCCTCAGGCCTCAGCCTCCTAAGTAGATTAATGGCATTTTTTACTCCCACCTATTGCCTATTTGATTATCAATAAGCTTGTTCATCTTTCTTTCCCTCTTCATTCTTTTAACATAATTTAGTTGCATTACTTTCTACTTTGTCAGAATTTATAATATTTATTTCTTATTCTTCCACTCTTGTTTCTACCTTTACTTTGGTCTTTAAATATATTAAATGCTCACCATACATCCTTTTACTGAAATTTTTCCAGTCAACTCTTGGTTGGATGAAGGTCTTTCACCAATACATTCAAGAGGACTATGGGTACAGTATTCCTTCAGTTCTTGCATGTTTTAAAATATCCACTGGGTGTGGAGGCTCATGCCTATAATCCCAACATTTTGGGAGGCTAAGATGGGAAGATCGATTTAGCCCAGGAGTTTGAGACTAGCCTGGGCAGCAAACCAAGACCCCATCTTTACAAAAATAAATAAAATTAGCCAGGTGTGGTCCCAGCTACTTGGGAGGCTAAGGTAAGAGGATTGCTTGAGCTTGGGAAGTCAAGGCTCCAGTGAGTCATGATTGCACCACTGCACTTTAGACTGGGCAACAGAGCAAGACCCTGTCTCAAAAAAAAAAAAACGATAAAAACTTTTTTAAATGTTTATGTATAGCTTTACACTTGAAGGACACAGCTTGACTAAATATAAAATCCTTGGTTTTCATTTTCCCTTGAGTTTCTTTAAGATGCTGCTACACTGTTACCTTGTAGTGTGCATTGCTCTTGATAAGTCTGATGTCACTCTAATTCTCTTACATTTATTTAATCTTTTTGTCTGGAGGCTCGGAAAGTATTTTCTTTATATTTAATTGTTTTATTCAAATATGTCTTGGAGTTAGTTGTTCTGGGTCAGTTTTCCCAACTACCTAGTGGGCCTTTTCAATATATATAATTAGATTTTATTTTATTTCCAGAAAATTTTCTTGGATTATTATTTCAACTATTGATTCTGTTTCATTGTTATGTCTTCTTCAGGGACTCCAGTTATACATATGTTGGGACTGCTTTTCCTGTCTCCATTTCAACTTTCTATCTAAACTTTTACCTTTCTTTCTTCCTTTTAATTCTCATAATTACTGTTCTGCCTTTCTTTAATGCCCCAATCAAATTTTCACTTGAATCTATTCTCCTATCAGCATCTCATAATTTAGTCATTTCTGAGATGATTTTGTCTTTTTCTGATGATTCTTTTCTGAGTTCAATCAACTATCTTTTTATGTCTTTTTATCCAAATCTACACATCAGTAGCCAAAAGAAAAAAGTAAAAACATAGGCCGGGCGCAGTGGCTCACACCCGTAGTCCCAGCACTTTGGGAGGCCAAGGCAGGCAGATCACAAGGTCAGGTCACGAGACCATCCTGGCTAGCATGGTGAAACCCTGCCTCTACTAAAAAATACAAAAATTAGCCGGGAGTGGTGGCACATGCCTGTAGTCCCAGCTACTCAGGAGGCAGAGGCAGGAGAATCACTTGAACCCAGGAGGTGGAGGTTGCAGTGATTGCACCATTGCACTCCAGCCTGGGCAACAGAGCGAGACTCTGTCTCAAAAAAAAAAAAAGGAAAAAAGTAAAAATAAAATATATATATTCTTAAATAATTTTCGTCCACTTGTGATTTTACTATTTGAATTTCTGCTTCAGAGTGGCTTTTTCATATCTCCAAATAGTGAGAGGATATTTAAATCAGTTTAGAGTGTTTGTGTTGGTTTTCTTTTGCTTCATGGTTAGATTTTGTGTGTGTTTTTTTATAAATGATTTTCATTAACTGAAAATTTTGGGTTCTCATTTCTTTTTTCTTCCAATAATAGCTTGTACAGGGATGGCTTTCCCCTGTTTCATTTCTCGGGCAAGTTTTGGCTGTTAGTAACTGACTATCATCCTAGGCCAAGAGAGTCTTTTCTGTCACCATAGTAAAGTGCAGTTTCTTTCACTGATGACACTTTTTCCCCATCTTAGTGGTGATGGGAGGATTCGCATGTCCTTCAATTCAGAATTCTCTTTTGTCTTGCAAGATGCCAAATTTATCCCTCTTGCTTCTTTTTCCCTTCACTGTCCAGTCTCCAACAGGTGTCTTTCCCTTCCCTCTTGTCCTTTTATTCCCCCAAAATGGTGCCACACTGACTAGTGCCACCTTGATACCCATGTCCTTTTACACCCCTTCCTTGTAGTGAGTGCTCTGATCTACCAGGACACTCTTGGGGTATTTTTACACTTGTGATGTGTTTTCTCTTTGGGAAGGAGGTGATCTTTCTTAGTCTTTCTTAGTCTTTCTCAGGCCCTTCTTTTACTCTTCTTTCTTACAGCTTTTTAGATCTCATCCGTCTCATATCTTTGCCTTCTGCCAAGGTTTATAGTGGGAGCTCACGCGATAACCCCTCCAGAATTTAGGGGCTTTTCTTTTCTTTTTTTTGAGATGGAGTCTCGCTCTGTCACTCAGGCTGGAGTGCAGTGGCACGATCTCAGCTCACTGCAACCTCCACCTCCTGGGTTCAAGCAATTCTCTTGTCTCAGCCTTCGGAGTAGCTGGGACTACAGGCACATGCCACCATGCCTGGCTAATTTTTTGTAATTTTAGTAGAGATGGAGTTTCATCATGTTAGCCAGGATGGTCTTGATTCCCTCACCTCGTGATCCGCCTGCCTCAGCCTCCCAAAGTGCTGGGATTACAGTCGTGAGCCACCGCGCTCGGCTAGGCTTTGCTTTTCTGCCTAAGTTTGTAGAGTCCTCTGTCTTCTTTGTTATATTGAAGGCATTGGATTTATGTGGTTTTATTTGTCCTGTTTGATTTGTATTGCTTTGTGGAAGATATATGAAGAGATTAGGTTTAGGCAGCAGTCACTGTCCTTGGCTACCTCAAAGCCCCCCACCATGTGTACCTTGACAAGCCATTTAGGCATAATGTGGAGCACGTTTGTGAACATTGGGTATGGACAGAGGATAAGAAAGAAGAGAGGGCCTTTGGTTTAGAATGTTCCAATTTTTAGATGATTCTGTCCATTCATGTAGAGGTGTTCATCAAGCAGTTGGATAGTTGGTCTGGATCTCAAATAAGAGAATAGAAATTACTACCTCCAGAAACTCTGTTATAATCCTGGTAAACTGGAATTAGAGCTGTAAATTCCAGAAAGGAATTTACAGGAATTGGTCTAATTCCAGCTTGCATACTCAGACTCATTTTCCATGAACATATAGTAGGGCTTTTGAAAACAGAAATATTGAGAGGTTATTAGGTGAGGTACTATTTTCTGGAGCTTTATTTTATCGTATTTAGCAATTTGGTTGATGTAATTACGAGATCTAAATATTAGTCTGAGGAATAGTCGTTACTGAATCTGTTGAGAAAAAAGTAAAAACATAAATCAATAGATCAAATTAACTACCTAGGGAGAAATAAGAAAATAATGCATAAATTAAAACTTCATTATTAAGCTTTTTGTCATATTTATAGTTTCCCCCAATAACTGTAGTACTTATCAAGTAGGTTAAATTAACAAATCTATAAAGTTTTATACCAATAACTTTATCGCATTTTATTTTAGAGACAGGGTCTCACTCTGTCACCCAGGAAGTAGTAAAATGGTACAATCATAGCTCACTGTAACCTCAAACTCCTGGGCTCAGGTGACCTCCCGCCTCGGCTTCCAAAAGTGTTGGGATTACAGGCATGAGCCAATGCTCCCAGCCAGATGCTAATAACTTTCTAAAGCAAATTCCCAGTTTCTCCTACTCTCTTTCCAGCCATCTATTACTATGCAAATGTATGCATGCTCACATCTAACTATCTTTAAAATAATAATACCTAGGTAAAAATACAGTATAACTAATAGGGTTTTCAGAACATAATCTGTGATGGATTTTCCATGTGTTACTTGAGTGTGTGCTTGAATTTTCTTTCTTTAATAACAGAGAAAACCAAATTCATCCCCCCTCCCAAAAAAAAGCAGCACTGCAAAAAATAGTATATCAGTAGTCATTTTATCCAGGTAAACATTTTTCTCCATTGTATATTTTTATGGTGGCAAGTGGAAGTAGATGATTTCTTTCACCATTGAGATAATCTGCAGATGGAAAAGACAATATTATTAGAGAAGTTTTAGAAAATGTGTACTCATTTGAAACAAGAGAAATTGACAAGTAGTCAACTCTTTCACTTGACATTTTGTTAATACCAAGACCTGGATAAAGTGGTTCTTCGAATTATACATTATTTTTGTTTGTTTGTTTTTGTTTTTGTTTTTGAGACGAAGTCTTGCTCTGTCACACAGGCTGGAGTGCAGTGGTGCGATCTCAGCTCACTGCAACCTCCACCTCCCGGGTTCAAGTGATTCTCCTGCCTCAGCCTCCCAAGTAGCTGGGATTGGAGGCCAGTGCCACCACACCCGGGTAATTTTTTGGTATTTTTAGTAGAGACAGGGTTTCACCATGTTGGCTTGGCTGGTCTCGAACTCCTGACCTCAGGTGATCCACCTGCCTCGGCCTTCCAAAGTGCTGGGATTACAAGCATGAAGCACCACGCCTGGCTGAATTATGCATCCTTTTGCACTTAACTGAGAGGCTGTGTAATGCAGTGATTAAAATTGTGTTCTTTGAGATCTCACTGCCTGGGTTCTAATTCTGTATTACCTTCACTGTGTCTTTTCTCATCTGCGTAATTGGATAAAAATAACACCTACTTCATAGAATATTTGTGCAGATTCTATGTAATTTGCACAGAACAATGTTAAGTGCCATTATTATTGTAATTGCTATTAGGTTATATTAACAAGATTCTACTGGATAAAGTGGGGTGGGGTTTTGAGACTAATTAGAATTTTTCTATTTTTAATTCTTAAACTGATTTATTTAAATATGTTGACCTTAGTCACCATTTAACATTTACTTTGGTCACCAAAGCATTCATTCAGGAATGGATGACACAAAACAGAAAAACTCAGTATTTCCATAGAAATCACTATAGATGTGAAAGAATTCATGAAGAATGAATGCTTTTTGCGTGCTTATTATTTTCTTTCGGGGCTAAGAACTTCAGAATCTGTTCTTCCATGAAAATAAAAACTAGGAGCAATAAATGCCCTGAAAGGATCTTGTTATTGTTTTGACTTTTTGAGACAGTTGTTGCCCAGGCTGGAGTGCAATTACTGAATCTACACAGTCTCAGCTGGGTTCAAGGGCCTCCTGAATAGCTGGGATTACAGGCATGAGCCACCACACCTGGCTAATTTTGTATTTTTAGTAGAGATGGGATTTCTCCATGTTGGTCAGGCTGGTCTCAAACTCCCGACCTCAGGTGATCCGCCCACCTCAGCCTCCCAAAGTTTTAGGATTACAGGTGTGAGTCACTGCACCTGGCCTGTTTTTGTTTTAAAGGCTGCTTTGTTCAATGGTCCATGCTCTTTCTTCTCTCCACCAGGTGGAAGTATAGCACTTTTTGTACCATATCTTCTTACACAACTTCTCCTAGTCATTGTGTATGCACTTGGGTTGGAAGAGAAAAGATAAACAGCATATTCCAGAGTATGAAATGTTCCTTCAGCTGGATTTTACAGCATCATATTTCGATTATTTATTTGAGGATAATGAAAACAATCGATGGGATAAGTTTCTTTTCCACAAATTCTTTTAATTCAACTGAGGTCAACATAGAACAATTGTCAGAAATAGTATATGAAATCTTTTGATAGGTGGAAGAACTGCAGAGGACTAAACTAAGAAAATAATATCCAAATATTTTTAAGTGGATTTCCAATTAATTGATGAAAATAAACCTTTGGCATCTGGGCAGATTGGTTGTATATAAACTGTGAGAACATTGTCTTTTATAGCTTGATTAAGGCAAGTCTACCTTATTTTCCAGGTGTAACATTGTACTGCAAGTCAATCGCTAACAGTACTAACTTAAGTCACTTCAGCTGTAATGGAGAAGTATGAAAAATTAGCTAAGATTGGAGAAGGGTCTTATGGGGTTGTATTCAAATGCAGAAACAAAACCTCTGGACAAGTAGTAGCTATTAAAAAATTTGTGGAATCTGAAGATGATCCTGTTGTTAAGAAAATAGCACTAAGAGAAATACGTATGTTGAAGGTAAGTTAACTTTATATATATGTAAAATATCATGGTATTGAGTGAAATATGCATGCTAAAATTACAAAGAATTTTAAAGTTATTTTTCCCCATTGGACTTAAATTCGTTTGTATCAGCACCTTTGGGTAATAAGTTGGTTATCACTTTGGACTTTGGCCACTCTGATTTTGTCTGATGTGTATGAATGCAGCTACAGATTGTTATATTGAAAAGAACTTTTATTCTTGTTAGTAAATATCCTAAGTCCACTCACCCCAGTGTTTACACTTGCCCCCAACCTCGGCCCTCCTCTGGATGTCCCTCCAAATACTTCCCCTACCAACCAGCAACCGAAAGAGCACCTCCTGGCACAGAGAGTCAGTCCCACAGGACCGCACCAATGCCCTGGTAGGCATTGACATTCATTGGTTCCTGCCTGCACTGCACCCCAGGTTATTAGACATACTGAATATCACCCCCAGTGACGTATACAATTTTTACATCAAGGTTTTTGTTATAATTGTTTTCACTCTGATAAGATTTGACATGTAAGATTCCTAAGTTCTCAATGTAAATTTTTTCTTACGCTAAAAATCTTACACTTTTAGAACTATAAGCGACCTTAGAAATGCTTCTTATCCAACACCCAATTTTCCACAGAGGAAACGGAGGTCTGGGGAAGCACTTCTCAAATGTTAGTATGCGTTGGAGTCCCCGGAGACCTTGTTGAAATGCAGATTCTGAGTTGGGAGGTCTGGGGTGGGCCCGAGATTCTGCATTTCTGGGTGCGGAAGCTGCTGGTTTGTGGGCTACACATTATGTAACAAGACCCTGTGATTTCAAGGACATACAGGCAACCTTCATTTTTGACATGTCGTCTGTTTTTAGAAAATCCCGAGAAATTCAGTTTGTAAGGGGGGCATAATAATTATCACTAATAATTATCATATTATCTCTCATTTTCAAATATTATTTCCCACAGGTTTCCTCAACTAATACATACTAGGGTTTTGTTTGAAATACAACTTGATACATAGAGTCTTTAGGAACATATCCATCATGTTTTTTTTAAAAAAGTTCACTATTACCTGTCAGCCAGCAGAGGGCGCGCTGGTCAGCTCGCCAGCTCTGGCACCCTCACTGAGCTAAGCTGCAGGGCGGGTCTGAACCAGGCAGTGTGGCTTTCTAATAAAAATAATGCTTTTACCTGCCAGCCTCTCCCTCCCAAGTCTTCAGATCAAGTTAATGCTCAGGTGGTACCTTCTGCATTACAAGTGCCCCAACTTGAGAATGAGGCTGTAAGGTAAAAAGTAGCCTGATTACGACTCAGCTTGGTCTCTGATGAAGGCCCTCAGAATGTCAGAATGTCCATCTTTCTGCTTTTGGTATGTTGTTTCCATGGATGCCCTGAACAGGTCCTTCTGTGATCGATCGACCTTACTTTTCTCACATAGTCCTGTTATTTAAATTGTGTTTGCCTCTCTCTCCTTACTACCTGTTTTTCTTTAGGCAAGTTACTGTTTTCCTGGGCTAGGTTAACTTCATTTGCAAAGGAGATACAAATTGCTGACCTACCCAAAGACAGGAGATTGGACCAGATTTAACCTGGACATTGCATCAAGCTGTAGCATCTGTAAATCTTTTACTCCCCTAGTAGAGACCCTGCTTTGCTTCCATGCTGTGGCTTTGCAGCAGCACAAAGCCACTGGCTTTTTAGATGACCTAGTCTCCTCCACTCTTTGCCTTTCTGCTGTTTTAGGCAGTGGAGCATATAGAAAACAAATTGGTTTGGTGCTTTGAGCTTTTCTTTTTTTTTTCCCCTTAGAGAGATGGGGTCTCAGTATGTTGCTTAGGCTGATCTCGAACTCCTAGGCTCATGCAATCGTCCTGCCTTGCTCAGCCTGGGCATATTTTTAATGTATAGTGGATTCTCTTTTCCCATGCTGTTGAGCAGCAGGCACACAGTTTTAGGGTGACATTTGTTTTGGTCAAGCCATGCTTATGTTAATAGATACTGAGGTAGAGGCATGCATCGTAAGTCTCTGTACCTAAAACTTTCTACTGGGCCTGCTATTTGTTGAGCTTCTACTATATGCAAAATGCTGTGTTCTCTCTATATATCTTTCTGGGTAAATGGTAGAGAGTGTGGAAAGTTGATTTGTCTACTACACTGGGAAAACAACAGGGAAGATGGGTTAGGAATAAGAGTGATCACGTATCCTAATTTGCCCAAGACAGTTCTGCTTTATAGTTTTTGTCCCAGTGTCCTGCCTGGTTCACATCTCCTTTCCAAAGTGTCCTGGTGTGGCCAGGCCCAGTGACTCACACCTGTAATCCCAGCACTTTGGAAAGCCGAGGCAGATGGATCACTTGAGGTCAGGAGTTTGAGACCAGCCTGTCCAACACGGTGAAACCCCGTCTCTACTAAAAATACGAAAATTAGCCAGGCATGGTAGCACGCACCTGTAGTCCCAGCTACTGCGAAGGCTGAGGCATGAGCATCACTTGAACCCAGGAGGCAGAGGTTGCAGTGAGCTGAGATGACACCACTGCACTTCAGCCTGGGCGATAGAGCAAAGAAAAAAAAAAGTGTCCTGGTGTGTATGCTAAATTATGTGGTCACCCTAGTTACAGGCAGAGTGACCATATGTGCTGGTTTGACTAGGATAGTCCTGGCTTCTACCCATTACCCTAGTTTGGAGGATAAAATTCTATAATCGCTGTAGTGATAGTCTATCCTACCTAATCAGCATTTTCCCTTAGGTTTACAATATTAAGCAGAGGCTGTGTTGTAAAATGCTTCTGTTTGGGAATAGAATTTAACACACAAAATATCTATGCATAAGAGAGAACAACAGAATCAAAGAACAATGCTGAAAATATAGTAAGTAAATTTAAAACACGGACTAATTGTGGGGACTTCTAGAAGAGACAGTTTTTTCCAATTTGGTGGTTAAGAACTAGTATTACTGGGAGCCAACACTAGAATCCAGACTGGATTTAAATCCATAAAATCCATGGCAATATGTAAGCTGAGTGGGTATTGATGATTTTTATAGTCCTTACTCAATAATTTCATTTCCTCAATTTTCTACTCAGGTTATTTTATGACTTGAATATATAGAATTTCCATAAAATACATAAAGTGGTCTTTGTTTTAGTGCAGTGTTTTAAGTTACATACTTTACTTGCTATCACCAGAGAGATTCAAGCAGTTTTGTTACCACTTATTATAGGTACATTGGATGAATCTTAAATCTCTTCCAACGTTAAGTTTCTTTAAGGGGTCTGGGGAGACGCTTTTACTAGTAACAGATCACTTAACTTTGCATTTCAATTCTTTCACAGCAATTAAAACATCCAAATCTTGTGAACCTCATTGAGGTGTTCAGGAGAAAAAGGAAAATGCATTTAGTTTTTGAATACTGTGATCATACACTTTTAAACGAGCTGGAAAGAAACCCAAATGGGTAAGTAATCTGGAAACTGAAATTCCTTACAGCCAGTTCTCAGTTTCATTTTCTGTGGAATTAACCATAGCAGATTTCAAATCCCAGCCGCAATTCCCCTCTCTACCAAAATGCATCTGGCTACCCCGTCCAGTCTCAGTTAGGATGTCTTCAAAAGGCAAACAATGATTTACCTATAGGAGTTATAATTAGGAAGAAAAGCCTACTGCAGATATAAAATAAAAATGAATTTGAGGCTGAATTGCATATTGGATTATCTGAATTCAAGGAATGAACCATGGTTTGATACTAGGAAACCTATTCATGTGATTCACTAACAAGTTAAAGGATAAAAAATACATATAATTGATAAATTTGAAAATTTGAAATGTCGATAAATTCAACATGCTTTCCTGATGATTTTTTTTTTAATCCCTAGCGTCTAGGGTTAAAAGAATAGTTTCTTTTTTCTTTTCTTTTCTTTTTTTTTTTTTTTTTGAGATGGAATCTCACTCTGTTGCCCAGGGTAGGGTGCAATGGCACAATCTCAGCACACTGCAAACTCCACCTCCTGGGTTCAAGCAATTCTCTGCCTCAGCCTCCCGAGTAGCTAGGATTACAGGCGCCTGCCACCACACCCAGCTAATTTTTGTATTTTTACTAGAGATGGGGTTTCACCATCTTGGCCAGGCTGGTCTTCAACTCCTGACCTCATGATCCACCTGCCTCTGCTTCCCAAAGTGTTGGCACACACACCTCTCTTCAAATCAACTGCCAATTTTATACTCAATGGTAAAACTAAAAGAACTTTCATTAATGTGAGGAAACAAGACAAGGATGTCAGCTGTCACCACTATAACGTAATGTTGTTCTGAGAACTCTAGCCAATGTAATGTAATAAGAAAAGCAAATAAAACATAGCTTTTGGAAATGAAATAAAATGGTCATTATTTGCAAGATATTACTGATCTACAAACTCTAAGAGAACCACCTAAAGAGTTATTAAAACCAATAGAATTCAGTACAGTGACCCCTATAACACTACAAATTCCACATGCAAAAACTAACAGCCTTTGTATCAAACAGCACTTCAGAAAATCTAACAGAGGATGGCTGGGTGCAGTGTCTCATGCCTGTAATCCCAGCACTTTGGGAGGCCGAGGCAGGTGGATCACTTGAACTCACGAGTTTGAGACCAGCCTGGCCAACACGGTGAACCCCTGTCTCTACTAAAAATATAAAAATTACCTAGGTGTGGTGGCAGGCGCCTGTAGTACCAGCTAGTCGGGAGGCTGAGGTATGAGGATTGCTTGAACCCAGGAGGCGGAGGTTGCAGTGAGCTGAGATCACACCACTGCACTCCCACCTGGATGACAGAGCAAGACTCTGTCTCAAAAAAAAAAAAAAAAAAAAAAAAACTAGTGGAGAAGGATCCCATTCAAATATTAACAACAACAAAAGTATAGGAATAAAGATAAAGAGTTGTTCTGACTCTACATGAAGACAGCTGCAAAACAGGTACATAAGGATTTTATTTAAATGAACATATGTTTCTAGATGGAAATATTCATGATTATAAAAATATTGCCTCTACAGTTTATTTATTAAACAAAATTCTAATCAGAATACCAAAAGTTTTTTTTGAAACTTGAAAAAGACTAAATTGAGAAAAAAGAGACTTTTAACTGTCAAATGTTAAATCACAGTAGTTTGAGAGACTCCCTTTGACAAAAAAGTACCATAAATGAAACTAAAAAAGAAATGAGATATTGGGTAAACTATTTGCCAGAATTAATAAATTTTATATATACCTATGCAGATTTTATAAATAACATTTTTAAAAGGTTGACATCCAATTAATAAATATATTCATTCAAAAAAAACTTTCATAAATGTAGACTGCACCCAGCCAGTGCTAAGGCTACAGCATTGAACAAAGCACACACAGAAAAGGAGCTTCACCTTACCTTCCAGTGAATGTGGAAAGCAAATCATTAAAAAAGAGGAGGAGGCTGGGTGCAGTGGCTCCTGCCTGTAATCCCAGCCCTTTGGGAGGCTGAGGCGGGTGGATCAGTTGAGCTCCGGAGTTCAAGACCAGCCTGGCCAACATGGCGAAACCCATCTCTACAAAAACTACAAAAATTAACCTAGCCTCTCGTCCCAGCTAGTTGGGAGGCTGAGGTGGGAAGATCACTTGAGCTCAAGAAGTGGAGGCTGCAGTGAGCGGAGATCATGCCACTGCATTCTAACCTGGGTAACAGAGTAAGACCCCATCTCACTGGAGACAGAAGTCTTCAAAAAACAAAAAGAGAGAGAGAGAGAAGGAAATGACCAGTACACCTAAGAAAACATGCTTATCCTTCCCTATTAATCAAGGAAATTCAAAACTTTTTAGCAAGGTACCATTTCTCATCTATTACATTTGGCAAAGATTTTTCAAAATTTATTATACTCGGTCTTATCAACAGTCAGGGAATCAGACCTCCTCATTCATGGCTGGAGAGAGTGCCATTAGGAGGGCAATTTGGCAATATGTATGAAAAAAATTTAACTGTTTTCATCCTTTGATCAAGAGATTCAATTTAGAGAAATTTATAGTAAGAAAATAATCAGATCAGGGCAAAAAGTTATGCATATGAATGTTCAATACTTCATTATTTATAACAAAAATATTGGACTCCCCTAATTTTCCAGTAGTAAAGAATTGATTACAGGCATTTTAGTATATCCATCCATACAATAGTACAATATGCAGCCAGTCCATTAGAGAGCATGCTTCAGAACAATAGTTCATGTTCTGAGGAAATGTTCCTGGGATGATATATGAAAAAATGAGATAACATACTAGAATGTTAAGTATAATTAAAAATTGGAGTTTTCTCAGTATTCTGTGAATGCATATATATATTACTTTTAAAATAAAAATTAATAAAAAGACAATTAAAATGGTATATTAATTCATAGATCAATTTTATTCTGCACTACATAGGATGTTTTATGTTTACTTAGAAGACTGATATGTTCAGCCAGTCTATAAATTAATTTATAAATTAACATACATTTTCATGAAGTTAGAAATTTATGCTTACTTCATGTATTGTTCAAGGCCCTGAGACTGTTATAAAACATTCAATGCATACACCAGTTTGATTGAACTGAACATCTTTCTCTTCCCTACTTGTATCCTAAGCTTTCCTGTCTGTAGACTTAGCTCATGTTCTTCTCATTTTAATCTAGAAGGTTCTAGCCTTTTACACCTTCACTGTCTTTATCATAATCTTTATTTATTTATTTATTTATTTTGAGACACAGTCTCACACTGTCGTCAGGCTGGAGTGCAGTGGGGCAATCTCGGCTCACTGCAGCCTCTACCTCCTGGGCTCAAGCAGTCCTCCCACCCCAGCCTCCCAAATAGCTGAGACTACAGGGACCCGCTACCACACCCGGCTAATTTTTGTATTTTTAGTAGAGATAGGGTTTCGCCATGTTGGTCAGGCTGGTCTCGAACTCCTGACCTCAGGTGATCCACCTGCCTCGGCCTCCTAAAGGGCTGGGATTACAGGCGTGAGCCTATCATAATCTTTAAAATGTGAAATCCTAGATATTTGTAACATCTCTAAGTTTCCTTCATCTGGATGGAATTGCTTCCTTCCTTTGAATTCCTATGGAATTTTATTTTCATCCCTGTTATGGTACTTGGTACTTACTACTGTATATGTTTTTATGTGCAAACTCTCTCTCACTAGAGTATAAGTTTTTTGAGGGCATACTTCATGTCTCATTGATCTTAATGGCTTCCTCATGCCTAGCATTCTTTCGCTCAAAAAATATTTCGTGGAACATTTTACACTGGTGCAGAGGATACAGTTATAATGGCACAATCCTTCCCTCAAGAAGCTTAAGATGTAACGAAGAGACAGATATTGAAAGTAACAACTACAAATGCTTACGTTGATTGGGTTAATGCTGATGCAAGGGATGCACAACAGAAGCAACTCCAACATCTGTTGACCCCGGGAAGTGAGGGAGATTCTGCAGAGAAGGCAGCATTTGAGTTTTGAAAAGGAAGAGGAGTTGGCCAGATGGACACCCCTGGAAGAATGCACAGACACAAGAAAGAGCAAGGCATGTTCAAGCAACTCCTCTGTTGAATATGTTTTGCAGTGCCAAGGACCTCTGAACCATCCCGCTTTGCACTTTTAAGTTTTACAAATGTGCTTAGCACTGCTAGTGTTCAGTAGTGCTTTGGGTCAGCCCTGAGACTTCAATCTATTATACATGGAGTAATGCAAATAGGAACAATCTAGAATATGCTACTCTTTTATGAAATGCTGGGTACTTCTAGATAACCATGATTAATTAAAAGTATTCATCTACTTGTACTCCTTTCCTAAAATCTACTTAAATAACAGGCAAGAGAGTATTTGTAAAGGCCTAAGTCCAGTGAATACCAAACAGAGATAAACAACCAGCTAGTATACATACCAAACCTATTGGACTATTGTTCATTGGGGGAAACGTGTAGGAGAAATAACTGGTGTGGGGGCATAAGATCAATGTGGCAGGGCATGGTGGCTCATGCCTGTAATCCCAGCACTTTGGGAGGCCAAGGTGGGTGGATCACGAGGTCAGGAGATCGAGACCATCCTGGCTAACACGGTGAAACCCCGTATCTACTAAAAAACACAAAAAAATTTGCCGGGCGTGGTGGCAGGCGCCTGTAGTCCCAGCTACTCGGGAGGCTGAGGCAGGAGAATGACGTGAACCCAGGAGGTGGAGCTTGCAGTGAGCCGAGATCGCACCACTGCACTCCAGACTGGGCGACAGAGCGAGAGAGCGAGATTCTGTCTCAAAAAAAAAAAAAAAAAAAAAAAGATCATCTATGTAGTGAATGTAGATTGAGCCATGGGATGGTGAGATAATGAAGGGACCCAACAACTAAATTATAGCATAAAGAAGAATTGGGCCAGGCACAGTGGCTCATGCCTGTAATCCCAGCATTTTGGGAGGCCAGGGAGGGCAGATCACCTGAGGTCAGGAGTTCAAGACCAGCCTGGCCAACATGGTGAAACCCCCATCTCTACTAAAAATAAAAAATTGGCTGGGTGTGGTGGTATGCACCTGTAGTCCCAGCTACTTAGGAGGCTGAGGCAGGAGAATCACTTGAACCCGGGAGGCAGGGGTTGCAGTGAGCCGATATTGCACCACTGCACTCCAGCCTCAGCAACAGACTGGAACTCTGTCTCAAAAAAAAAAAAAAAAAAAAGAGTTGGGCTGGGCATGATGGCTCACACCTGTAATTTCAGCACTTTGGGAGGCCAAGGCAGGCAGATCATTTGAAGTCAGGAGTTCAAGAGCAGCCTGGCCAACATAGTAAAACTACATCTCTACTAAAAATACCAAAAAATGAGCCAGGCATGGTGGTGTGCCCTTATAGTCCCGATAGTCCCAGCTACTCAGGAGGCTGAGGCAGGAGAATCGCTTCAATATGGGAGGTGGAGGTTGCAGTGAGCCAAGATCACGCCACTACACTCCAGCCTGGGCAACAGAGCGAGACTCCATCTAAAAAAAAAAAAAGAAAAGAAAAAGAAAAAGGAAGTTTTTGTCACAGTGAAGTAAGGTGGTGAAAGTGTACTGCTTCCCCTGCCAGATGAAATCTTCTCTACTTACTGGATAGAGAAAAAAGCTTTTGTTACATCAATAGATGCATCCAAAGTAGTGAGGCTGTGTTGGATTTGCTCCAGTAGAGAAACTGTATGTATAAGAGCGGCTACAATTGGCATCATCTGATTAAAGTGATAATCTATTCTCATTCTCTAAGATTCATTTTTTTTCTACAAAGCCCAATAGTAAGTTAAATGGGATAGTGATAGGAAGTATCACTCCTGTCAACAGGGAGGATTTCCCTAAACTGCTATTGCACTACACATGATAGAATAATCCTGCCATCAAGAAGTTTAAAATCTGGCTGGTGCAGTGGCTCACACCTGTAATCCTAGCACTTTGGGAGGCCGAGGCAGGTGAATCATCTGAGGTCAGGAGTTCTAGACCAGCCTGACCAACATGATGAAACCCTGTCTCTACTAAAAATACAAAAATTAGCCAGGTGTGGTGGTGGGTGCCTATAATCCCAGCTACTTGGGAGGCTGAGGCAGGAGAATCACTTGAATCTGGGAGGCAGAGCTTGCAGTGAGCCGAGATCACGTCATTGCACTCCAGCCTGGGCAACAAGAACAAAACTCCATCAAAAAAAAAAAAAAAAGAAGAAGAAGAAGAAGTTTAAAGTCTGATGAAGAATCAGATTACAAGGGAACAATTATAGATTATTATAGTGTTACAACTACTACACGGGTTTATAAAACTGTAGCTGTCCATTTCTGACTGATGACAACACATGATGTACATTGGTAAATTAAACTTGAATTTCTTTATCAGTAAATTAAGCATAGAAATTTACCATAAGGTTATGGGTGTGGCTTGGTGGAAGGATGACATTGAATCAGGAGTATTAAGAAATATATTATTGGCTGGGCACGGTGGCTCACATCTGTAATCCCAGCACTTTGGGAGGCTGAGGCGGGTGGATCACCTGAGGTCAGAAGTTCAAGACCAGCCTGACCAACATGGTGAAACGCCATCTCTATGAAAATGCAAAAATTAGCTGGGCATGGTGGTGGGCCCCTGTAGTCCCAGCTACTCAGGAGGCTGAGACAGGAGAATTGTTTGAACCCGGGAGGTGGAGGTTGCAGTGAGCTGAGATTGTACCACTTCACTCCAGCCTGGACAAGAGCAAGATTCCGTAAAGTAAAGCCAGTGACCAGTGACCTTGAAAACCACTGTGGTTCACCAGTTTTGGGGGAATGGGGAGCTTAATGACAGTCAGGTGGCAAGTGAATTTTGACTCAAATCCATTTCGTGGTTGCCCCAGTGGGTCCACAGATCCATCCTGGTAAGTATTTTCCCATTTCCTAAGTGAGTTGCTGAAATAAATACACTAACAAAAGGAAGAGAAGTGAGGTGGCTCTCTGATCTAAGGAATGAAGGCTGTTATGGTGGAAGAGCCTAGTAGAAGTGTCTGGCACGTTGCTTTTTACCAAAATAGAAAACTGAAAGCAATGCTGCAGATTTGGAGAAAAGTATAGATTAGCATTACCATTAAATGCTATGGGGAGACATAGTTGGGTACTCGATGAGCATGTTGTCTATGATAAATTCTCTTCAACGTTTCTGTCTCTTCCAGTCTCTGAGTTCCTTCTCCCTCATTTTATTTATGAATTTTTGGCGTCTTAACTTCCTTTGGCATAGGCAACCATTTAGTCCAGGCTCAGTCAACCAGTTCAGCAACTAACTAGAATCATTCCTGTATGCCCCAGGTGGTCTGCTGAAATCAGAATCTGGAGCCAGGTGTGGTGGTTCACACCTGTAATCCCAGCACTTTGGGAGGCTGAGGGAGACGGGTCACTTGAGGTCAGGAGTTTGAGATCAGCCTGGCCAACATGGTGGAACCCTGTCTCTACTAAAAATACAAAAAAATTAGCCAGGCGTGGTGGCAGGCACCTGTAATCCCAGCTACTCGGGAGGCTGAGACAGGAGAATTGCTTGAACCTGGGAGGCAGAGGTTGCAGTGAGCCGAAACCATGCCACTTCACTCCAACCTGGGTGACAGAGCGAAACTCCATCTCAGAAAAAAGAAAAAAAAAAAACAAAAAAACAGAATCTCGAATAAGTTGTGCCCATATTGTTATAATCAGCCCAATCTAAAGTCGTATTTCTTCCTCTCTGGTCCAACACCCGTGAAAGCCATTTCTTCATACATTCCCTGTCATAAATCAGCAAAATTTTGTAGTTCTTTTCACCATGTAAATCTCCTCTTCCTCTGTTTCACTTTGTTATAGGCCCCTGAGTCATGCTGGGATCTGACTTTAGTTAAGGTTTGGAGACCCTGAGGGGAGGTGGGGAGAGGAGGCTTGAAGAGAGTGGACATCCCCACACAAGGCACCTGCCTCCGGTGAGATCTGAGAGTCTGTAGCAAGGCAGAAGCAGCCTCATTGTACAAGTTTGGGGGCTACTTCCTGTAAGAAGAAAAGTTTGGGAGGAAGTTAGGGTGCTCTTAGTTACGTGAATACTTTCAAGTGTCACTTCCAATTCCTGGACAATTTCTCCTTCTCATCTCATTAACTGAGAAACTAATTACCCTCACATAAATTCAGTCTTTGTTGTCACTGAGCACCCTGCAGGGTTATTGTCTGTCAGTTTTTTAGCAATCTCATGGTAGTCCCAGTGGATCTGTAAAGTGGGTCCTACAGAAACAAGAAGTAAGGGGTTCTTTTAGGGTAAATATCAGAATGCCTGATGTCCTAACTGTGCCATGAACCAAGATATTAAAGCTCTGAACCTGTGCTTTTTTTCTTTAATTTCTCCAGTGAAATTAGAAACAGCCAGGCCACCTCATATATCTGTTATTACCTATATTGTTCTATCACACTTAGTTCACCAAAGCCTTGCCTTGAATAAGCATTTTATTCCAGATGGCCACAGGTGACTATTTAAATTCCCTTTTCAGGCCGAGCACAGTGGCTCATACCTGTAATCCTAGCACTCTGGGAGGCCGAGGCAGGCAGATTACTTGAGGTCAGGAGTTCAAGACCACTCTGGGCAACAGAGTGAAATCCCGTTTCTACTAAAATACAAAAAATTAGCCAGGTGTGGTGGCAAGCACCTGTAGTCCCACCTACTCAGGTGGCTGAGGCAGGAGAATTGCTTGAACCCAGGATGTGGAGGTTGCAGTGAGCCAAGATCACGCCATTGCACTCCAGCCTGAGTGACAGAGCGAGACTCTGTCTCAAATATATACATATATATATATATAAATACCTGTTTCATTACTGGGTGGCCATCTGCCAGCATCCCCGCCATTAATGGTAATTAGATGCTGCCCTTCAGACCCCATTACATCAGATACCCAATCCTAGATTCTCACAGCCTTGGATTGTTTCCCACATCCACTTCTGGTACCATGTCCTGAATTGGTCAGGACTCAACAACAGAATTCACTCTAGCTAGTTTACAGAGAAAGACATTTGTTGCAAGGTTTTAGTTTATAAAATTTCTAGGAGTGCCAGAGAAACAAGATTAATTGAGCTCCTATTAGGTACCAGGTCCTGTTCTAGGTGCTGGGACTATAACAATGGGCAAGAGAAAGTCCTTGCCTTGTGCAATTTACATTCTGATGTAGTCCAGCAATAAAGAAGAGTTATGAGTCTTTGAAGAAAAATGAAGCACAACGTGAAGTTAGAGAATGCCCAGGAGGTGTATTAGTCAAGGTTCTTCAGAGAAACAAAACCAATACGATACGTAGAGGTATTGATAACAGATTTATTATGGGTATTGACTCGTGTGATGATGGAGGGAGAAAAGTTCCACAATCTGCCATCTGCAAGCCAGAGAACCAGGAAAGCCGATGGTCTAATTCAGGCCAAGTCCTAAGGCCCAAGAGGACAGAAAGCTTCTAAGTCCAAAGGCCTGAGAGCCAGGAGCTTCCACATCCAAGGGCAGGAGAAGACGGATGTCCCAGCTCAAGGAGACAGAAGCAACCCTTCCTCTACCTTTTTGTTGTATCCAGGCCCCCAGCAGGTTTCATGATGCCTGTCTGCCTACCCTCACCATTGTGGGTGGGTCTTCTTTACTCAGTCTACTGTTTCAAATCTGAATCCCTTCCAGAAACACCCTCACAGACACACCCACAAATGATGGTTTGGGTTTTTTTGTTTTTTGAGAGAAGGTCTCATTCACTTGTCTCACTCTCTGCAGTGGCCTGAACATGGCTCGCTGCAGTTTCAAACTCCCAAACTCAAGCAATCCTCTTGCCTGAGCGTCCTGAGCAGCTGGGACCACAGACACTTACCATTATGTCTGGCTAATTTTTAAACTGATTAGAGATGGGGTCTTGCCATGTTGTCCAGGCTGGTCTCAAACACCTGGGCTCAAGCAATCCTCGTGCCTCAGCCTCCCAAAGTGCTGGGATTACAAGCACGAGTCACTGCACCTGGCAGAAATAATGTTTTACCAGCTCTCTGGGCATCCCTTAACCTAGTCAAGTTAACACAGAAAATTACTCATTACCAAAAGAGAGTAGAAGGAACAATAAACTGTTAATAGAAGTAGAAAAAGAAGTGAATATAGAAATAGAAGTAAAATGTTATTAACAGCCTGATTGAAGTTATAAATAAGCCTGGGGGGCCAGGCACAGTGGCTCACACCTGTAATCCCAACACTTTTGGAGGGCCGAGGCAGGCAGATCACCTGAGGTCAGGAGTTCGAGACCAGCCTGACCAACATGGAGAAATCCCATCTCTACTAAAAATACAAAATTAGCCAGGTGTGGTGGTGCATGCCTGTAATCCCAGCTACTCAGAAGGCTGAGACAGGAGAATCACTTGAACCTGCGAGGCAGAGGTGGCGGTGAGCTGAGATTGTGCCATTGCACTCTAGCCTGGGCAACAAGAGTGAAACTCCATCTCAATAAATAAATAAATAATAAAATAAGCCTGGCATGTTCAGAGAACAGAAAAAATAATGGACTGGGATGGACTGACTTTGGGGATGTGATAGGAGATAAAGTTGGGAAGGGAAATGGAAGTAAAATGTTATTAACAGCCTGGTAGGCCATAGTAACAAGGCTGGATTTTATTCTAGGATAGTAAAGATTTACTGAGAAGGACTGAATTCATCTTAGGTAGTAATAATGAAATCAAGCTTCCCCTATTAAGTTTTTATAACAAACTTCCAGGTAGTGACTTCTGATGTCAGCATCAGGTCTTCCTCTGAGTGATTCAAGGAGCGTATTCCGAGCAGTTCAGTCTGAATTCCCCCATCATGTTACCCTTTCTTGTTAACCCATTCAGACTTGAACTGTGATGTCTCATGTTTGCTTTAAGGCCTTCATTACGACTTTTAGTATTACTTTTAGCGGCAAGAACCTCAATTACTTTTGAACCAATCAAATATTTGGTTTTGCACTCACCCAAAATATAATATTTAAACAATGAGCATCATTTGATTTCACCAGAGGTTCATTTTGCTCCAAGATGCTTTGAAAAATGCTGCCTGTGGCTGAACAGTGCTGCAGCACTCTATCTTTCTGGACTGAGCACCGCGTGGATGTGCATTCTCTTTGATGGTTATCTTCTCTTTGCACGATCTGTAGTGGTGGTTTGTGGTTCTCTTTGATGACTATCTTCTCTTTGCACGATCAGGGATGTTGTTTTGCCCCTGACAGAATCTGCCTTCTTGGAAGCTAACTGAACCAAATGTGACACTTCCTGTGAGATGCCTTTAAACATCCTCTTTCATGTTAAAGGCATCTTTAACATCCTATGAAACTACTTTCCTATGAAATTACTTCATTCTTGATTCCATGTTATTTAGGCTAATAATTGGGGCTTTGCAGTTTCTGAATCCTAGCCCCTACCTCATTTCCCAATTCCTGTACTTACTCTCCTGCACCTGTAGGCTCTTAGATCCTGACCAGACCAGCGTTCTGTTCCCACGTCAGTAGGAGCATGTGCTCCACCCTCGCTAGTTCCTCCCAAGGATGGAAATCCATTTCCCTTCCTCTCACTGCTGCCACCATAATCTAAGTGTCCAAATCTCACTTGGGTTATTGAATTAGCCTCCTAATTTCTCTCTATGTGTGTTGCCCCCCAGAAATCCATTCTCCATATTATGTCACTTCCTTGCTTGATTTCTTTCAGTGGTTTTGAATCTAGCATAAAATCCAAATTTCTCATCGAGATCTAGATCTCTGATCTAGATCTAGATCTAGATCCATGAACTGGTCTCTGCTAATCTTCCCGTCTTCTTCACTCAAGCGTCAGCCACCCTGGCCTCATACTGTCTTCCCCACACTCCCAGTTCTTTCTCTCCTTGGGGCCTCTTGCTATTCTTCTGCACCTCTTCCGTCTTTGTATGGGGGTCTCAATCCCATCGACTGGCCTTATCTGATCTCAGACCTGTATCTCCAGAACCCATGTGGGTGTTAAAACCAGACATTGAGGGGATAGATTACTCCATAAACTTATGAGATATTAATCTGTTATTACACATGAGGAAAACTGAAGGTTCAGAGAACTTAAATAGCATATGTTCAAGATTATAAAGTAGATGCCAGACGCAGTGGCTCACACCTGTAATCCCAGCACTTTGGGAGGCCAAGGGTGGATCACGAGGTCAGGAGATCGAGACCATCCTGGCTAACACGGTAAAACACCATCTCTACTAAAAATACAAAAAATTAGCTGGGTGTGGTGGCCGACACCTGTAGTCCCAGCTACTCAGGAGGCTGAGGCAGGAGAATAGTGTGAACCCAGGAGGGAGAGCTTGCAGAGAGCTGAGATTGGGCCACTGCACTCCAGCCTGGGCGACAGAGCAAGACTCCATCTCAAAAAAAAAAAAAAAAAAAAAAGATTATAAAGTAGGAAGGAAGCAGCATATCTGGGATTTGAATTCAAGCGACCTGTCTCACAGTGCTCAAAATGGCTATACTATTCTTCCTGCCTCATATTTTAAAAATGTAAACAGTGTTGTTTCAGGTTTGACTCTAGGTGAAGTGGGGAGAATACAGTTACATCAGAATTCAGTGCTGGAAATAGACACTTCAAGTGGAAAGGGATTTAATCATGAGAATTAGGTACATTCACAATATTAATAATGAGGACAACTGGAGTCAAAGGGTTGCCAATGGACCACTGATGTCAAGGGCATGCCACCACAATTGTGGTACAAGATCAGGAAACTGCTCTGAGGAAAGTACCATGTACATTGCTTGCTTTTCTCTGCATGTACTTCAGCCTCACATGGTGGTATCTTGTAGCTAGTGTTATAACTGAGTCATGCCTAGGCCTTCCCACTGTTCTGTAAAGTCAGCTACATCTGCACATGTTCAGTTTTTTTAAAAAAAAAAACACACAGTTCAGATCTAAATATATGATTTAAATATCCAAATATGATAAAATATTAAATCTGAGTAATGGATATGTTTGGGGTATTACATAATATGATTTTTTTAATTAAGAAAATTCTTATAGTTGACATTTAGTAAAAGAAACCCTTATGTTTCAGATTTTTGAAAAATATACAGACAACAGCCACATCTCCGTCAACAGGGCTGAAAGACAAACAACACTGAGAAAAATATTTGCAGCATATATAACAGACCGTGATATACATTGAGTCTTTGTAAATCAGTAGGAAAGCAGTGAACAGACCAATTTAAAAAGCAATAAACGCATGAAATGGAATTACACAAAAGAAGAAATGCAGTATCCAATAAGGGTGTGAAAAATAATAATCACTAAAAATTAGTGAAATACAAATAAAAAACACAATGAGACATCTTTTTATTTTAACCACAGATTGGCAAACATAACATTGGCAAAACCAAATGTTGGCAAGACAATGAGGAGACAGGGACTTTGATGCACAGATGTTTGGTGGGAGTGAAAATGGGTATAACCTTCCTCAGAAAGGGTAGTTTGACAGTGTGTAAATGTGAAGGCATCATCATGGGACAGTGATGTGAGTGATGGAAAGCTACCAACAGAAAAGTTACAGAGAATGTAAATGCTATAATTCATGGAGATGGTTACATAAAGTAGAATACTCGCAAACAGAGTAAGTTTCCCAGATCCCCAATCCCCAGTGGAAAATACACCTGCCCATGATACTTCCCAATATTTTCTATACAGAGTGATGAGTCTGCCAGGGACAAGAAGCTTACACCCTCCCAGTCTTATGAGATCCTTATTCTCCCTGGCCTCCTTTTGGGCTATCTGCTTACCAGGGACAAGAAACTATTACAAAATAACTTGAGTCTCTACCACCAACATGGATTGGATGAATTGAAGAGCCCTCTTCCAAGTATACCTTTTTTTCCTGCAAAACCAAGTCTCAGGTCTACCTGAATTTCATCCCTGCAGGATCAAAATGTAATGGGTGCCTACCACTGGTCTCAGAAATCCCACTTCTAGAACTTATCTTAAGAAGGTAATTGCGTAAATATCATAAGATGGATGATTACAGTTATTCATTAAAGAGTTTCTAGAAATGAACATTGGCAGAACTGAACTGCTCATCAATGGAGACTAAGTAAATTATGCTACAGCCATATAATGATCTCCTCTGGAGCCACTAAACTATATGTGTACATGCTGGTATTTGTACCTCTATGCATAAAACGTTTCTCAAAGTGGTCGGAGTGAAATTGAAGAAAATAAATGGGTGGCTAGGCAGGTGTCAGAGAAACTTCATGTATATACTTTTATATGTTTAAAATTTGAACCATACGAATGTGTTTATTTTAAAATTAAAGTTAAAAAGTAAATACTGGCTGGGCATAGTGGCTCACACCTGTAATCCCAGCACTCTAGGAGGGTGAGGTAGATGGATCATCTGAGATCGGGAGTTCAGGACCAGCCTGGCCAACATGGCGAAACTCCATCTCTACTAAAAATACAAAAATTAGCTGGGCATGGTGGTGTGCGCCTGTAATCCCAGCTACTTGGGAGGCTGAGGCAAGAGAATCTAATGTCTTGAACTCAGAAACAGGAAGTTGCAGTGAGCTGAGATCATGCCACTGCACTCCAGCCTGGGTGACAGAGCCAGACCCTGTCTCCAAAAAAAAAAAGTACAGAGAGAGACAGGGAGAGAGAGGAACAGAGTTGCCTGAAGAGACAGCCACCAGAAGTTATAGCCGTTATTTTGGGGTAGCAAGATTTGACCCAACACATTTTATTCCTTTACTTTTCTTTATTTTTTGAATCTTCATAAGCATGTATCATTTGTGGATGTAAAAAATTCAAATCACAAAAGGAAATTACATAACTATAATAAAAAGATAGTAAAGCCCAATTTTCACTAAAATTTTTTTTAGGATCCCTCTGCATGATGTTCCTTGAACACGGCAGTCCCTGGCCACTCCACTTCTATTCCCAACCCTTGCTTCTGGAACTCTATCCTATGAGTTTTCATTTCCTTTTTTATTTTTCCCTCAGAGTTGCTGATGGAGTGATCAAAAGTGTATTATGGCAAACACTTCAAGCTCTTAATTTCTGTCATACACATAACGTAAGTAACATTCTCTAATGTATTTATTCATTTCTTCATGATGACTCTTCTAAAGAGCTCAGGGTTTTGTTTGGAGAGCTGAAGACAAAGGGAAAGTAAGAGTCAAAGAAGCAAAACAAAAGGAAGTTCAGCCAGTAGTCTCAGCACTTTGGAAGGCAGAGGTAGGAGGATCAAGTGAGCCCCAGAGTTTGAGACCGGCCTGGGGAAAGACCCTGTCTGCAAAAAAGAAGAAAAGGAAATAACAAAAGAAAGTTCAAAATATGAGAAAAAAGGGATGCATTATTCATGACTCTTTCCAATTTCTGTAAGAATCAAATTGCTAATTCCTTATGAATTAAAAATTTGAATAAATGTAATGATTCCTTTTGCCATAGTGCCAGTAACCCCTGAAACTATTTTTAAATTGGGCTAGCATAATTTTTCAGGGCCGGTATGGTGGCTCATGCCTGTAATCCCTGCACTTTGGGCGGCCAATGCGGGCAGATGGCTTTGAGCTCAGGAGTTCAAGACCAGCCTGGGCAACATGGAGAAACCCTATCTCTATGAAAAAATATAAAAATTAGCCAGCCATGGTGGTGCACACCTGTAATCCTAGCTACTTGAGAGGCTGAAGCTGGAGAATCACTTGAACCCAGGAGGTGGAGGTGGTGTGAGCCGAGATCACACCACTGCTCTCCATCCTGGGCGACAGAGTGAGACCCTGTCTCCAAAAGTAATAATAGTAAGTTTTCAGGATATTGCTGGTGTAATCCCCCATGGTACTTGTTTTTTTCACTATTATTTTTATGTCTCTTAAGTCCTTTACCCTATAGCAATCTAAGTCCCCCTTTCCTTTCCTTTTTAAAAGCTGTTTCCAGCCAGGCGTGGTGGCTCACGCCTGTAATCCCAGCACTTTGGGAGGCCAAGGCGGGCAGCTCACGAGGTCAGGACATTAAGACCATCCTGGCTAACACGGTGAAACCCCATCTCTACTAAAAATACAAAACATTAGCTGGGCATGGTGGCGGGTGCTTGTAGTCCCAGCTACTAGGGAGGCTGAAACAGGAGAATGGCACGAACCCGGGAGGCGGAGCTTGCAGTGAGCCAAGATTACACCACTGCACTCCGGCCTGGGCGACAGAGTGAGACTGTCCCAAAAAAAAAAAAAAAAAAAAAAGTTCATGAATCTTTTATAGCCGTAGTTCTCAAGCTTGGGCATGCATCAAAATCACTAGGAGGGCCCGTGAAAACACAGCTTCCTGGGCCCCGTCCCCAGAGTTTCTGATTCAGTAGGTCTGAGGTAGGGCCCCAAGAATGTGCATGTCTCCTATTTTTCCCAGATGCTACTGAAGCTGCTGGTTCAAGAACCACACTTTGAATATGACTATGTTAGAGAAATAATTTTGGCTGTTTCCTGTACGTAACTTAACTTGTTCTTTCACTTGTATTTCCTGTAAATTGGAGTTTATATCTAGAGGCTTGATCATATTCAGGTTCAGCTTTCTTTTAGATAAGAATGCCTCCTATGTGGTGCTGTACACTTCCTGTCGCATCCCCATCGTGAGTGTATAGCATCCACTTGTCCCACTTTCGAGAACATTATAATTGATGAGTGGGCTCAGGAGGTATTCGTTTGGTCCCCTCGTTATCATTTTTCCTGTCAACGTTGTTTCCCTGGTGGTTTTAGCATCCAGTGATGATCATTGTCTGCATCTAGTATTTCATGACAGTGATTTTCTAATTCTGTTATTCCTTCTGCATTTAGTAATTGGAATTGTATGGAAAAGAACTCACCCTCATGGATTCTGGCTACTTTTACTTATCAACACTCAGGGTGATGAGCTGGTATCTTAGCAACCGTGACAAGTTTTGGGGAGAGGTGGCTGGAGCACCATTATAAACACAAATTTTGTATTGTGGTGTTTTCAATTCTTTGCTGTTATTGGTCTCTCCGATGCTCAGATTTTCCCATCTTAGGCCAATGAGAGCTTCTTCAAGTTAGCTCCTGGTACCTTTGCTATATATCATTATATTTTTGCGACAGTCTCACTCCGTTGCCCAGGCTGGAGTGCAGTGGCGTGATCATAGCGCACTTGGGCCTCAAACTCCTGAGCTCAAGTGATTCTCCCACTTCAGCCTCCCTGAGTAGCTGGGACTACAGGCACATGCCACTACACTCAGCCAATTTTTGTTTCTATAGAGACGGGGGTCTCACTATCTTGCCCAGGCTGGCCTCAAACTCCTGCCTTGGCTGCCCAAAGTGCGAGGATTACAGGTGTGAACCACTGCACTCAGCCAGTGATAGCTTTTAAAAAATATATCTAGCCCTTTTGAGTTGGTGCCTAGACAGAGACAGTGCTGAGGCAATGATGCAGAGTACCATATGGTCAGTTTTGATGCCAGCAGAATGTCTATCATAGCAGTCTAGGATTGCTGAAAAAGAAAGTATAAGATCATGGGAATACATTTCAGTATGGAGGGGAAGCTTTCTTTACTTTTAGGAAAGTCAGTGAAGTTTTTATTAGGTTAAATCAAAAGCTTTTATTTTCTATTAATGTAGAGGGATATTTTTCACAAACTATGTAAACCTATTTTTCATGATGCAAATTATGCTTTCTGATACTTAATAAAGATGATGCCAAATGGAATCCTTATCTCTGTTGCTTTCCACCATGCTACAGGAGGTATCAAAGTTGCTGCAGGAGTTTTATGGGTAGTTAAAATGATTTCTAAAAATACCACTTACCACAAGTGTTTATCCCTACATAACTAGATACTTTCCAGGTACTTGGTTATAAGCTTGAATGCAATGTCTGTGGCTGCTTTATCTTTGTATCTCTTTAATACCTAAATTGGATATTTTTATATAAAGGGTGCTCAATAAATATTTATTTAATAACTGGATGGATGGATGGATGGATGGATGGATGGATGGATGGATGGATGGATCAATGGTTGGTTGGTTGAATGAGTCAGTCAGTCAACCCAAACTGCCTAACTGATTGTGACTATTTCCAGTGGACCCAAACATTTTTGTAGACCAATGCAACTGCCATCATTTCTGCGCTTGGAACAACACATTCTATACCCGAAGCTTTAAAACACCGAAAACTTCTGATTGATAATATATGGCCTCTATTAAAAACAAATACTTTTTCAGGCCAGGCATGGTGGTTCATGCCTGTAATCCCAGGACTTTGGGAGGTTGAGGTGAGCAGATTACCTGAGGTGAGGAGTTCAAGACCAGCCTGGCCAACATGGTGAAACCCTCTCTCTACTAAAAATACAAAAATTTTCCGGGCATGGTAATGCATGCCTGTAATCCCAGTTACTACTCGGGATGCTGAGGTGGGAGAATCACTTGAACTCGGGAGGCAGCAGTTACAGTGAGCTAAGATCAGGCCACTGCCCTCCAGCCTGGGTGACAGAGCAAGACTCTGTCTCAAAAAAAAAATAATTTTTCAGACAAATTTGCATCCTCCAAGATGGAAATTCCTTCTCATTTTCTTATGGTAAGCCTTTGTGTATCTGTCTTTTTATTTATCTATAATTAACATGCATGCAAAGAAAAAAATCTAAGCCATATATAAAGCTGTCACAATAATACAACTAAAACCTTCATACTCTCCTTATTTTTAAAGGAACTCCCATGATAGTGTCAAAGGATAGAAAAGGCAGTCTGACCCAGTGGTGTTGCTGACGACTCACAGCTTTCAACCTGTAGAGACCATGTGTACCTTATCATCTCCAGAGTCGAGATCCTAAGCAGGACACTGAAGGTTAAAGTACCAAGGGATTCAGGCCTTGCTACTCCAACTATGGTTCATAGAGATCACCTGGGAGCTTGTTAGAAATGCTGACTCTGAGGTCCTCTACAGACCTGCTGAATCAGAGTCTGCATTTTAACCAGAGCTCCAGGTGGTTCATGTGCACATTAAATTTGGAGAAGCGCAGGACTTAAGAAAGTACCTACTCATTTGGTTCTGTTTTACCCTATAATATCACTAGAGTGAGGTAACCAAAGTGATCCATTTAACACCATAATGAACCTATGGATTTTTATATATTTGCTGTATTGATTAGAGAAAAGGGGGAAAGGGGCTTCATCTCAAAATGGCAAAAATGACTTCTTTTTTTTTTTTTTTTTTTTTTTCCTGAGACAGGATCTTGGTCTGTTGCCCAGGCTAGAATGCAGTGGCAGCTTCACGGCTCACTGCAACCTCAGCCTCCCATGCTCAAACAATCCTTTCACCTTAGCCTCCCAAGGAACTGGGCCTACACATGCCGCCATGCATGGCTAATTAAAAAAAAAAAATTTTTTTTTTTTGTAGTGATAGTTTTATTGTGTTGCCCAGGGTGATCTCAAACCCCTGACTTCAAGCGATCCTCCCACCTTGGCCTCCCAAAGAGCTAGGATTACAGGCATGAGCCACCATACCCAGCTGGCAAAAATGACTTCTGAGATAGGAGCAGGCCAGGCTGCAACCTCCATCAGCATCTTGTTGATCCTTATGTTTTGGTTGTTGAGGAGGGGGTTTTTCTGTCCTCGCTGTATGAGCATCCATGCCTAAGGCTCCAAGAGAATAAATTTATCAGATAATAAAAAAAACCTATTTATTGTTTTTATCAGGCTATTTAAGAAGCAATTTCTGGTGTGCAAGTTTGCAGAGATGATTTTAAAGTTAAAAGTCAGTTTTAAAATTCCATAGATATCTCTTTTGGCTCGCTTGTGAGCCAAAAAAAAAAAGATTGCCCATCAGCCACAACAATCAAACCTGAGCAATGTTTGCTAAAAGCTGTGTACAAGGCCGAGCGTGGTGTCTCACGCCTGTAATCCCAGCACTTTGGGAGGCTGAGGCGGGTGGATCACCTGAGGTCAGGAGTTCAAGACCAGCCTGGCCAACATGGCGAAACCCCATCTCTACTAAAAAATACAAAAAATGAGCCAGGTGTGGTGGTGGGCGACTGTAATCTCAGCGACTCAGGAGGCTGACAGGCAGGAGAATCACTTGAACCCGGGAGGCAGAGGTTGCAGTGAGCCGAGATCATGCCACTGCACTCCAGCCTGGGTAACAAAGAGCGACTCCATCTCAAATAAATAAATAAATAAATAAATAATTTTTAAAAGCTGTGTATAAAACTCAATTTATTAAAATTATTTTATTAACAGAGACTTGCATGCTTCTTGTTCTTTGAGGGAAAATAAGCTGATTGCAAGAGGCATTGCAGAGAGTTTGCACTGAGTGTGACTTTGCAGTGGAGTAGGTGAATGCTGTATTTCTAAGTGTCGTCTTCTCCCCCATGCCCTGTTTCTTATGGTTCCAATTATTTATTTTTTAATTTTATTTTTTAATTTTTATTTATTTCTTTTGAGGCAGAGTCTTGCTATGTCACCCAGGCTGGCGTCCAGTGGCACAACTGCAGCTCACTGCAACCTCCACCTCCCAGGTTCAAGCGATTCTCCTGCGTCAGCCCCCCGAGTAGTTGGGATTACAGGCACCCACAACAATGCCTGGCTAATTTTTGTATGTTTAGTAGAGACAGGGTTTCACCATGTTGGCCAGGCTGGTCTCGAACTCCTGACCTCAGGTGATCTGCCTGCCTCAGCCTCCCAAAGTGCTGGGATTACAGGCATGAACCACCGCACCCAGCCAGGTTCCAATTATTTTTACTCCCTTTTAAATTTCTTCAGTATCCTCTCACTCTTTATCAGTAACTTCTCCTACCTGCTCCTATACCAATAAATGTTCCTGTTTCTTTGGGATCTGTCAATACTTCATTTCCATTTGTACATTTGGTTGAAAAATAAGTGCTATAAATTTCACACGGATTAGATCCAGAAAACATATGTATAGGCCAATGGACAGATATCGATGTAAATCCATTTACTTGGTAATGCTACACAGTCTAGAAATTCTAGAATTTGATGCAAACTCATTTAAAGGACGTAACCTGTTCTAATGTAATCACCAACTATAAGTGAGTGTTACTGACTCAGAGTGTTAGTCTAAATTTCTTAAGTGTGTTGCTTAAAAGGTAGGATATCAAAACTATGTTCATTTATATTCCACCAAATTTTTTTTTTTTTTTTTTTTTTTTGAGGCAGAGTCTCACTCTGTCAGACAGGCTGGAGTGCAGTGGTGCCATCTTGGCTCACTGCAACCTCCACCTCCTGGGCACAAGCCATCCTCCCATCTCAGCCTTTTGTGTAGCTGGGACTAAAGGCGCACACCACACACCTGGCTAATTTTTGTATTTTTTGTGGAGACTGACTTTCACCATTGGGCCCAGGCTGGTATCAAACTCCTGTGCTCAAGCGATCCGCCCAACTTGGCCTCCCGAAGTGCAAGGATTACAGGCATCAGCAACCATGCCCGGCCTATGTGTTTTTTTCAATTAGTGTCTAAGGCCTTAGTACTTTTAAGAGACCTGAAAAAGTTTCTTCTAACTGCTCTTCATACAAATTACGAAGCAGTTGACAGTAATTGAGACTAAATAGGAACAAGCTCCTGCTACCAGTGTCATTTCTGCAACCTAAAATGAATTTAGGGCTCAGCTCTTTTTCTCTTCCTAGATAGCTATTAGAGAACCAAAGACAACCATTTCAGCAATTGTCAAATTGACAAAAATGCTTAAAGGGCCTGACAGCATAGTAGAGAGGGAGGCAGAAGGAGTTGATTATTGTGACACTCAATTCATGTACTCTGTCAGTGGCCACTTGCAATCACAGGATTGTTGCAAGGATGAAATAATTCATGCTTTGAATTGAAAGTGCTTTGAAAAGTACAGAGTATCAACATTTTAATATCTCTGCTAAGTAGGGGACTGTGCGCCCCACCTCACCCAGGCAGTCCTGGTTTGTGCCTGTTGTCCTGGCATGATTATTAATAGGCCCCTCTTTCACACTTGGAAGTCTCCTGATTTGGATGATAAATAATATGGTCATTCTAATTATAAGTGAATTTTGCTTTTTGTTATCATTTAAATGTTTTTCTAATTTCTCAAATCTGCAAGTTTTTCAACCTTAATTGTGACTCTTGGGTGGCAGCAGTTATTAGAGGTACTCTGAGTCTAATCTCATTTAAGGTTTTACCTCATACAGTTTAAACAGGGACCAGCAAAAAGTGAAAGAATTGTATGATACTCTCTTCTTGAATTTAATTTTTTATTTTTATTTATTTGTTTTTGAGACAGGGTCTAGCTCAGTTGCTCAGGCTCTGTGCAGTGTGATCATAGCTCACTGCAGCCTCAACCTTCCAGGCTCAAATGATCCTTCAGCCTCAGCCTCCTGAGTAGCTAGGACCACAAGTGCATGCCACCACGCCTGGCTAATTTTTTAACTTTTTTGTAGAGATAGGGTCTCAGTGCATTGCCCAGGGTGGTCTCAAACTCCTGGCTTCAAGTTATCCTCCTGCCTCGGCCTCTCAAAGTGCTGGGATTATGGACATGAGCCACCACACCTAGCCTGATAATCCCTTCTTTAAAAAAAAAAAAAAAAAGACAGTTTTCACATACAATTATAATTTTAATTATTTCAATAATAAAACAATATTTTAATAAATGTTTTAATTTGGGTATGACAAGAGTTACAAGTAAAAAACTGCCAATTTAAGTTCTTTTAGAAAAGTGAAGGAAGCCCACATTTGTTTTTATCTCATAGGCTGTGTATCTATTAAACTAGTAGTTAATGTTTATTCTTTGTCATTTTGGTGGTTCAGAAAAATAATCAAATAATGATCTTACAGTGTGTTCACAGAGATGTAAAACCTGAAAATATTCTAATAACTAAGCAAGGAATAATCAAGATTTGTGACTTTGGGTTTGCACGAATTCTGAGTAAGTAGCAATTTTTTTTTACTAATATCCAGTTCAGATGATGATAAAATGACATGGTTTAAATTCTTACTTTGGATATTGGACATATGCCAAATATTGTATTGTTGTCATTAAAAAAGGAAAATCTCACTTTAGCCTTTTAGTCAGTACATTCGTTTGCACTTCAACTCTGCTCCATTCAGCTAGAATTTATTGGATGTCACCTTTCTGTGCTTTACCTCATAGGAAAGGAAAAGAATTCTAAAAGCATTTCTGCTCTTCATGCACTTATAATCTACAGTAAAAGAAACCAAGAATAATACAAGATGATTGGCAATAAAGTACTAAAGTGAAGGTGGAGACGGTTCCCTGGAGGGAGATATTAATGCGAGCGAGAGTGGTTGAAAAAAACTTCATGGAGCTGGTGAGACTAGAAGAGTAAACTGAAAATTAAAGAGACGATTCAGAGACAGTGCTAAGAAAAAGGAGATCATTCCAGGCAAGGAGGAACTGAAGGGAAAGGGGGACAAATAATTGTTTCTCCCTCAATCTAGAACTTTGCAACAGACAAATAGATGTATTAGCAACATAAACCTCACAGTCTGGGTGTGGACATAATCGGTATCCTGACGGCACCCAAACACGAGTGACTTGGCAATGCATGTGGAAGGGTTGGGCAAAAACAAAAACCGATCAAGGCTTTCTGAGGTTGCTGTGCTTTGTGGTAAAGATAATAGGATCCTAATGATAATTGGTCCCTGTGCCATGGGGCTGAAAAGGGAAATAAACAAACACTGGAAAACTACCGAGTTACGAACGCTGCACATAGTACCATGGTGCATCAGTATCAGGAAATGCTGGGCTGCCATTAGCAGGGATGTTTGCAGAGTTTCAGTGGCATCGGAAAATGTTTAAGACACAGTAAGAGAAAAAGAAAAGTGAAAGCATATGTATACAGTATGATCTCAACTATACAGGAAATACATAGAAAAAAATTACTGAAACATATATGACCCTCAATTTAGGAAATTAAGTGAATGATAGTCATCCAATGCATGGTATAGATCCGGTGTCATAGATTTAGGGTTTTTTTCCTGGAAATCCATTATATACCACCAAAATACCCAATTTAGTCACAAAAATAAGTGAAAAAACCTACACAGATATGCCATTACAAGCATTAAGAACATAAGAGCAGCATTTCATATGAAAGTTACCTCACAATTGTTCCTTTTAGGGATTTTTCTCCATGGGCTGGCAAAGCTTCTTAAACTGGCAATACTGCTGAAAATATAAATATTTTTAATTTTTCATGAATATGCATTCTTTTTTTCCTTTCCTTTTTCATTTTCCTTTGCATTTCTGTGCTGAATATGCAAGTCAGCTTTCCTTCTGAGTTTTCCTGTAGCAAACATAGTCATTCTTGTCTGAATGAAGAACCTTAGAACTGAGTTCAATATTAGGGTCATCTGTCTCAGAAATTTTGACTGCATGAACACATCCAGAAGTCTGAATGGTGAACCCACTGTGGCAATTCCAATAATGATACCTTTTGCCATATTATTATAAGCAAAGTGGTAATCTAAGACACTGCCAACTTGTTAGTGCTGGCTTAAACCTCCACAAGACATGAGCTCAGGCATTGGTTACAGCTTAAGTCTTCTAAGTACTGGTATGAGTCATTGCTGGGGTCATTGTTGGCCATTTTTAATAAGAAAGACAAAGGAGGGGGTCCCATTATGTGATAAAATGCTAACAGTGGCTCAATAGACATCCACATAAAAATGTAAGCTCCTATTGGATATCCACATGCAAAAGAAGGAAGTTGGACCTTTACCTTACATTATACTCATCAAAATGCATCACCAACGTAAACATAAGAAATAAAGCTGTAGGAGAGGCGAGCAGCGCTGGTGCTGGGCTTCTTCTCCTGAAGGGGCTGCAAGAGGGAAGACTTAGCCATGTCATCCTTGATCAAAAGAGTGATCAGCACTGCAAAAGCTCCAGGGGCCATTGGACCCTACAGTCAAGCTGTGTTAGTCAACAGGACCATTTACATTTCAAGACAGATAGGCATGGACCCTTCAAGTGGACAGCTTGTGTCAGGAGGGATAGCAGAAGAAGCTAAACAAGCTCTTAAAAACATGGGTGAAATTCTGAAAGCTGCAGGCTATGACTTCACTAATGTGAAAACAGCTGTTCTTCTGGCTGACATAAATGACTTCAATACTGTCAATGAAGTCTACAAACAGTATTTCAAGAGTAATTTTCCTGCCAGAGCTGCTTACCAAGTTGCTGCTTTGCCCAAAGGTAGCCGAATTGAAAGTGAAGCAGTAGCTGTCCAAGCACCGCTGACAACAGCATCACTATAAGTGGGCCAGTGCTTTGTAGTCTGGAATTGTCAACATTTTAATATCTACAACTGATGTAACATCTTAATTAACCTTTTAATTTTCACAGTTGATGACAGTGTGAGCTTGATGAAAGTATCTGAAGTTATTATGGAAATACCATATAATAGGGAGAGTTAAACGTGAATTGAAGATTAGAGAAGGAATCCGGTTACTGTTTTACATTACACCTGTATTACTGAATATAGGAAAGAGATACCCATTACGTAGTTACTTAATAAATAAAAGAGAAATAACAGGTAGGAAAGAAGAGTAATTATTCCTGAGAAATAATCAAGAACATACCTAATTCAAACTAATGATGTGAATGATTTAGTTTTCATATCAGGTATGTGATTCTGCTTCTACTTGAGTAAAATTTAAGTGTTTAAATTTGAGGTTAAGGAGAAGAAAGTGGACCAAAATTTAATATGGATAATATTTTTCTAATGGAAATAAAACAGACTTGCAGATTTCAAAAAAAAAAAAAAAAGAAAAAAGAAAGAAAGAAAGAAAAAGAAATAAAGCTGTAAAACTCTTAGAAGAAAACATAGACCAAACGCCTCATGACACTGGATTTAACAGTGATTTCTTGAATGTGACACCACAAGCACAAGCCACAAAAGGAAAAATAGAGAAATTGCACTTCATCAAAATTAAAAACTTCTGTGCATCAAAGGACACTATAAACAGAATGAAAAGCAACCCATGGAAAGGGAGAAAATATTAGCAGATTTATACCTAATAAAGAATTAATATCCAGAATGTTCAGAACTATAACTCAATAACAAAAACTAATTTGAAAGTGGCCAAAGGACTTGAATAGACATTTCTTTTTTGTTGTTTTATTTCAATAGGTTTTTGGGGAACAGGTGGTGTTTGGTTACATGAAAAAGTTCGTTTTGTTTTGTTTTGTTTTGTTTTGTTTTGTTTGAGACAGAGTCCAGAGTCTTGCTCTGTTGCCTAGGCTGGAGTGCCATGGTGAGATCTCGGCTCACCGCAAACTCCGCTTCTGGGTTCAAGCAATTCTCCTGTCTCAGCCTCCTGAGTAGCTGTAACTTCAGGAACACGCCACTACACCCAGGTAATTTTTTTTATTTTTGGTAGAGATGGGTTTTCTCAATGTTGGCCAGGCTTGTCTTGAACTTCTGAGCTCGTCATCTGCCTGCCTCGGCCTCCCAAAGTGCTGGGATTACAGGTGTTAGCCACCACGCCTGGCTATGTGAATAATTTCTTCAGTGGTGATATCTGGGATTTTGGTTCACCCACCACCTGAGCAGTGTACACTGTGCCCAATGTGTAGTCTTTTATCCCTCACCGCCCCCCACACCCTTTCCCCTGAGTCCCCAAAGTCCATTGTATTATTCTTATGCCTTTGTGTCCTCATAGCTTAGCTCCCACTTATTAGAACATAGATGTTTGGTCTTCTCTTCCTGAGTTATTTCACTTAGAATAATGGTCTCCAATTCCATCCAGGTTGCTGCAAATGCCATTATTTTGTTCCTTTGTATGACTGAGTAGTATTCTGTGGTATATATATATACCACGTTTTCTTTATCTGCTTGTTGATTGATGGACATTTGGGCTGGTTCCGTATTTTTTCAGTTGCAAGTGTGCTGCTATAAACATGCGTGTGCAAGTATATTTTTTATATAATGACTTCTTTTCCTCTTGGTAGATACCCAGGAGTGGGGCTGCTGGATCAAATGGTAGATCTACTTTTAGTTCTTTAAGAAATCTCCACAGTTTTTCATAGTGGTTGTACTAATTTAGATTCTCTCCAAAGTGTAAAAGTGTTCCCTTTTCACCACATCCATGCCAACATCTATAGTTTTGTTTTGTTTTTTGTTTTTTGGGTTTTTTTGGTTATGGCCATTCTTGCAGGAGTAAGGTGGTATCACATTATGGTTTTGATTTGCATTTCCCTAATAATTAGTGATGTTGAGCATTTTTTTCATGTTTTTGTTGGCCATTTGTATATCTTCTTTTGAGAACTGTCTATTCATGTCGTTAGCCCACTTTTTTGATGGTATTATTTGTTTTTTTCTTGCTGATTTGTTTGAGTTCCTTGTAGATTCTGGATATTAGCCCTCTGTTGGATGTATAGATTATGAAGATTTTCTCCCACTCTGTGGGTTGTCTGTTTACTCTGCTGATTATTTCTTTTGTTGTGCAAAAGCTTTTTAGTTTAAGTTCCATGTATTTATCTTTGTTTTTGTTGCATTTGCTTTTGGGTTCTTGGTCATGAGAAGTCTTTGCCTAAGCCAGTGTTATCTTCTAGAATTTTTATGGTTTCAGGTCTTAGATTTAAGTCTTTGATCCATCTTGAGATGATTTTTGTATAAGGTGAGAGGTGAGGATCCAGTTTCATTCTTCTACATGTGGCTTGCCAATTATACCAGCACCATTTGTTTAATACGGTGTCCTTTCATCACTTTATGTTTTTGTTTGCTTTGTCAAAGATCATTTGACTATAAGTATTTGGCTTTATTTCTGAGTTCTCTATTCTGTTCCATTGGTCTATATGCCTGTTTTGATACCAATACCATACTGCTTTGATAACTATGGCCTTATAGTATAGTTTGAAGTCAGGTAGGGTAATCCCTCCAGATTTGTTCTTTTTGTTTAGTCTTGCTTTGGCTATGCAGGCTCTTTTTTTTGGTTCCATATGAATTTTAGGATTGTTTTTTCTAGTTCTGTGAAGAATGATGGAGGTATTTTGATAGGAATTATGTTGGATTTGTAGGTTGCTTTTGGCAGTATGGTCATCTTCACAATATTGATTCTACCCATCCATGAGCATAGGAGGTGTTTCCATTTGTTTGTGTCATCTATGATTTCTTTCAGCAATGTTTTGTAGTTTTCCTTGTAGAGGTTTTTCACCTCCTTGGTTAAGTATATTCCTAAGTATTTTGTTTTTTGCAGCTATTGTAAAAGGGGTTGAGTTCTTGGTTTGATTCTCAGCTTGGTTGTTGTTGGTGTATAGCAGGGCTACTAATTTGTGTACATTAATTTTGTTATCCTAAAATTTTGCTGAATTCATTTACCAGTTCTAGGAGCTTTTTGAATGAGTCTTAAGGGTTTTCTAGGTTTATGATCATGTCATCAGCAAACAGCAAAAGTTTGACTTCCTCTTTACCAATTTAGATGCCTTTTATTTTTTTCTCTTGTCTGATTGCTCTGGCTAGGATTTCCAGTACTATGTTGAATAGGAGTGGTGAAAGTGGGCATCCTTATCTTGTTCCAGTGCTCAGGGGAAATGCTTTCAACTTTTCCCTATTCAGTATAATGTTGACTGTGGGTTTGTCCTCAATGACTTTTATTACCTTAAGGTATGTCCCTTCTATGCTGATTTTGCTGAGGGTTTTCATCATAAAGCAACGCTGAATTTTGTCAAATGCTTTTTCTGCATCTATTGAGATGACCTTGTGATTTTTGTTTTTAATTATGTTTATGTGGTGTATCACATTTATTGACTTGCAGATGTTAAACCATCCCTGCATCCCTGGTACGAAACCCACTTGATCATGGCAGATTATCTTTTTGGTATGCTGTTGGATTTCGTTAGCTAGTATTTTGTTGAGGATTTTTGCATCTATGTTCATCACGGACATTGGTCTGTAGTTTTCTTTTTTTGTTATGTCCTTTCCTGGTTTTGTTATTAGGGTGATACTGGCTTCATAGAATTATTTAGAGAGGATTCCCTTTCTCTGTCTTTTGGAATAGTGTCAGTAGGATTGGTACCAATTTTTCTTTGAATGTCTGATAGAATTTAGCTGTGAATCTCTCTGGTCTTGGACTTTTTTTTCATTGGTAACTTTTTAATTATCATTTCAATCTCGCTGCTTGTTATTGGTCTGTTCAGAGGTTCTAGTTCTTCCTGGTTTAATCTAGGAGGGTTGTATATTTCCAGGAATTTATCCATCCTCCTCTAGGTTTTCTAGTTTATGTGTGTAAAGGTATTCATAGGAGCCTTGAGTGATCTTTTGTATTTCTGTGGTATCAGTTGTAATATCTCCTGTTTCGCTTCTAATTGAGCTTACTTTGATCTTCTCTCTTCTTTTATTGGTTAATATTGCTAATGGTCTATCAATTTTATTTATCTTTTTAAAGAACCAGATTTTTGTTTCATTTATCTTTTGTAGGGTTTTTTTTTTTTGTTGTTGTTGTTGTTTCAATATCATTTACTTCTGCTCTGATCTTGGTTATTTCTTTTCTTCTGCTGGGTTTAGGTTTGTTTTTTTCCTGTTTCTCTAGCTCCTTGAGGTGTGACCTTAGATTGTCTATTTGTGCTCTTTCAGACTTTTTGATGTAGGCATTTAATGCTATAAACTTTCCTCTTAGCATTGCCTTTGCTGTATACCAGAGGTTTTGATAGGTTGTGTCCTATTATTGTTCAGTTCAAATAATTTTAAAATTTCCATCTTGATTTCATTGTTGACTCAACAATCATTCAGGAGCAGGTCATTTAATTTCCATGTATTTGCACAGTTTTGGGGATTCCTTTTGGAGTTGATTTCCAATTCTATTCCACTGTAGTCTGAGAGAGTTCTTGCTATAATTTCAATTTTCTTTAATTTTTTTGTTTTGTGGCCTATTATATGGTCTATCTTGGCAGATGTTCCATGTGCTGATGAACAGAATGTATATTCTGCAGTTGTTGGGTAGAATATTCTGTAAATATCTGTTAAGTCCATTTGTTGTAGCGTATAGTTTAAGTCCATTGTTTCTTTGTTGACTTTCTGTCTTGATGACCTGTCTAGTGTTGTCAGTGGAGTATTGAAATCCCCCACTATTATTGGGTTACTATCTCATTTCTTAGGTCTAGTAGTAATTGTTTTATAAATTTGGGAGCTCCAATGTTAGGTGCATATATATTTAGGATTGTGATATTTACCTGTTGGACAATTTTTTTTATTATCATTATATAATGTCTCTCTTTGTCTTTTTTAACTGCTGTTACTTTAAAGTCTGTTTTGTCTGATATGAGAATAGCTACTCCTGCTCACTTTTGGTATCCATTTGCAGGGAATACCTTTTTTCCCTCCTTTACCTTAAGCTTATGTGAGTCCTTGTGTGTCAGATGAGTCTCATGAAGACAGCAGATACTTGGTTGGTGAATTTTTATCCACTCTGCCATTCTGTATCTTTTAAGTGGACCATTTAGGCCATTTATATCCAACATCAGTATTGAGATGTGAGGTACTATTCTATTCATCATGCTACTTGTTGCCTGAATACCCTGGGTTTTTTTCATTGTGTTGCTGTTTTATAGGTCCTGTGAGATTTATGCTTTAAGGAGTTTCTATTTTAGTGTATTTCAAATATTTGTTTCAAGATTTAGAGCTCCTTTTAACAGTTCCTGTAGTGCTGGCTTGGCAGTGGCAAATTCTCTCAGCATTTCTTTGTCTGAAAAAGACTGTATCTTTCCTTCATTTATGAAGCTTAGTTTCACTAGATACAAAATTCTTGGCTGATAATTGTTTTGTTTAAGGAGGCTAAAGATAGGACCTCAATCCCTTCTGGCCTGTAGGGTTTCTACTGAGAAATCTGCTGTTAGTCTGATAGGTTTTCCTTTATAGTACCTGATGCTTTTGCCTCAGTTCTTAGTATTCTTTCCTTCGTCTTGACTTTAGATAACCTGATGCCTATGTGCCTAGGTGATGATCTTTTTGCAATAAATTTCCCAGGTGTTCTTTGAGCAAGAAGTATTTGGATGTCTAGATCTCTAGCGAGGCCAGGGAAGTTTTCCTCAATTTTTCCCTCAAATATGTTTTCCAAACTTTTAGATTTCTCTTCTTCCTTGGGAACACCAATTATTCTTAGGTTTCATCATTAAACATAATACCAATCTTCTTGGAGGCTTTGTTCATTTTTTTAGTTCTTATTTCTTCGTCTTTGTCAGATTGGGTTAATTTAAATGCCTTGTCTTCAAACTCTGAAGTTCTTTCTTGAACTTGTGCAATTCTGTTGCTGAGACTTTCCAGTGCATTTTGCATTTCTCTAAGTGTGTCCTTGATTTCCAGAAGTTGTGATTGTTTTTTTATTTATGCTCTCTATTTCACTGGAGATTTTTCCATTCATATCCTGTATCATTTTTTTATTTCTTTAGGTTGGACTTCATCTTTCTCTGTTGCCTCCTTGATTGGCTTAATAGTTGACCTTCTGAATTCTTTTTCTGTCAAATCAGAGATTATCTCTTGGCTTGGATCCATTGCTGGTGAGCTAGTGTGATCTTTTGGAAGTGTTAAAGAACCTTGTTTTGGGCCAGGCACAGTGGCTTACGCCTGTAATCTTAACACTTTGGGAGGCCAAGGCGAGCAGATACCTGAGGTCAGGAGTTCAAGAGCAGCCTGGCCAACATGGTGAAACTTCATCTGTACTAAAAATTCAAAACTTAGCTGGGCATGGCAGCACATACCTGTAGTCCCAGGTACTCAGGAGGCTGAGGCAGGAGAATCACTTGTACCCAGGAAGCAGAGGGTGCAGTGAGCCAAGATCACACCACTGCACTCCAGCCTAGGTGATAGAGCAAAATTCCGCCTCAAAAAAAAAAGAACCTTATTTTGTCATCATGTTACTGGAATTGTTTTTCTGGTTTCTTCTCATTTGGGTAGACTATGTCAGAGGGAAGATCTGGGACTTGAGGGCTGCTGTTCAGATTCTTCTGTCCTATGGGGTGCTCCCTTGATGTGGTGCTCTCCCCTTTCCCCTAGGGACAGGGCTTCCTGAGAGCTGAACTGCATTGATTGTTATTTCTCTTCTGGATCTAGCCACCCAGAGAAGCTACCAGGCTCTGGGCTGGTACTAAGTGTCTGCAAAGAGTCCCGTGATGTGATCCATTGTCAGGTCTTTCAGCCATGGATACCAGCACCTGCTCTGGTAGAGGTAGCAGGGGAGTGAAGTGGACTCTGTGAGGGTCCTTGGTTGTGTTTTTGTTAAGCACACTGGTTTTATGTTGGTTGACTTGGCTGTATTTTTGTTAAGCGCACTAGTTTATGTTGGTTGACCTCCAGCCAGGAGGTGGTGCTCTCAAGAGCACATCAGCTGCGGTAGCATAGGGTGGATCAGGCAGTGGGTGGGGCCATAGAGCTCCCAGGAGAATATGACCTTTGTCTTCGGAGCTCCTTGGCTGTCCCACAGAGCCTGCAGTGGTAATCCACCTTCTTCAAAGGGTCTGTGGATTCTCTTGGCTTTCCTGGTACGTTCCTGTGGTAGTTCTCGGAGCAAAAGTTCATGATGTCAGTCTCCACACGCTGCTCTGTCGTCCCAGTCATAGCTGCAAGTTAGTCCTGCCTCCTATCCGCCATTTTCCTCAGAAACCATCAGAATAGACATTTCTTTAAAGCAGATATATAAGGCAGGGCGCAGTGGCTCACACCTGTAATTCCAGCTAACTCAGGAGTCTGAGGCATGAGAGTAGCTTGAACCCAGGAGACAGAGGTTGCATTGAGCCGAGATCGCACCACTACACTCCAGCCTGGGCAACAGAGCAAGACCCTGTCTCAAAAAGAAAATAAATTAAAAATGTAAAAAATAAAAAGTAAAAAAAAAGATACACAAATGGCCAATAAGTACATGAAAGATGCTTAAGGTAATCATTAGGGATAGGCAAATCAAAACCACAATGAGATACCACTTCACATCCATTAGGATGACTCTTATTTTTAAAAAACACATAGAACAAAATAACAAGTGTTGGTAAAGATGTGAAGAAATTAGAGCCCTCATGCATTGCTAGTGGGAATGTACCACAGTGCAGCTGCTGTGGAAAGCAGTATGGCAGTTCTTCAAAAAATTAAACATAGAGTCACTGTATGATCCAGCAATTCCACTTCTAGGTACATACCCCCAAAAAGCTGACAGCAGGGACTTGAAGATATTTGTATGCCAATGCTTATAGTAGGATTATTCACAATGACAAAAGGTGGAAGCAACCCAAATGTCCATCAAGGATGAGTGGATAAACAAAATGTAGTATATACATATAATGAAATCTTACTCAATCTTAAAAAGAAATGAAATTCTGATATATGCTACGACATGGATGCACCTTGAAAACATTAAGCCAAGCGAAATAAGACAGACAGAAAAGGACAAGTATCATATGATTCTATTTACATGCTCTACCTAGAATAGTCAAATTTATGGAGACAGAAAAAAGAATAGTGGTTATCAGGACTAGGGGAAGGGAGAATGGGGAGCTATTGTTTAAAGGATACAGAGTTTCAGGCTGGGGTGATGGGAAAATTTTGGAAGTGCATGGTGGTGATGGTTGTGCAACACTGAATGTACTTCATGCCACTGAATTGTACAATCTTAAATGGTTAAGTGGTAAATGTTATATTATGTGTATTTTACCACAAAATAAATGTAAGCTCCTCCTATATATAGATGTATAGATATACACAGAGAGGTAAAAATTTTAAAGTCAATAACCAAAGGAGAGAATATTTCAAAATTGGTAATAGGTTGATAGATAAGAGCTTATGTAAATTGGTTTTACAAAAAACCACAAAAGCTCTGAGTAGAAAAATTAGCAAGATATCGACAGTTCACAGATGAAAGAAAAGGCTAAAAACATGAAATAATCTTCATCTTCACTGATATCAAATAAATGCACATTAAAATACTACTCTTCACCAATGAAGCTGGCAGAGTATTGTTTGTTTGTTTGTTTGTTTGTTTGTTTTTGAGACAGACTCTCACTCTGTCACCCAGGCTGGAGTGCAGTGGCGTGATCTCAGCTCATTGAAACCTCCACCTCCAAGGCTCAAGCAATCCTCCCACCTCAGCCTCCCGAGTAGCTGGGACGACAGATGTATACCACCACACAGGGCTAAATTTTGTATTTTTGGTAGAGACAGGGTTTCACCATGGGTCCCAGGCTGATCTTGAACTTCTGGCCTCAAGTGATCCTCCCACCTCAGCCTCCCAAAGTGCTGGGATTACAGGTGTGAGCCCCCATGCCCAGCCAGATTTTTCAAACAATAACTACACAGAGCTCACAAGATTGTTTTTAGTGGGAACACAATTTCGAACAAATCCTTGAGAAAGCAGTAAGTGCCCTTTGTATCTTTAATTTCGCTTTTAGGAATCTCTCATAATCCAAGATACTACCCCCCAAAATAATACAACATAATATTCACTGTAGAACCATTTATTACTGAGAAAAAAATTAAGAGGAACCCAATCATTCAGAAATACGGAAATGGCTAAAGAATTTATCTGACTTAATACTGTAAAAATATGTTTTTAAAGGATTTTAATGACATGAGAAATGCTCTAGCTCACAACATGGGGCTAAGTGAAAAAGAACACATAGCCGCACATACAGACTGATCCCAGTTCTATTCCCCAGGTTAACTTGGTTTCTCTCTGGGTGGTAGGTGATATTTTTATTTTCTTCTTTATGCTTTTTTGTATTTTCCAAGTTTTCTACAAAGAACATAAATTTCTTTAATAATTTTATAAATGGGCCAGGTATGGTGGCCCACGCCTGTAATCCCAGCACTTTGGGAGGCCAAGGCAGGCGGATCACCTGAGGTCAGGAGTTTGAGACCAGCCTGACCCGCATAGAGAAACCCCATCTCTACCAAAAATACAAAATTAGCTGGGCATGGTGACGCATGTCTGTAATCCCAGCTACTAGGGAGGCTGAGGCAGGAGAGTCGCATGTACCCGGGAGGTGGAGGTTGTGGTGAGCTGAGATCATGCCATTGAACTCCAGCCTCGGCAACAAGAGCGAAACTCCTTCTCAAAAATAATAATAATAATTTTATAAGTGATGTTTACACCTCTCAATCTAATAATTCCACTCATAGAAAATCATTCTAAAGGAATAATTCTTTTTTTTTTTTTTTTTTAGAGAGAGAGATTTCGCCATTTTGCCCAGACTGGTCTCGAATACCTAGGCTCAAGTGATCCATCCCCTTCAGCCTCCCAAAGTGCCGGGATTACAGGCATGAGCCACAAAGCCCAGCTCCTTTTTTTTTTTTTTTTTTTCTTAAGAGATGGAGTCTCGCTCTGTAGCCCAGGCTGGAGGGCAGTGATATGATCATAGCTCACTGCAGCCTCAACCTCCTAGGCCCAAGCTATCCTCCTGCCTCAACCTCCCATGTAGCTGGGACCACAGGTACGTGCTACTATGCCTGGTTGATTTTTTTTATTTTTATTTTTGTAGAGACAAGATTTCACCATGTTGCTCTGGCTGGCCTCAAACTCCTGGGCTCACACAATCCGCCTGCCTTGGCCTCCCAAAGTGCTGAGGTTATAGGCGTCAGCTAGTGTGCCTGGCCTTGAAATAATTCTAAATACAGAAAAAGTTTTGTGCAGGGATTATAGAAAAATAATGTGGTGTTATTTGTAGTGACAAAATGTTGGACAATCTGGGGAAGGTAAAGTAAATCCTGGCGTATGCACTTGGTAAGCTGTTACGTGGCCATTAAACTAAGTTTAGGAAGAGTTTATAATAACATGACAAATGCATAGAATTCAATGAAAAAAATCAGGACACAAAATTTTATATGTAGTATGATCAAAAGTACTTATACCGGCCTGAGCAACGTAGTGAGACCTCCATCTATAAAAATAAAAAGAAAAAATTTTTTAATTTTTTTTTTTTTTTAAATTAGCCAGGCATAATTTCAAGCCCCTATAGTCCCAGCTACTCAGGAGGCTGAGGCAGGAAGATCACGTGAGCCCAGGAGTTCAAAGCTGCAGTGAGCTATGATTGTTTCACTGCATTTTAGCCTGGGGGGCAGCATCACCCTGCCTCCAAAAAAGCACTCAAAACTATGCTGTAAATAAGAAAAAGACTCAAACGAAATACACCAAAAGATTAACACAAGGTACCTTTGGGTGGTAAAACTTGGGTTTATTTACCTTCTTTCTGTTTTCTTATGTATTTTTTCATATTCTCTGCAGTGAGCATATATGACTTTTAAGTTGAAAAATGTTCCAAACAAATAAAACAGCTGACATAGCCTGTGAATAGTGACAATTGCTAGTGGTTGTTATTTTCCTTCTTCTTCTCCATTTCGCAAATTTCCATTACGGTATTTATTAATTTTTATCCTTTAAAAGTTGATATAATTTTATAAAAGAGCAATGAGCAAGTAAGATTATTTCCCTTTCCCACTCCTATGAGGACTGTTCTCTGACCAGAGCTGCAGCCGCTATTTTCTGAGCTGCCTTTTGTGGCAGCATCTTTGGGGCTACCCAACGACTTTACTAAGGAGAATTGCGCATTACCTCATCTCTGCAAGCCGGGCTGCTTTCCAATTGTTCCCCCTCTGTAATGCATTTGTAGGGCTCCTTATCGTTCAGGGTCGTGTGATGATTCTGGGATTGGCTTCCATCCACTTGGAGGCAGGTGTCTTGGGTCCAGGCAGTCCACACCTGTAGCATAGGGCAGGGCTGGGCAGTGAGGGTGCACCCAGCTCTCTGTCATCTGTCTATCACATACCACAGAGGACTCATATACATAGTACAAGGAGTCAAATTGAGGTCTTTGTCACCATGGGTCCTAAGTAACACATTTGGATAGAAAAATTAATTTATGCAATTGTCTAGTGCTGCATTAGTTTCCTGGGGCTGCCATGATACATTACCACAATCTGAGTGGCTGAAAACAACAGAAATCTATTTTCTAACGATTCTGGAGGCCAGACATCTGCCATCAAGGTTTGAGCAGGGCCACATTCCTTCTGAAGGCTCTAGGAGAGGACCCTTCCATGTCTCTAGCCTAGCTTCTTTTTTGTATATGTGTGAGTCAGAGTCTTACTCTATCGCCCAGGCTGGAGTGCAGTGGCGCGATCACGCCTCACTGCAGCCTCCACAAGTTCAAGTGATTCTCCTGCCTCAGCTTCCCAAGTAGCTAGGACGACAAGCACACACCACCATGCCTGGCTAATGTTTGTATTTTTAGTAAAGACAGGGTTTTGCCATGTTGCCCAGGCTGGTCTCTAACTCCTGACCTCAAGTGATCTGCCCACCTCGGCCTCCCAAAGTGCTGGGATGACAGGCGTGAGCCACCATGCCTGGCCTCTATCCCAGCTGCTGGTGGATGTGGGAAACCTTGGCATTCCTGTGCTTGCAACTGCATCACTCCAGTCTCTGCCTCCAGTATCACATGGCATTCTCCGTGTCTCTGTGTCCCTGTAAGGATTCAAGTCATTGGATTTAGAGTCCACCCTAATCTAGTATGACCTCATCTTAACTAATTAATTACATCTGCAAAAACCTTATTTCCAAATAAGGTCACATTCACAGTACCAAGAATTAGAACTTCAACCTATCTTTTGAGGGGATGCAATTCAACACCAACAACCCCCATGCTGATGATAAAATGGAAACCAACAATGCAGTTTAGACTTAAAGTCACACTCCAGAAATTCTCATTCCCCCCATCACTACCACACCACCCGCTGCCCCAGTTTGGAGTAATAATAGATGTTAATTACCTAAAGTGCTCTTGAATGTCAAATTTACTATCTCAATGCACAGTAACTGTTTCCTCAATGAGTGCCTCACTGCATTAACTGTTAAGAGTATCATGGCCTCTGATGGTTATTGAAGGCTGAATGCCTGATGTGTTCTTGGGAGCAGTTCACATGTTGGGAGAATTGACTTACCTGATCTGATTGATGCATTTGCAGTTCCAGGAGATGCCTACACTGATTATGTAGCTACGAGATGGTACCGAGCTCCTGAACTTCTTGTGGGAGATACTCAGTATGGTTCTTCAGTAGATATATGGGCTGCTGGTTGCGTTTTTGCAGAGCTGCTGACAGGCCAGCCACTGTGGCCTGGAAAATCAGATGTGGACCAACTTTATCTGATAATCAGAACACTAGGTATGAATTGCATTTTATGGCGACAGAGGTGCTGAATTGTTATAGCATTCATAGCATTCATATGTTACAATAAATAAATAAATACATAAATGAATAAATAAATAAATAGAAAACACAAGAGTTTTATTGCTTCTTCAAACTTTAAACTTAGGATGGTTGTTCTGGGGTCTGGGTTGTAGCCAAAGCCCAATCCTTTTCTAAACATGTAGAACCCTAACTCCTCTCAGGGAGCTCTCAGACCCCTTTCCAGGAAAAGTCAATTAGCCGTGGAATAAACTATACATTTACTTTCCATATCAGACTAAGATAGGGATAAGGATATGAGTCAGCTGCTGAGAGCCTAGTGTAAGATATTCGATCAAGTGCAATTTCTGTCCACTGTAAAAGAGGTTTCCCCCCTTTATTCTAGAGCAGGAATCAGCAAATTGTTTCCATAAAAAGCTAGATGGTAAATATTTTAGGTTATGCAGACTGTAGCGTCTCTGTTGCAATTCCCCAACTCTGCTATTGTAGTGCAAAAGCAGCCATACACAGCATGTCAACAAATGAGCATAGCTGCGTTCCCATAGAACTTTATGGACACAGAAATTTTAATTTCTTCTGGCTTTCACATGCAACAAAATATCAAAAAATCTTTTTTGACTTTTAAAAATCTGCTTAAAAATGTAAAACCAATTCTGAGGTCACAAGCTGTACAGAAACAGGCGCTAGGCCAGATTTGGCCTGCAGGCCACAGTTTGGCGGACCCCTGCCGGAGAGCTTTAAGAGTCTGATTTTACTTCCTGATTAGGAGTGGCTGCTGAAGTTTCGAATAATGTTAACACATCTTCTTTGTATAGTACTTTAGAATTTACAATTTACTTTCATACGCATCATCTTTTTCAGTCTTAAGAAAAACCTGTTAAGGAAGTTACAATGTTTTTCATTGTGCCTATGTTATAAATGAGGAAACAGAGGCTTAGGGAGCTTCCATGATTGGCCTGAAGTTGCGTAGCCAGGTAAGTGCAGAATAGGAATGGGACTCCAAGGGTTTCTTTCGTGAGCTTTCATTATGTGTCAGCATAACCTGAAAAGTGAGCCACAGCTTCATGCCAACAGCATGGATGCAAAGAAAGTGATACCTTTACACATAAAATGAGAATTTGTTAATTCCTTCCCACGGGCTCTCCTGGCAGCATGGCTGCTGGACAGTTCCCTGTTCAGTTCCAACATATTATGGAAAATTCTGCAGCATGAAAAATGTGGGGTAGAGTACCACTACCGGCCACACTTTGTCGATTCATTCCCCGAAAAGATTCTGGAAATTTGCATTACAGATCTGAGTTGAAATCCTGGATCTCTTAGGTTACTGTGTGATCTTGGGCAAGTTATTACACTTCTCTGAACCTCATTTTCCTCATTGGAACAATAGGGATTTAAAATAGCAACTACTCCAACCTGGACAACATAGGCAGACCCCATATCTACAAAAAATTTTTAAAAATTGGCTGGACATGATGGCGCATACCTGTAGTCCCAGCTACTCGGGAGGCTGAGGTGAAGGATTGCTTGAGACTGGGAGATCGAGGCTAAAGTGAGCCATGATTGTGCCACTGCACTCCAGTTTTGGCAACAGAGAGAGACCCTGTCTCAAAATAAATAAATAACAACTATTGTCTTGAGATTATGAGATGAAGTCTCATCAAATCTCATTTATGAGATTAAATGAGATAATGTGTGTAAAGACTGTAGTACCACTCTGTCACCTTGTCTTTTTTTTTTTTTTTTTTGAGATGGACTGTCACTCTGTCACCAGGCTGGAGTACAGTGGTGCGATCTCGGCTCACTGCAACCTCTGCTTCCCAAATTCAAACGATTCTCCTGCCTCGCTTGAGGCAGGTGTGTGCACCACCACGCCCAGCTAATTTTTTATATTTTTAGTAGAGACAGGGTTTCACCATGTTGGCCAGGATGGTCTTGATCTCTTGACCTTGTGATCCACCTCCCTCGGCCTCCCAAAGTGCTGGGACTACAGGCGTGAGTCAACGCGCCCAGTCTTCACCTTTTGATAGAGGCTGAATGGTGACCACATGTGACAAAGAGACTGGTTTGGGAGAACTGCCCTTACCTGAGAAGGCATACGTCTGCAGAATCCCATTCCTCTCATCTCTGGAGGGACCAATCAGGCACAATATTTCTTTCACACCTGCACTTCAGGCATTAACCCTGTTTTTTGTCTTTTTTGTTTGTTTTGTTTTTGTTTTGAGATGGAGTCTTGCTCTGTCGCCCAGGCTGGAGTTCAGTGCCGTGATCACAGCTCACTGCAACCTCTGCCTCCCAAGATCAAGCGATTCTCCTGCCTCAGCCTCCTGAGTAGCTGGGATTACAGGCACTGACCACCACACCCGGCTAATTTTTGTATTTTTAGTAAAGATGGGGTTTCGCCATGTTGACCAGGCTGGTCTCAAACTCTTGACGTCAAGTGATCCACCTGCCTTGGCCTCTCAAAGTGCTGGGATTACAGGTGTGAGCCACCACACCTGGCCTTCAGGCATTAACCATTTAAACACTTGATTATTCTTTGCCAAATTTATGATGAATTGTGTGGTTTGTATTTTACAGGAAAATTAATCCCAAGACATCAATCAATCTTTAAAAGTAACCGGTTTTTCCACGGCATCAGTATACCTGAGCCAGAAGATATGGTAAACTGCTCTATCTTGAATATTTTATTACTTGTGTTGCTGCTTTCTTTAAAGAAGTAGTTGTTTCTTATTTATTTATTTATTTATTTAGAGATGATATCTCACTCTATCGCCAAGGCTGGAGTGCAGTGGCAAGGTCATGGCTCACTACAGCCTCAACCTCCAAGACTCAAGTGATCCTCCCACCTCAGCCTCCCCAATGCTGGAATTACTCATATGAGCCACCATGCCTGGGCTGTTTCTTTTTTAATATTTGTGGTTTTGGCTTCTTGTGACGTATTGACACAGTGTATTAATCTGTTTTCACACTGCTGTAAAGAACTTCCCTGAGACTGAGTAATTTATAAAGGAAAGAGGTTTAATTGATTCACAGTCCTGCATGGCTGGGGAGGCCTCAGGAAACTTACAATCATGGCAGGCACCTTCTTCACAAGGCGGCAGGAGAGGTGAGGGCACAAGAGAAAACTGCCACTTTTGAAACCATCGGATTTTGTAAGAACTCCCTTACTATCATGAGAACAGCATGGAGGAACCCCCGTCATGATCCAATCACCTCCCTCTCTCGACACATGGGGGTTATAATTTGAGATGAGATTTGCGTGGGGACACAGAGCCAAACCATATCTCACATATTGAAGAAACTATATAAAAACTACATTACAATGAGCCAGGAAAAATGCTTTAAATGTTTACTTGTCTTAACTATTCAAAAATTAATGTTAAATTTAAAGTGAAAGTATATTTAGTATCTTAGATACGACATACTTTTAATCCATTGGTCAAAGCCTTAGGAGGATTTTCCCTTAAATAGTTATATTCTCATAAAGACTACTTATAGTAGTCTTCTTTATTTTGACAAAAATGCATTTAAAAATTTTTTCAGCTTGTAAAACAAAACTCAAATCAATCAAAAGCTTTTTTCACCACACATATTTTTACACGGGTGGTTGTTCTACAAAATGGTCCCCATGGTACTCATTAAACTCCAGATCACAGGGATCATCTCTCTACTCTTGCCTTTATTTGAAAACATATCAATGACCACTTGACTCTCTCTCTTACTCTCTGAAGACATTGACTTCCTGTGTGTGTTACCTAAGTTCAGGCTATGCTCTTTAAAGCTCCATATGGTCCAGAATCTGCCTATAAAAGAAAAAACTGCCGGGAAAAGCGTGTGTCCACACTCCAGCTGTGCTGGAGTCAGAACCATGTGCGGATGGGAAAAACTCTGAGAAGGCAGAACATGATCTATGATAGGTGTGAACTGTCCAAATAACCTGAGCTCCAAATGGTCCCAACCATCTCTAGATACCCTGTTCATTTTAAATCAATTATTTCATATAATATCTTGATTTATATACTGGTTTTCTTTTTTATTGTCTTTGTTAAAACCTTTAACAAATGTAATACAAGGTTAAAGGTTGAACTGCAAGGTTAAACGTTACAAAGGAATATTTATATAACATGTGTTTAAAGAATAAACTACAACAAATTTAAGTGTCTTAAGTTTCCCACCGTTATCTTTCAGGCATCTCCATCCCCTTCCTTCCTCATCATTCTGAATGTTGTGTTTTTCATTCTTTTGGTTTCTGTCATGTTCTTATGCATGTAGTCCAAGGTATTTTCGTGAATACTCGAAAACATCCTTAGAAGTAGATCAGGCACAGATTTTACGGCACTGTTGTAGGATTTCAGATGGGAGCATTTGGGACCCACATTTACCCAGCATCAACTGCAAGACATTGTGAAATTAAGAAAATAACTTCATTTTATGTATTTCAGATCTTTACAGTGTACAATTATATAAAAGCATGATTTTAAAAAAAATATATTGAAAATGAATTATCTAACCTACTAGAGGGTCTTTCTTTAAAGTGTTGTTATTACTAATATATTCAAAATATAGGCCAGGTGAGCTGGCTCACCCCTATAATCCCGGCACTTTGGGAGACTGAGGCAGAAGAATCACTTGAGGCCAGAAGTTTGAGACCAGCTCATACAACATAGCAAGACCCCATCTCTACAAAAAAATTAAAAATTAGCTGGGTGTGGTGGCACCCACCTATAGTCCTAGATACTCAGGAGGCTGAGGTGGAAAAATCTCTTGAGCCCAGGAGTTCAAGGTTAGAGTAAGCTATGATCATGCCACTGCACTGCAGCCTGAGAGACAGAGGGAGACCCTGTCTGTAAATACACACACATACACACACACACACACACACACACACACACAATTACTTTGTTGTTATGTAATATTGAATGTTTTAACTTTGTTTTTCAGGAAACTCTTGAGGAAAAGTTCTCAGATGCTCATCCTGTGGCTCTGAACTTCATGAAGGTACTTAAGAATCAATTATAACTCTTATTAGCTATAAATTGTAATGACTGAAGCTGGTAATTTGAGGAGGGGTGGACAGTGGATTAAATAATGCCAAAATAGGATGTAGTCATTGAAAATGATAAAGAACTGTAAAATAATCCCAGTTAAAGGGACATCAGTGGTTAAAGCAGTCATTGTTCTAACATATCTATTAACATTAGTAGATGAGGCAAAATCAGAGCCATGCAGATACCAGACCTAGCTCCTGCACTAGGCCTAAAAGAGATGGTCAAACCAAGGACAGATTCAAATAAAAAGCAGAAGAAACTTACCTTTGCCTAGTCTGCCATTCATGCTTGACCAAATGAAGCCACACTAGAAGGTATGTGACCCTCCCATCCATTGTATATACCAAAAGCTCATTGGACAAAGGGTATGAGGATACCGGAGAGGGTATCTATCTTTAACAGTCAATTAAGTTCTGTCTACAGCAGTGTCTTCCAAATGTGGCTATTCATCTGAATGGTCTGGGAGCTTTTGAAAAATACGGATTCCGGTATCTAGCCTCAGATTGAGAAGGAGAATTTTCATGAGTGGGACCTTGGCATGTGTATCTTTAAACATGCCCTTAGGTGATTACGATAAACAACTCAGTTTAAGACTCATCTGATCTAGACAGTGGGGCCATTTGGATGACCTAGAGTCAACTTTGTAGACCAGCCTTTGTGGGAGTGCTGATCACTGCCATGGCGCTATCCAGAGTGCTGGAGTACTTCAACCTGAGTCCTCCTGAGAGTCAGAGCCAGATACCCCTGTGCTCTCAGACTCCCCATACCATTGCTCCACCTGACCTCAGCTGCCATCTGTCCTGTCTTACTGCCTGGACCTGCCTTCATCCAGCACTCAGCAGATCCTGTCCTAGAAGCCCAATTCCCTGACCTTGTTCTTGACAGGTGGTTCTGACCCACCTGCAATTTAGCAAAACCTGCAAGGGAGAAGGGAGGCGTCAAGCGCTGCAAGCCCAGCCAATTCTCAGATGGAAGCTAGAGACAACCTGTGGTTCCCTCGAAGGCAACTCTGGGGCATGAAAACTGCAAGATGTAGGACAAGTTCCCCGTCCTCATCTCCAAAGATGAAGAGCCCTGGTTGGCTGCCTACGCTTTTAGATGAAGCTAGGTTTGTTACTCAACTATTTTATTTAGACCCATAAGTATCAACGTAAGGCCCAAGAATCCTCTCAGTGCATCAAGGATTGTGCTATTACATGGGTCACACCCTATCTTATAGACCCCTGCCCCATGGAAAGAACACTTTAATTCTTTGCAGTTGAGACATCCTTTTTTTTTTTTTTTTTGAGACAGAGTCTTGCTCTGTCTCCCAGGCTGGAGTTCTCTGCTCACTGCAACCTCCGCCAACTGGGTTCGAGCGATTCACCTGCCCCAGTCTCCCGAGTAGCTGGGACTACAGGCACGCACAACCACACTGGGCTAATTTTTGTATTTTTAATAGAGACGGGGTTTCATCATGTTGGCTAGGATGGTCTCCATCTCCTGACTTCATGATCCACTCACCTCGGCCTCCCAAAGTGCTGAGATTACAAGCGTGAGCCACTGTACCCGGCCCAGGACATCTTTAACAGCAAATAAGTACTGGCTGCCATAACTGGTGTTTATCCCATGGGACCGAATCATAACCTATGCAGGGAACTGCTCAGGTGGATGACGTATTGGGCAGTGGTGGAGTCAAGGAGAGCGGTGGCGTGCAGTGGCCAATCTATGGCAGGTCTTTTGTGTTCTCTTCATTAGGTTTAAAATGAGACCATGAGCACAATCTTTCTTATTTATTACTCATTTATTTCCATAGTCATGACTATCCTATCACTATATCAGCTTAAGCTAGTCATCAAGAAGGAGACTATAGACTATTAGAAATTTTATTGGAGCGTTTTCTGTGAAATTTGAAGTTCGGACTTAAGAAAAGGATCCTGACTTGGACTTTACAGTTTTGATTTCTCATCTCCCATCTTCAAGACGTTTTCTGGGTTAGGAGCATGTCTACAGGGAACACCTCTGATTAATTCGTCACCTTCTTGATATACAGAAAGTTATTAATCCAGGCAGGCAAAGGCTCAAAAGCCTCAATTCTACTCAGTTCATCTTAGTGCTTCAGAACTAATCAAGCAGGATATTGTTCCAGCTCAGACTCCATGGAGGGAGCTCAGCATTAGTAGTGTCTTCTAAGAATCTAAAAATGTTCTTTAAAATGAAGATTCATAGGTATTTAGTGACGGACTAGATTTCAATAGTTTTGAAAGCCCATATAAAAATATGAATGAGTGAATGAGGCTGGGCATGGTGGCTCATGCCTGTAATCTTAGCACTTTGGGAGTCCAAGGCAGGAGGATCACTCGAGCCCAGGCATTTGAGACCAGCCTGGACAAAGTCAGACCCTATCTCTACAAAACACAAAAATTAAATAAAAATTATCCGGAAATGGTGGCACTTGCCTTTAGTCCCAGCTACTTGGGAGGCTAAGGTGGGAGGATTGCTTGAGCGCAGGAGTTGAAGGCCACAGTGAGCCATGATTGTGCCGCTGCACTCTAGCCTGGGCGACAGTGAAACCTCATCTCTAAAATTAAATTAAATTAAACGTGAATAAATTCAAGATATATTTGAAAGGAAAACTGATAGGACTTAATTATGACTGATATATGGGGAATAAAGTAGAAGAGGTGGCAAGGATACAGTGCCTGTATTGGTTTGTCAGGTATTGGCAGGTCCGGGCTTTCTCTGAAAACTCTTGGCAAGGGTCTTTCCTTGCCTCTTCCAGCTTCTGGTAGCCCCAGGCATTCTTTGACTTGTGACAATGTAACTCCAATTTCTACCTCCATCAGAGCATGGCATTCACTCTGTGTGTCTGTCTACACCATCTTCCCTCTTCTTATAAGGAAACCAATTATAATTGGGTTAGGGGGTCTACTCCATGCCATTATGACCTTGCCTTCACAAATTACTTCTGCAAAGACTTTATTTCCAAATAAGGTAACATTCTGAGGTACTGGGAGTTAGAACTTCAACATATATATTTTTGCGGCGACACAGTTCAACCCACAACAGTGACCTTGAGACAGATGTTAAGTAAGCAGTTGCGCCTGCAGGTCTGGAGTTCCTAGGGGAGGTCTGGAATGGAATTGTGGATGTGGAAATTTCTGGAAAACTTTGATAATTGAAGCCATCGGCAGCAAAGAGATCACCTAGAAACCTAGAATAGATGAGAAAAAAAGGGGTGGCTAGGATTTGGCCTTGAGGAACTTTATCCAGCTATCGTGGAGAAGAAGGTAAACTAGCAAAGGCTGGTTTGAAAAGGAGTGGCCAGGAGGGAGGAGCAAGGAAAGTGAGAGATTAGAGAAGCCAAAGAGAAACAAAGTTTCAAGGAGGGCTTGGTCAGTAGTGTCTAATACTATTGAGGAGACAGAATTCAAAACACATGATCGGTTGAAGGCTATGGAAGTAGAGGTCAGAGGTGTTAATAACGAGAGCCACTTTAATGGAACAGTGGAAGCAAAAACCAGAATTGAGTGATAAAGAATAGAGACTATCACAGTTTGTATTCAAAATAGTCTTTCTGGCAGGGTGCAGTGGCTCACGCCTGTAGTTCCAGCACTGGGAGGCCGAGGCGGGCAGATTACTTGAGGTCAGGAGTTTGAGACCAGCCTGGCCAACATGGTAAACCTGTCTCTACTAAAAATACAAAAATGTACTCAGCATGGTGGTGCATGCCTGTAATTCTAGCTATCTGGGAGGCTGAGGCATGTGAATCGCTCAAACCCGGGAGACGGAGCTTGCAGTAAGCCGAGGTGGCGCCACTGCATTCCAACCTGGCTGACAGCCAGAACGAGACTTTGTCTCAAAAAAACAACAACAAAAAAAATCTTTCTGTCCTGGTTATAGCCCTGACAGTATTAGGGTTTGAGGCGAATGCTTCGGCAGCTGGAGTTGATACATGGCATGGGTCATTAATTAGGGGTCATTTGCTTGGACCAGGCAATAGACATGGAGGGACAGGTAAGTCTAGTTTTGCTGAGCAGGATTGTTTCTTGAAGAACAGGACTAATCAGATCCCTCGCCAAGGGCCAGGTGATACTGCTTACGGGCAGGAAGCTTCAGGGATCTCAGAGATCTGAGGTCAGCTGGGGTCAGGGAGGAACAGACACCACAGGGCAGTGCCCAGCTGGGGCAGCCTCAGGCAATGCAGTTGTCTGGGCTTCAGAATGTCTCAAAACAATGTTTGTGATGGTGGTGAGCCTTGTTTCTCTCTTATGGATGGAAGGCAATAATTGTCAGGTCATCTGTGCCTGGGTATTGTAAAGCTGCTCCTTTTAAAAATGCAAATGTAGGAGAGATGGGGTCTCACTATGTTACCCAGGCTGGTCTAGACCTCTGGCCTCCCGAAGTGCTAGGATTACAGACACGAGCCACCAGGTCTGGCTTAAAGCTGCTGTTTATGGATCATAATCTGTGTTTATTGATGGGCAAAGTCCCACTGTCTGACTGGAGTATCAGTGTTTCTCAGAGAAAACGTCTTTGTGTCAGGACCGCCACAGACCCCTCTGCTGTGATACTGCTCCCCACTCTCAGAAGCCGACCTAGAGGCTTCTAATGGTCTCAAATATAGAAGGGTCATAATGTCACCTTTTCTGTCTTGCCTGTAGTTATTTTTATATGAATATATAGTCCATTCATTTCTCCTTGTTTTAGGTTCACTCTCATGACTGAGGTTCTCACTTCCTCAGCCATCTCCTTAACCCAGATGTTCTCAAACTTGAGCATATGGGCATCGGAATCACCCAGAGAGCTTGTCAAACACAAACTGCCGGGCCGCACCTCCAGTGCTTCGATTCCCTTTGGCAGGCGGGGGGTAGGACCCAAGACTTCGCGTTTCTAGCAAGTTCCTGCGACGCTTATGTTTTTAGTCCAGGGACTACACTCTGCAGACTGCTGCAAACAATTTGCTTTCAGTAGTGATTTTACAGTGTCATTGGTGGGAACACCAGATCTACAGGCAGCCTCTTTCAGAGAGACACTGACCATCCATTCATTCTGCCCTCAAAAGACCTTGAAGTAGCAAAAAGAAGAGCAATCCTATTAACAAGCTCCAACTACTTGATATACACAAACTTGAAGATTTTCTAAACTCGTATTTATCCTAACAAGTTATTACTCAGTTTGTGGGCATGGTAACAAAATGAGCCCCTCCCTCAATATCTTCTTTGTGATTCTCTTCCTCCAAAGGGGTGTCTGAAGATGAATCCAGATGACAGATCAACCTGTTCCCAACTCCTGGAGAGCTCCTACTTTGATTCTTTTCACGAGGACCAAAGTAAAAGAAAAGCGCGTAATGAAGGAAGAAACAGCAGACGCCAGCAGGTACTTCCGCTCAAAAGTTAAAGTGCTATAAAAAGATTTCCTTTTTTGTTTTTGTTTGTCTGCCTTTCAAAGTGAGACAAGGTGGACACCAAGACCTTTCGTTTGTACTGGTGTAGTTGTATTTGTCTAGCTTAATAAATATTGGTAATTGATGTAATAAAACCATAGAACTATGAAAATATCAAGATTATTATTACAAAACCTTATTCCAAACACACTTGAATCAAATTGTTACACAACTGTTTGGCTGCTCTGATTGGATATACCACCCACAAGATCGTATACCCATAATATAACAACTTCATACAATCAGTCCTGATTCCAACAGGACTGAGTTTTGCCAGCATTGCAAAGGAATCCAAGTGCCTTTCTGTAGCCTCCAGATGTGCAATAAAGGTAACTTGACTCTTCCATCTTTTCACCCACGGCAGGCACCTAAGTCTGCCTTTCCTAGGCTTTTTCTCAAAACCAAGATCTGCCAGCTACAAAGGAATGAAACCCAGACATCTGGGAAACAAATTCTATCCAATGGGCCAGTATTGCAGAACAGTACGGTGACTCTTATGACAAATATTAATTCTGCAGTTTATCAGGTGACTGTCCTTCACTTGCTTTCAGAAAACTTTGAAGTTAAATCATAAACTCCATGGAAATAGGTTTGTTTTGGTTCAGGGCTTTTTCTCACCTTGTAAACCCAGCACCTAAAACAGTATCTGACCCATAGAAGGTCCTTAATATTATTAAAATAAATAAGTAGACGAACATTGCCTAATAATAAACCAAGTTGGTAATTTCCAATTTATCAGAGGCTAGCAATTTTCACAGTTTGCATTTGCTTAATCTTTCATCTTCGATTCTAATTTTCAGTCATCTGTCTTCTCATTAGCATGTTTTCCATAAAGGAAGAAAGTGTTGGCTTTTCCCAACCTTTTCATAGTTAAAATAGAAGTTTGTTGGGAGAGAAAAATCAAACTAATCAGGAAGATGAAATGTTAAATCAGTTCTGTGTATCCAAAATCTCCAGGTATCCATATTTTGATTACATGGGCCATTTTACCTTTTACTATTATATGTTTGCAAATCAAGCCCAATGCAGCTTATACTTAAATAACAACAAAAAAATTAAATAAAGACTGCTGAGGCAGCAATCTGAAAGACAGCGTGAATTGCGTGTAAAAGGACACTCTCCTGTTAAAAACATCTCAGCTGGGGTGGTGGCTCTCGCCTATAATCCCAGCACTTTGAGAGGCCAAGGTGGGCAGATCACTTGAAGTCAGGAGTCTGAGACCAGCCTGGCCAACATGGCAAAACCCTGTCTCTTCTAAAAATACAAAAATTAGCCGGGCATGGTGGCGGGCACCTGTCATCCCAGCTCCTTGGGAGACTGAGGCAGGAGACTTGCTTGAACCTGGGAGGCAGAGTTGCAGTGAGCTGAGATTGTGCCACTGCACTCCAGCCTGGGCAACAGAGTGAGACTTTGTCTCAAAAATAATAATAAATAATAAATAAATAAAAACATCCCAGCACTTTGGGAGGCCGAGGCAGGCGGATCACATGGTTAGGAGGTCGAGACCAGCCTGGCCAACATGGCAAAACCCCGTCTCTATTAAAAATACAAAAATTAGCCTGGTGTGGTGGTGGGTGCCTGTAATCCCAGCTACTTGGGAGGCTGAGGCAGGAGAATCGCTTAGACCCTGGAGACAGAGGTTGCAGTGAGCCAATATCATGCCACTGCACTCCAGCTTGGGCAACAAGAGCAAGACTCCATCTCAAAAAAAAAAAAAAAACCCCTCACCGGATTCCCCCCCACACTGGCCTGGGAGGGTGCACAGTGTCAGCTGCCCCCACTGGCCTCCTGGTTCCCCTAGTCACTGTCTTCCTGGGAATCTGTCACGGACCTCGCCTTGCCTCGAGGGGGTTGGGTGCTGCTCTCCCTTCACAGATCCATCTCTCTGCTTGGGTTTACAGCTGTGCTACCCTTTCGTTCAATGCCTATAACCCAGCTGATACAGATCAGGGACTGTGAACAAGGCCTTCCAAAAGGCCCAGAGGCAACAAAAGGAAAGAAACACAAAGGGCAGCATGTACCTAGAGATGCTCATTTACAGAGATCAGCCCATGTTCTCCATCCTCTGTAAACTGCATCCTATCCACCTTTGCATGGTGGGCCCCCCTGTAGCACACACATAAGGCCAGTTCTAAACAGCTCTCTCCTTCAAGTGAGGTGCCCAGGGAGCCAGACCAAGAGAAAGACAGGGGTGCCTTTCAAGTTCTGGTTTTCCTTCAGAAGACACACCTGAATCCTAGACATTTTACCATGGCAGAAAACAAATGTTACAGAAAAAAATATTTTCATTCATTGTGGTTTCCTTAAGACTAAATAATGTTTAAAGTTGATAGTAAAGAGGTTTTAAGCCTTTGCTGTTCTGCCAATATCCTAGCTATTAAAAATTTGAGGCCAGGTGGGTGGCCCACACCTGTAATCCCAGCATTTTGGGAGGCTGAGGCAGGTGGATCACCTGAGGTCAGGAGTTCAAGACCAGCCTGGCCAACATGGTGAAACTCTGTCCTTATCAAAAATACAAAAATTAGCTGGGCATGGACACTCATGCCTGTAATCTCAGCTACTTGGGAGGCTGAGGCACAAGAATCGCTTGAATCTGGAGGCAGAGGTTGCAGTGAGCTGAGATTGCACCATTGCACTCCAGCCTGTGCAACAGACTGAAACAGAGTGAAATAGTGTCCAAAAAACAAAAATTTGTTTTGAGATGGGTATTGTGTAGTCTCCTGGAATTATTGTATAGTAGCTGATGGGCATCTACCTCTTAAACATTGACTAGATACTCAGATTAAGTGTACTGAAATAAATAATAGTATATCCATGGGTATCCTAGAATAAGTAATAGAACCTAATTTTCAGGTATCAGAAAATCTCAATTTTTGGAAAGGTAACCCTACTTAATTTTAAAATTGATGTATTTTGACATCTTTGTACCATAAGTATCCACTTGTCTTATCATCTTTAACTCAAATTGTACAAATAAGAATTGTTTTCAATTTACTTTCTTATTTTTGTCTTGTTCTGCTATTAGAATCAACTGTTGCCTCTCATACCAGGAAGCCACATCTCCCCCACACCTGATGGAAGAAAACAAGTCCTCCAGTTAAAATTTGATCATCTTCCAAACATTTAGGAAAATGTTCTTTCAAGTGCAAAGTAATTTAATATGTACACATTTTGTACAAGTGAGATAGGAATTCACAGTGTTTCAAATGCAAATGAGCCATATGAAAATTAAGATGCCTTCTAGAATTGTTTTGCTCTGATCATTGCTGATTCCTTTCCCCGTGCTTTTACATGCCAACTTTATCTTTTAGAATATTTTCTTTAAATGTTATAAAGCCTAAAACTGCACATATGGAAGAGACATTTTCAATTTCATCAGAGCAGCCCCTCCTGAGGCTATTTATATGGAGAATTTGTGAGCTTATACTTTGATTTATGAAAAAGATTTACATGTGTCATCTTGCTTCAGCTGACCACATAATTTCTTAAAGCAATATCAGATAGCCTGCCTCACTGTTTGTGTAAGAAATGACATACGTTCTTGCATTGTAATTCATACTTATTGTAACCAGGTCTGTTGAGTAATGCTGGTATCTTATTCTGTGTTTTCACATTGGTGTAGAAAGGGAACCTTGAAAGGTCATTCAGGTTTATCTCTAGATTCCACGGCAGGCTCTCCTTTGTCTGTCTCATGAGGCATTGATGATTCTATTTTTAAAGCAAGCTAGAGAAAATTACATACAAATTCCAATACATAGCAAACAGTGGACCAATGACAAGGAATTGCCATCCTCATCAGTAACGCCCTCGGATAATTGTCTGCTGTCCTTTGCTATATCACCATTCCTTATCCTTTTCTCCTCCTGTCTAAATCATCTCAGGACCCAAGCCGATCCTCTGGGGTGTGTTGTCTAAATAGCTCATTGCCAGTCCTCTCTTGCAAGCATTTACATCCATAGCCTCTATGAAATTGTGCAGCCCAAAACTAGTCAGTGCGTCGTAATCAGGTTGGTTTGTAAACACAAGAGCAGGAAGATTATCTTTCAGTTAATATAATTTCATATCTCTTACAAAACAACAAAGCAAAACAAACCCCTCAATAACTGAGCTGAATTTACTTTGGGATATTTACCCAACTAAACTTGACATACATACATATATACATATATGTATATACATGTATTTGTAAATATATACTTAAAATTATAAATTTTACAGCATGGTAGTAGGTGCCTATTATCCTGGACATCAAAAATTATGCAGAATATTTAAAAGTACTTTTAGTTTGCTAACAAGAAACTCATATAAAATAATCGCATAGGGCTATCACTGTTAGGCAAAAAGGCACTGTCAGTGATATTCCTATCAAGAAAAATTAAGAGTATTTTATTAACTCATTTCTGCTCCCGTGTCTGGCATGCTTAACTGATTGTTGTCAAATGCTGCAAATACACTTTATTCCAGAAATTTTCTGTGTCCAGCACCAAGAGTTAAGGATATATTGTTAGTGAAGAAACATAACATCCTATGTTCATGTCTAAAAGTCTTCCACACTTAGAAACACATAAACTCCCAGAGAATCTCATTCAGTTATGTAGAAGCATCCATTTAATAAGGAATTATGACATCTAAACAATAGTTTTTTGTTCAAGGGAAGGATTTTTTTTTTTTGAGACAGGGTCTTGCTCTGTCACCCAGGCTGGAGTGCAGTGGCATAATCACAGCTCCCTGCAACCTCCACCTCCCCAGCTCAAGTGATCCACCCACCTCAGCATGTAGCTGGGACTACAGCAGGCACCACCACACCTGGCTAATTTTTAACTTGTTTTGTAGGAACAAGGTCTAGCTATGTTGCCCAGGCTGGTCTCTAACTCCTGAGTTCAAGTGATCCTCCCACCTCGGCCTCCCAAAGATTACAGGCTCATGCCTGTAATCCCAGCCAGGAAAGACTTTTTAAGTGAGCTGATCTGATCTGGCCATTTTACATTCTTAGTGTAAATATAACCTGTTAAGGCCTTCTTATTTTCATCTTGTTATCAGGAATATGCCTTTTCAGATTTGTATGTTTCTTGCTTTTTTTCTTTTTGAGACAAGGTCTCACTCTGTCACCAAGGCTGGAGTGGTGCAATCATGGCTCACTGCACCCTCGACCTCCTGGGCTCAAGCAATTCTCCTGCCTCAGCCTCTCAAGTAATTGGGACTACAGGTACATGTCACCACGCCCAGCTAATTTTTTTTTTTTTTTTTTTTAAGATGGAGTCTCACTCTGTCGCCCAGGCTGAAGTGCAGTGGTGCAATCTCCGCTCACTGCAAGCTCCACCTCCCAGGTTCACACCATTCTCCTGCCTCAGCCTCCCCAGTAGCTGGGACTACAGGCAACCGCCACCACGCCCGGCTAATTGTTTTGTATTTTTAGTAGAGACGGGGTTTCACTGTGTTAGCCAGGATGGTCTCAATCTCCTGACCTTGTGATCTACCTGCCTCAGCCTCCCAAAGTGCTGGGATTACAGGCGTGACCCACCGCGCCCGGCCCCAGCTAATTTTTTGTAGAGAAAAGGTCTTGCTATATTGCCCAGGCTGATCTCAGACTCCTAGGCTCAAGCAGTCTCCCTGCCTTGCCCTCCCAAAATGCTGGGATTACAGGCGTGACCCACCACACCCAGCCGGTTTCCTGCATTTTTAATAGGATGATATTACGAAAATGAGAAATAAAAGATAAAAGGCAACTTTGCTGAACAATTTATTTTTAGCTTTCATAATGTTTTTCATTTAAGCCTTCTTATTATCAAACCACTCATACTGCTGTAGCTCTCCTAAATATATATCTCTATATAATGTATCTATATAGATAATATATTTGTGCATATACATACATATGCATACAAAATATGATATACACATACACATGCAGAAAATAAGACAGCATTCCATTGCCCATTTTGCTTGTAATTATGTTTCAAATAACAACGAAGTTTTTGGCAGGGATGGTGGGGTGACTGTCTTTCCTTATTTTTGCTTGCATTAAAAAATTAATTCAAACTAGCATTTCTTTTTTTCATTTTTTTCCTCAGACAAATCCATCATTTAGGTGTCACTGGCGAGGGGACAGGAGAGAACATCTAATGCTTAGAAAAATGCTGTAATAGAGTTATATTACCATGAGGACAAATAAACAGGCCAGGCGCAGTGGCTCATGCCTGTAATCCCAGGACTTCTGGGAGGCTGAGGCAGGCTGATCACTTGAGGTCAGGAGTTCAAGACCAGTCTGGCCAACATGGTGAAACATGTCTCTACTAAAAATACAAAAATTAGCCTGGTGCGGTGGTGGGCGCCTGTAATCCCAGCTACTCAGGAGGCTGAGGCAGGAGAATCACTTGAACCCAGGAGGCAGAGGTTATAGTGAGCCAAGATCACACCACTTCACTCCAGCTTGGGTGACAGAGCAAGACTCCATCTAAAAAAAAAAGACAAGACAAGAAAAGAAAAATCAGTTTCTGATGCCATATGCCTATTTAATTGTCCCTCGGTGGCCCAGGCCACAGCATAGCACTGCTGCTGCCTGCGTTGCCCAGGGTCCCAAGTCTCAAGCTGTAACTCCTTCCTGTTTCAAGTACATATCTCTCACTTCTATGCCACACAAATTCTCTCACACCCTTCAGCCCATGGATAACAGTTGCTCTTCAGCATCTGGTTCCCAAATTGTGCAATGCCTATTTTTCTTTTTCTTTTTCTTTTTTTTGGGGGGGACAGAGTCTCACCCTGTCATGCCCAGGCTGGAGTGCAATGGCGCGATCTCAGCTCAGTGCAACGTCTGCCTCCCAGGCTCAAATGATTCTCCTACCTCAGCCTCCCCAGTAGCTGGGATTACAGGTGTGTGCCACCATGCCCAGCTAATTTTTTTTTGTATTTTTAGTAAAAATGAGGTTTCACCATGTTGGCCAGGCTAGTCTTGAACTCCTGACCTCGTGATCCGCCTGCCTCAGCCTCCCAAAGTGCTGGGATTACAGGCGTGAGCCACTGTGCCCGGCCTGTGTAATGCATTTTATAAGACTTATCTTTAGCAAATAGTCTTGTCCTAGACTCTTCACAGAAGCCTACTTGATCCCGTAATTATGAGTTTCTATTAGGCTCTTGTGCAGTTTCTGGATCACCCGGGTTCTGTCTCACTTACGCCAACTTTCAAGCCTTTTAATTTGTTTATGCAGCTCCTTCCTGATGCTGTCCAAGTACTGCACCATCATGCTGAGTGACGCTGCCCGAACACTCCTCTGTGCTCTGCCTCTTCGTGGCCTCTTCCCACCTTAGTTTCCTCAGACTTTCCACACACACGTACTTGAGAGTCTCCAAACAGTTTTTTGTTAGTTTGTTTTTTTAGTTTGTTTGCTTTCACAGTATTTTCAGGCCATTCAAAATGCAGACTTTGCTTATTCTTAGAGCTCCAACATAAAGGACATTTCATTAGACCTCTCTCAGCCCTGGAAGCCTGTGTGCTTGGGCTGTGTCTTTGGTCTCTATTTCAGTCCTGGTGATATTTGAATGTAATTGTTCCAACTTGCCCCAACCACAAAGCCCTTTTAGGAGATGACTTTCTGAAGATTACTTTAACTAGACTGAATTGCTGAAAAGTTGTATTCAAGAAGCTTTTGAATCTTTGGGATTAGGGAGATGATTGAGTAAAGGGTAAAAACTAAGTTCTCAGGGAATGAAGAGTTGAAACAAAGTAATTTTTTTTTCCTTGTAAATTAGGTGTATCACGGTTCTTCATTGCACTTGCAGATTTCCCAACCACAAAATTAAGGTCATTCTGAAAACCTTTTTTTTTTTTTTTTTTTTGAGACAGTCTCTCTCTGTCACTCAGGCTGCAATGCAGTGGCATAATCTCAGCTAACTGCTGCCTTCACCTCCCGCGTTCAAGCGATCCTCCTTCCTCAGCCTCCCGAATAACTGGGATTACAGGCATGTGCCACCACGCCCAGCTAATTTTTGTATTTTTAGTAGAGATGGGGTTTCATCCTGTCGGCCAGGCTGCTCTCGAACTCCTGACCTCAAGTAATCCACCCACCTTGGCCTCCCAAAGTGCTGAGATTACAGGAATGAGCCTGACCTGAAAATGTTTTGTGCTCCTTTAGATTACTTGCCATAAAATTACAATTTTCCAAAAAGTTAGCACTTTCTTAGTCATTTGTTACCACCATTGATTTCTAATCCTGGTCACAGAATTATCAAAAAAAAATTTTTTTTTAAATTAAAAAATACCACTAGAAGAGGAATGATCCTAAAATTTTATGAACAGTAATATCCTTAAAAAAACTGGGGGGCCAGGCATGGTGGCTCACGTCTGTAATCCCAGCACTTTGGGAGCCCGAGGTGGGCAGATCATGAGGTCAGGAGTTCAAGACCAGCCTGGCCAACATGGTAAAACCCCGTCTCTACGAAAAATGCAAAAATTAACCAGGCATGGTGGTGGGTACCTGTAATCCCAGCTACTCGGGAGGCTGAGGTAAGAGAATCGCTTGAACCCGGGAGGCGGAGGTTGCAGTGAGCCAATATTGTGCCTTTGCACTCTAGCCTGGGCGACAAGAGCAAGACTCTGTTTCAAAAACAACAACAATGCCGCGCGCGGTGGCTCAAGCCTGTAATCCCAGCACTTTGGGAGGCCAAGACGGGCGGATCACGAGGTCAGGAGATCGAGACCATCCTGGCTAACACGGTGAAACCCCGTCTCTACTAAAAATACAAAAAACTAGCCCGGCGAGGTGGCGGGCACCTGTAGTCCCAGCTACTCGGGAGGCTGAGCCAGGAGAATGGCGTAAACCCGGGAGGCGGAGCTTGCAGTGAGCTGAGATCCGGCCACTGCACTGCACTCCAGCCTGGGCAGCAGAGCGAGACTCTGTCTCAAAAAAACAAAACAAAACAAAACAAAAACAACAACAACAAAAAAAAACTGGGGAGTCAGTGTTAGCTTCATCACAAAGATACAGATTTTCAGGACATAAAGATAAAATGCCACTCACAAGTTAATGTTCTGCATATGTGTTTGTTTGTTTGCTCTTTGGAGACAGGGTCTCAGTCTCCAGGTTGGAGTGTTGTGTGTTTTATATGAAAATTAACAACTTCATTCTTGTTTTAGTAGAAGACTAAAGGTATTTAAGAGTAGTAGTTAGGGCTAGGCATGGTGGTGCACGCCTGTAATCTTGGCACTCTGGGAGGCCAAGGCAGGTAGATTACTTGAGCCCAGGAGTTTGAGACCAGCCTGGGCAACACGTCAAAACTCTGTCTCTACCACAAAAAATACAAAAGTTAGCCAGGAGTGGTGGCATGGGCCTGTATTCCCAGCTACTTGGGAGGCTGAAGAGGGAGGATTCCTTGAGCCTAGGAGGTCAAGGCTGAAGTGAGCCATGATTGTGCCACTGCACTTCAACCTGAGTGACTGGTTTGCTTGAGCCGGGAGGCGGAGGTTGCAGTGAGCTGAGATCATGCCACTGCACTCCAGCCTGGGTGACAGAGTGAGACCCTGTCTCAAAAATAAAATAATAACAGTGGTCATTAGAGAATATAAATAGAAAAATCATTTGGTCTGGAAGTTTGGACAGCTAGGTTCTAGGCATAAACTGCAACTCTCTGTGTATCCTTGACACAGCATTTAACTTTTCTGTGCCTTCTGTAACTGCTGTTTTCTCATTTGTAAAATAAGAGAGTAGTGAAGCTAGATCATTTCTAAATCTCTCTTTCAACTCTAAACTTCTGATTCTCTGTAGCAAACAGTGTTTGTATCCTGGTCGTATCTCCCACTACAAGAGGCTTTCTAGAGAGTTTTTCATGAACAACACCAAGATGAAATTGTAGTGTTTATGATCTAGCCAGGAGCCAGGAGTTATCTTCCTCTCTCTCATCTCTGTCTTCCTCGCTTGCTTTCACACTCAGGCAAACACACACACGACTACACCCTACCAGTTCCATCAAATCAATAGTAGTTTACAGGCAACCATCTAACACAGATTAAATTTTCTAAATGAAAGTGGATTTTGAAGCTAATTATCACTAGATTTTAATAAAATAAAATAGGTGTGTTTTTAAAATGCAGAGTAATATGTAATCATTCTTTGATGTTTTCATCAAAGAATTGGAAATGATGCATATCATCAAGGAAGAACATTTAATCAAGTTTTAACTTCAGCAACACTTTTAGTAGTTTCAGTAAATGATAATTAAATTTTACAGATATATCTGAATTGTATACATTTTTGTTTCAAAAGCAAGGACTCAAGCCGGGCGTGGTGGCTCATGCTTATAATCCCAGCACTTTGGGAGGCCGAGGCGGGCAGATCACGAGGTCAACAGATCGAGACCGTCCTAGCCAACATGGTGAAACCCCGTCTTTACTAAAAATACAAAAATTAGCTGGGCGTGGTGGCGTGTGCCTGTAGTCCCAGCTACTTGGGAGGCTGAGGCAGGAGAATCGCTTGAACCCAGGAGACGGAGATTGTAGTGAGCTGAGATGACTCCACTGTACTCCAGCCTGGCAACAGAGTGAGACTCTATCTCAAAAAAAAAAAGCAAGGACTCAGGCTCTCTCTTTTTTTTTCTTTTTGAGATGGAGTTTCTTTTTTATTTTTTATTTTTGAGATGGAGTCTCACTCTGTCGCCCAGGCTGGAGTGCGATGGCGCAGTCTCAGCTCACTGAAAGCTCCGCCTCCCGGGTTCACCCCATTCTCCTGCCTCCGCCTCCGGAGTAACTGGGACTACAGGCGCCCACCACCACGCCCGGCTAATTTGTTTTGTATTTTTAGTAAAGACGGGGTTTCACCGTGTTAGCCAGGATGATCTCGATCTCCTGACCTCGTGATCCGCCTGCCTTGGGCTCCCAAAGTGCTGGGATTACAGGTGTGAGCCACCGCACCCAGCCTTGAGATGGAGTCTCAGCAGCGCAATCTCAGCTCACTGCAACCTCCAATTCCCGGGTTGAAGTGATTATCCTGCCTCAGCCTCCTAAGTAGCTGAGATTACAGATATGAGCCACCACTCCCAACTAATTTTGTATTTTTAATAGAGATGGGGTTTCACCATGTTGACCAGGTTGGTCTCAAACTCCTGACCTTGGGTGATCCACCTGCCTCAGCCTCCCAAAGTGCTGGGATTACAAGCATAAGCCACTTCCCCGGCCTGGTTCAGTCAATTTTTAATTTACCTCAAAATTGCTCAAGCTGAGAATTGGTAATCCTACTCAACAGGCATATAAATGATTTGTATTTTTAAAGTAAAAATTTTTCTTTCTGTTACGAACACTAACTCATAGACCATATGTCTAAATATTGTCATACTGAAGATTCTGTATGTCCATTTATTATTTTAGAACATATTTGTGTAGAAGCAGGTATATTTCAAACCACTTGAAATTGTAGCTATATGTTAGTTAACATTGATAATTAGCCTAATCGTAATTTAAACTACTAGAAACAATTCACTAAAAGCAATTTTAGTTTTATTATGTTAAATATACATATTATGGTTTTTAAAAATTTAGCTTAAGATACTTTGAAAACCCACATATGGGATTAAATATTTTGCTGACTTTATATTTGTATGTATAACTTGACTATGTTCTTTAGCTTATTTTAATAAAATAAATATTTCTGTCTCCTAATTTCTATTCAACTCAGCTATTCATTAATTTTCTAATACTTCGTATTTAAATGAGAAAAACTGTCATCTTCATATGTAAATTCCGCAACTTGTTATTTAATTTCCTATTGGTTGGAATATCTGAATGGCTGGCATGGCAAACTGTGTGTGTGTGCCTTGGGTTGGAAATTTTTACAAATGAAAAAACTAACAAAATATTTTCCAGTCTAACTAACTAGATGCTTATCCTTGAGAAAATCTTCACAACTTTACTTTGAGGCTGTAAGATTCTTTTTCTTTCAATTTATCAAAATATTTATCTGATCCCTTATAATACTGAAGCTACAGGATATGAAATTTTCTTGCATCTTCATTTCCAAGCTATCACAGTGATTTCTGTTGTGGGTTGTAAAAGGTGAAAAGGGCTGAAGACCAAACTCAGACTAATGATCAAAAGAGAGAAAAACAACTGTAAAATAATGAATTAGGTCACTATTTAAATATGCTCCAATTCTTTTATTTTCTTTTGAACTAATCTTTCTGCTTTTATTCTTTTAATGGTGCCTGTGTTAAAAAGAGCATAGTAGATTGTTTCCATTGATAACTGCAACAATTTCTCCCAGCCTACATGCCTTTTGCAATGATACTTTGCCACTCTTTTTATCAAGAGGTGAAGTCGCCCTCCTCTGTCCCTACCTTGAGTCCAAGCTGGCCTTATGATTTCCTGAGGCACACAGAATGCAGCAGAGGTGATGCTGTGCCATTTCTGGACCTAGCCCTTGGAGGGCCTGGCAGCTTCTATTCCCTCTCTCTGGGGAAGCCAGCTACCCTGCTGCAAAAGAGCTTAGGCTAGACTATTAAGATACCACACGGAGAGAGACAGAGACCCCTGGAGAAGCACTAAAGGGCCAGACACATGAGTGAAGCCTTCCTGGACCTTCCAACTCCGTGTAGCCACCCGCCAAATATAGCCAAACAATGGTACCCAGCAAGCACCAAGTGGAATAGGTTAACTGTCCAGCTGAGCCTAGTCAAACCACAGAATTGTGAGAAATAATAAATCGTCGTTTTAAGCCACTAAATGTTGGAATGATTTGTTATGCAGCAATACATAACTGAAACAGAATATATATATATTTTTTGAGATGGAGTAGCACTCTGTTGCCCAGGCTGGAGTGCAGTGGCGCAGTCTCAGCTCACTGCAACCTCTGCCTCCTGCGTTCAAGCAGTTCTCCTGCCTCAGCATCCCAAGTAGCTGGGACTACAGGTACACACCACCATGCCTGGCTAATTTTCTGTATTTTAGTAGAGATGGTTTCACCATGTTGCCCAGGCTGGTTGTGAACTCCTGAGCTCAGGCAAACCACCCGCCTCGGCCTCCCAAAGTGCTGGGATTACAAGCTTGAGCTACTGCACCCAGCTGAAACAGAGTATATTTTTAGATTGCACTACAGTTGAGCACATGTTCCCAAATAATATGCACAGTTAAGATAAGGCATAAAATCTGATGTTATTTAACCTAGAATTCTAAGTACATTCTAGGGAGTCTATCCCCACCACCTACCCTGTCAAGGCTGCTATACATCCAAGGGTCTCGTAAAACATGTGTAAGCACGCTACAGGGGAAATCTAAAGCAGCGTATTAAAGAAATGGTCCAAACATTGTATTTTACCAGATACATGAACACATGCTAGAAATTTGCTCAAGTTTTCACAGTGGCCTAAAAGGAAACTTCCATTTTTGTTTATTCCTTTTTTAAGAAACAGGAGTCTCAAAGGCCAGGTGCGGTGGCTCATGCCTGTAATCCCAGCACTTTAGGAGGCCGAGGCAGGTGGATCACGAGGTCAGCAGTTCGAGACCAGCCTGACCAACATGGTGAAACCCTGCCTCTACTAAAAAATACAAAAAAAATTAGCTGGGCGTGGTGGTGGATACCTGTAATCCCAGTGACTTGGGAGGCTGAGGCAGAAGAATCGCTTGAAACCAGAAGGCGGAGGTTGCAGTGAGCCAAGATTGTGCCATTGCACTCTAGCCTGGGCAATATGAGCAAAATTCAGTCTCAAAAAAAAAAAAAATTTGAAGGAACAGGAGTCTCACTATGTTGCCCAGGCTGGCCTCAAACTTCTGGTCTCAAGTGATCCTCCCACCTCAGTCAGCCTCTCAAGTAGCTGGGCATGGCCTTTTTTTTTTGGAGAGACGGGGGTTCTCACTATGTTGCCCGGGCCAGTTGAACTCCTGGCCTCAAGCTCTCCTCCTGCCTTAGCCTCCCAAAGGGCTGGGATTACAGGCAAGAGTTACCATGAGAGGCCTCATATAATTTTTTTAATGCAGTAGTTGCCATGTTGCCTCCCAAAGAAACATGAAACCTCATCGTACTCAATTGCTTGTATCTTCCATTTGGTCGCTTTTACATTCCTAATATGAAAAAGCTCTTATCTTACGGCAAAAAAAAAAAAAAAAGTCAGATTATTTTCTTTACACCAATTTAGTTCATTGACACTCTTTGAAAAAGTTTGCTTATTGTTTAGCAAACACTATCACCTGAAGAAAATAAGCCCTCAGTGTATACATAGCCACCAAGAGGAAACAGCCTAACAAGCTTAACCTGAAAGACATAAGACCTCACCAGAAAACTTAAAGAAAACACCAACAGGAACATCATGAAATAAATCTGACCATGACTCCAAGAGATCTCCCTCAGGATTGGAATGATCAGAGATAGAAGAGTTGGCTGGAGCGGTATCACTAAGTTTTGAAGAAGAAACATTTTTGGTTTGGAAGACACAAAACAAATTTAATGTTGTGTCTATTAGATAGTCTTTTTTTTTTTTCTTTTTTTTCTTTTTTTTTTTGAGACAGGGTCTCACTCTGCCACCCAGGCTGGAGTGCAGTGGTGTGATTTTGGCTCACTGCAACCTCTGCCTCCTGGGCTTAAGCCATCCTCCCACCTCAGCCTCCCGAGTAGCTGGGACTACAGATGCACACCACCATGATTGGCTGATTTTTGTGTTTTTAGTAGAGACAGGGTTTCACCATGTTGCCCAGGCTGGTCCTGAACTCCTGAGCTCAAGCTGTACGCTCACTTCGGCTTCTCAGAGTGCTGGGATTATAGGCATGAGCCACAGCACTCAGCCCAGAAGCACAAATCTTAATTAAAGCTGTATATTCTGGCCACTAAAATCATATGAGCAATTTATTTTCCTGAGGCAGTGAGGTAGCGCTATGAGTAAGAAGAACATTCAGTTCTAATCCTTGAGAAATAGTTGCAGTGAAAAAAAAATAGAAAAGGAACCATTAGAGGTACTAGCTAGCGGCCAGGGGTGCTGACTCACGCCTGTAATCCCAGCACTTTGGGAGGCTGAGGCAACCAGCCTGGGCAACATGGCAAGACCCCATCTCTACAAAAGATGAAAAAATTAGCCAGGCATGGTGGCACACACCTGTAGTCCCAACTATTAATACTAGGGAGGCTAAGGTGGGAGGATGACTTGAGACCAGGAGATGGAGGCTGCAGTGAGCTGTGATCAAACCACTGCCCTCCAGCCTAGGCAACAGAGCAAGACCGTGTCTCCAAAAAAAAAAAAAAAGAAAGAAAGAAAGAAAGGAAAAAAAGAAAGTACTAGCTAGAAAGAATCCATACTTGTGGCAGGGTGTGGGGGCTCACACCTGTAATCCCAGCACTTTGGGAGGCCAAGAAGGATGGATCACTTGAGGTTAGGAGTTCAAGATCAACCTGGCCAACATGGTGAAACCCCCATGTCAACTAAAACTATAAAATTTAGCTGGACGTGGTGGTATCCACCTGTAATCCTGAGGTTGCACTGAGCTGAGACTGACCCACTGCACTCCAGCCAGGGTGACAGAGCAAGACGCTGTCTCAAAAAAAAAAAAAAAAAAAATCCCTACCGTTATTTATCTTGAAGAAGTCCCCATTTCAAGATCTTTTTTCCACTGTTCCTCCTTCCTGTTTCATAATTACTCTCTTCTCCAACCAATATCTACTTTTCTTATATTTGAATCCCTTTCCTATTCATCAGTTTCATCCTTCATCAAATCCTCAGTATTCTACTCTCTGCTCTGACAAAGGCTGGTTCCATTATCCAATTTCCTTCTTCCTGAATTTGCTAATCTCCCCCTTCTACTACTTACAATTTCCAGATCAGAGAAAATCACTCTAATTGTGTCTAATATAAGAACTCCCTGTAAAAACTAGCACTATTTTATATAAACTACATTTGAAAATAACCTTAGATTGAATTCAAATAAATCCCTACAATATATTTTAAAGATTGATCTCTCTCTGGATGCAGTACACCTTCTTATTTTTAAAGGTAATCCCATTTGGGAAAAATAATCCCTCACCAAAATTGACTCCATCAAATATTCCCTCTAAATTGTGGGTTCTTGTCCAGGCTCAGTGGCTTATGCCTGTTTATCCCACCACTTTGGGGGGCCAAGGTGGGCGGATCACTTGAGATCAAGAGTTCAAGACCAGCCTGGCCAACATGGTAAAACCCAGTCTCTATTAAAAATATAAAAATTGGTCAGGTGTGGTGGCACATGCCTGTAATCCCAGCTACTTGGGAGGCTGAGGCAGGAGAATCACTTGAACCTAGGAGATGGAAGCTGCAGTGAGCCAAGATCGTGCCACTGCACTCCAGCCTGGGCAACAGAGGAAGACTCCGTCTTAATTAATTAATTAATTAAGCATTCTTAGTCATGAATTGACTTCAAGGCATTCATTGGAAGTCCCCTCTTCAATTTCCAAATACAATTTCCAGATGTAACCCAGGGCTGCTACTGCCCCAAACTCCTGTGAGCTCTAGTGGGTTCACACCCTGAGAACTCACAGTACTTCCCACCTGCAACAAAGCATCTGCATGCCAGCTTGCTTTTCCCATCTTGCTGAGCCCTTTTTGACTTGAAATTGAGCAAGACCATAACTAAATCTGCACTATTGACTGGTTGGCCTAGAAGAGATTAAAAATTCCTTTCTCATTCTGCTTTAAATATTTAACATTTAAAAATTAGAATGTAATTAGAAGTTAGAGTTTCAAAGCAATCCCACTGAGAAGATTAGGGAGATTAAGTACCAGTTTTAAAGGGATAGCTTTCCCAAGAGCTGTTTGTCATCGGTATGCTGAGAAAATGTATGTGGGGCTGGGGTGGTGGGACTGTTGGGTGACCAGAGGGCAACATGAAGGCACTGGGACTTTTCTCAGGGGTTGGGAGTAGAGAGCACCACAAAAGAGAAACAAAGAAGCTGCAAATTTGCCTATAGCAAACCATGTCTGCTTTGGAAATTTACCACCTCAGACCTTGGCGGTGTGTTCTTCCAAAGAAATCCATCAAAGCGGTGTAGGAAAGTGGAAAATACCTTGACTGGGATCTAGGGCCACCTCTGCTACCTAACCTCACAGCACTGGGTATGTCCTCTTCTCTCACTGGCCTCTCTGTCTGTAATAAGGGGTATCGAGCTACATTAGATGATTTTAAGGATCCTTCCAGCTAACACACTTTGTGAAATGACATAACAGGCCAGGGCGGTGGCTCACGCCTGTAATCCCAGCACTCTGGGAGGCCAAGGCGGGTGGACCACTTGAGGTCAGGAGTTTGAGACCAGCCTGGTCAACATGGTGAAACTCCATCTCTACAAAAACTACAAAAATTAGTCAGGTGTGGTGGCCAGTGTCTGTAATTTTAGCTACTCGGGAGGCTGAGGTGGGAGAATCGTTTGAGCCCAGGAGGCGGAGGTTGCAGTGAACCATGGTCATGCCGTTGTACTCCAGCCTGGGCAACCAAGTGAGACTCTGCCTCAAAAAAAAAAAAAAAAAAAAAAAAATTAATTAATTATTTAAATAAAATGACATAACAAACAGCTGTCATCCATCTATCGTCCTGCTCCTGTGTCCCCATCCACCCTCCTTTTCTCAGGTCTGTTGCAGATTGAATTGAGAGGTGAGCACAGACAGAGGGCCTGGCTAGGGATCACGCTCTACCCGCTTCACAAGGAAGAAATTAGCACTGCATCTTTCCACCTTCCTGATCTACTCTGAGATCTTCAATCTCCGTCTTGTCTGCTGTGGAGAGCTACTAGCTCCACAGTGGCAAATGGATCCTGAGGGTACAGTTGCTTTGCAAGAAAAAGCCCAGCTTTTATTTTTTAAGCAAGCTAGTGATATATAAGAGGTAGAAGATGTTTTGTTATTCAACACTGGGCTTGGTTTTTGTTTTGTTGTTGCTGCTGTTCAGTCTTGCCTTTGTAAGCACTTTCAACTCCTTGTTGCCATATGATAGCATGCCATAAATAGATGAGCTGGACGCCACTCCAAAGAAGAAGAATGCTGTTCTTACCTAATAAGTGCACAACAGGCCCTTTGATCAATAACATTGACAAAGAAGAATGTGCATGGCAGAGAGAATAGCTATTAAATACAAGCGAAATTGAAACTTCAATTTCAAATTCCTAAGGATTAAAGTAAATCCTTGGCCAGAGTCCTAAGAAGGCTCCATCTAGCAACACTGCCAGGAGATTTTCCAGCACTCTCTCAGTATGTAAAAGTCCCAGAACATTATTTACAGTATTTTGAATTTTATCCGAACTTGCTAACTATCACTTACCTTATCTTGGACAAACTTAGTGTTTTTTATATATTTTTTTTCTAATAGTCAGAACTTCTAAACCCTTAAAACAATAATGATCAATGCAGTTTAATATTTTAGGGAATTTCACAGCGCCAAAACTGGGAAGAAGCATGAAATAACTGGAGAAATCTCAAGCTTAATGTAGTAAAAAGGAAAGAAATAATTTAAATCAATATTCTAAATATAAAGCAGCTACCATATATTGAAATACAAATCATTAATACATAATAGAGCTAAATTATGGCTTTTTCAACTCATTTTAATTTTACCCATTCATAAAGTATCATAGTTACATATATATATACTATTTTTGCTTTTTAATTAATGAATAAAAATAATACATAGTGTATACAAAGGTTGTTTTGAAATAATATACATTGTGGAATGGTTAAATTGAGCTAATTAGCATAGGCATTACCTCACATACTCATCTTTTTCTGTGTGGTAAGAACACATATAGTCTCTTCTCTTAGCAATTCTTATAAATGCAATATATTGTTATTAACTAGAGTCACCACATTGTACAATAGATCTCTTGAACTCATTCCTCCTAAATGAAATTCTGTATCCTTTGACCAACATCTCCCCAACATGTATGTACTATTACCTGTTTTCTGATTGCCTTTAAGTTCTTCGTACATTAACCGGTTCAAGAGAACTAAAGTGCATTAAGCCTTCATCAGATGCCAGGCGTTGTACTGGATGCTTTATCTATTTTTTCTTCTGTACTTTCCCAGACAACATAGGAAGTAGGTTTTGTTATCCACATTTTACAAATGAGAAATCTCAGGTTAGGAGAGGTAGCCAGAAAGTGGCAGAACCAGCTTGAAAAATCTCAGAAAATTTCCACCAAATTTTTAACTTATTTTTGCATTTAAAGTTGGTAAGCATTGACTCCCTAAAGCCAAGTCCCTTGCTTGTGCCATTTTCAATTTCCCATCAACTTTTACATCTTGATAACTTGTGATTTCTCTAATGCCAACCTTAGTTAAAACAACTGTGTAAGAACACTGTGTCCTTAGCATGGCTAGCTCCAAACTATAACAAATTTTTTTGTTTTTGTTTTTGTTTTTGTTTTTGAGACAGAGTCTTGCTCTGTCACGCAGGCTGGAGTGCAGTGGCATGATCTTGGCTCACTGCAACCTTTGCCTCCCACATTCAAGCAAGTCTCCTGCCTCAGCCTCCCAAGGAGCTGGGATTACAGGTGTGCACCCCCATGCCCAGCTAATTTTTGTATTTTTAGTAAAGATAGTGTTTCACCATGTTGGCCAGGCTGGTTCCGAATTCCTTACCTCAAGTGATCCACCGCCTCGGCCTCCCAAAGTGCTGCGATTACAGGCGTGAGCCACTGCACCCAGCCCAAAATGATCTCTTTCTGTGGACATCACACTTGTAAATAAAGTTATCTGCATATTCTTCTGTATATGCAAGGCCTGACTCTAACCAAAGTGACAGTGTTAAAATTATCATGAAATGTGAACAGTCATATGAATGCTACATAAAAAGATAGAATTTAAATCAGGGAGTCTTTTGTGGGATCACACCAAAGTTCTGATTTTACAGATAAGGAAACCAAGGTCTTGAAAAAGTTAAAGGACCAAAAGAAACGTTAAACATAGATTAAATAGGTGGTCAAAACTATATTTGTTTAATTATTTACATCTCTTTATTACCTTATTTAACTGGATTTGAGGCCACTTTTATGTATAATAATTATAAAATAAAATGGAAAAACAAGTTCGAAAAGCAAGGATGATGAAATTGTTAAAAAATAAATAGTGGTGATAGTCACACAATCTGTGACTAAAAAAACACTGAATTGCATATTTGGAAATGGTGAATGTTACGGTATAGCAATTAAATTTCAATGAAGCTGTCTTTAAAGCACTACTATACTCATTTTTTAAAAAAATAGAATAGATGATAAAACCAGGGAATGATGTTGGGCATGGTGGCTCCCGCCTGTAATCCCAGCACTTTGGGAGACTGAGGAGGGCAGGTCACCTGAGGTCAGGAGTTCAAGACCAGCCTGGCCAACATGGTGAAACTCCGTCCCACTAAAAATAGAAAAATTAGCTGGGTGCGGTGGCTCACACCTGCAATCCCAGCACTTTGGGAGGCCGAGGCAGGGGGATCACAGGATCAGGAGTTTGAGACCAGCCTCGCCAACGTGAAAAAACCCTGTCTGTTCTGAAAATACAAAAAGTAGCCGGGCCTGGTGGTACACGCCTGTAAGCCCAAGAACTTGGGGGGTTGAAGCAGGAGAATTGTTTGAACCCAGGACGCAGATGTTGCATTGAGCTGAGATCGTACCACTGCACTCTAGCCTGGGTGACAGCAAGACTCCATCTCAAAAACAAAACAAAACAAAACCAGGGAATGATGACACTTCTCTTTTTTTTTTTTTTTTTTTTTTTTGAGAGGGAGTCTGGCTCTGTGGCCCAGGCTGGAGTGCAGTGGCCGGATCTCAGCTCACTGCAAGCTCCGCCTCCCGGGTTTACGCCATTCTTCTGCCTCAGCCTCCCGAGTAGCCGGGACTACAGGCGCCCGCCACCTCGCCCGGCTAGTTTTTTTGTATTTTTTTTAGTAGAGACGGGGTTTCACCATGTTAGCCAGGCTGGTCTCGATCTCCTGACCTCGTGATCCGCCCGTCTTGGCCTCCCAAAGTGCTGGGATTACAGGCTTGAGCCACCGCGCCCGGCCTGACATCTCTCTTTTCAAGTCTATCTTAGAATATCACCAGTGAATTAGCTCCCACTATATTATTAGCTTAATGAGTCATGAACCTTGACCTATTGCCTCCATTTCTCTGTGGTAGAGTATTAGGCCAGATTTTAAAGCGTCTATTGGGGTTGAGAAATTATTTCCAAATAACACTCTGGAATGTATTTCCAAAGGGAATGCATTTTTCTCATGAGAAACTCTTTGAGTAAATTAAAAACCATAAACTAAAGAGTCTTGTTGATTTCAATTAGGAAACAAAGTTGAATCTGTTGTTCTTTATGTACGCAAGCATGTATTTCAAGCAAAATGCTTTAAGATGAGTATACACAAACTAATCTAGGAATTCCCCATCTTCAAATTTATCATAAAATGTAATGAACTCAGAAAAAGGTTTGAGAACAAAGATCTTCATCACAGCATTATCATGATTTATAATAATGAAAACGTGGAAATAAACCTAAAAGTCCAAAAACAGGATAATTTTAGGGCATAATGAAATATGGCAAAGACCTTTTAAAAATGGGGTTTTAAAAATCTGTATTAGTTTTCAGATTATAGAGATAATGGCAATATACATAAATCGCAAAAAAAAAAAAAAATTAAACCTCCAAATATTTCCCCACAATCCGCACCTCCCTCCCCACCCACCCCCAAGTGTTTTTAACACAGAGTCTTGCTCTGTCGCTCAGGCTGGACACCGCAACCTCCACCTCCCAGGTTAAAGCGATTCTCCTGCCTCTCAGCCTCTCGAGTAGCTGGGCTTACAGGCGACCATCACCATTCCCGGCTAATTTTTGTATTTTTAGTAGAGACAGGGTTTTACCACAATGGCCAGGCTGGTCTCGAACTCCTGGCCTCAAGTGATCTGCCTACCTCATCCTCCCAAAGTGCTGGGATTACAGGTGTGAGCCACTGCACCTGGCCACAATCCCCCTTTCTTAAGAGATAAGCAAAATTAAGTGCTTGGTGAATATTTTATATGATCATCCTATAGTACTGCTTTGCAGTCTGCTTTTATATTTCCCAAATTTTCTATGATTGGCATGTTAAAAATAGTACTGGCTTTTCTACATCCAAAAATAATATAGTTTTTTTTTTGTAGGCAAACTGGAAAATATAGATAACCCCAAATAAAAAATAGGAAGTCACTCATGATCTCCCTATCCTGAGATAATAACCATTGCCATTTAGACAATACTGTGTGTTTTCTATTTTACAGAAATAAAATTATACTGGTCATAATTTTTATAACTGCCCTTTGTCACTTAAATGTATTGTGAACAGTTTTTAAACATTATTAAATATTCTTCTACAAAATTATTATTTGGCCACACAGTACTATAATTCATATATGGGCATTCAGTTGTCACCAGTGTTTGCTTTCATAATTGATGCATGAATATTTGTATGGATAAATCTTTGTGCATGTATACTGTATAATATCTGGAGGCCAGGCACAGTGGCTCATGCCTGTAATCCCAGCACTTTGGGAGGCTGAGGCGGGTGGATCACTTGAGGTCAGGAGTTTGAGACCAGCCTGACCAACATGATGAAACCCCATGTACTAAAAATACAAAAATTAGCCCGGCATGGTGGCTGGTGCTAATCCCAGCCACTTGGGAGGCTGAGGCAGGAGAATCGCTTGAACCCAGGAGGCAGAGGTTGCAGTGTCCAGCTTAAGCAACAGAGCAAGACTCTGTCTTAAAAAAAAAAAAAAAAAAAAAATTGGGGGGAGGTGTGGATTGTGGAGGAGGTGGAGGTTGCAGAAGCCAAGATTGCACCACTGCACTCCAGCCTGGGCGGACAGAGCAAGACTCCATTTCGAAAAGAAAAAAAGAAAATTCATCTGGATAAATAGCTAGAAATGGAATTGCTGAGTCAGGTAGTCTGCAACATTTTAATGTTTATAATACTTAGTGCCAAGATACTTCAGAAAAAGATTTAGCAAGTTTTCTTCCCAGCAGTGGTATGAGATAGTGGTCATTTTCCACACTTTCAGCAGTGCCAGATGTTACTAATCTGGGGACTAACTTTTATTATTTTTTTCTTATGTAAAAAATGATAAAGGTTTGTTATAGAGACTTAGAATGTACAAATACATAAAGAAAATAAAATAAAAATCACTAACGATACCATCAATCACTGATTTTCTGTTACTCTGTATGTACTTATGTGCACATGTACATTTATATTTCTTAATTTACTAAAGTTGAATCATGGGAGTAATAAATAACACCGAATAGTGCCTGTAATCCCAGCACTTTAGGAGGCTGAGGCAGATCAATCACTTGAGACCAGGAGTTTGACACCAGCCTGGGCAACACAGTGAAACCCCGTCTCTACTAAAAATACAGAAGTGAGCTGGGCGTTGTGGCACACACCTGTACTCCCAGCTACTCAGGAGTCTGAGACACAAGAATCACTTGAACTTAGGAGGCAGAGGTTGCAGCGAGCCAAGGTAACACCACTGCACTCCAGTCTGGGCAACAGAGCAAGACTCTGTTTAAAAAAAAAAAAAAAAAAAATCCACAAAAACAAAATTTAAAAAACCACCTAATAGTACATATTAATATTATGTTGTGCAGGATCCTATGCTATTGGTTTAAAGTGAGTTAGCTTGAATCTTTATACCCCCATATAATGATAGTATTATTAGTATTTGTTTCCAATATTTTATAAAAAGGAAAACTGAGTAGAAAAATTAAGAAACTGATCCCAGGTAATACAGCTGATATGTGGCAGAGCTGAAATTAATCCATATTCCGAGCCCCTGTTCTTATGTCCAATAGCAGCCTCTAGAGTTGTCTATTCCATCTCACCCGGGATGGTCAATTTGCTAAAAGTGTAAGTCATGATCTGACTCCTTTACTTAAACAAGAGGATTTATTACTTTTAATTAAAAGGATGCCTATGTATAAAAGTTATTGAATAAATAAATAAACTGGGAGGTGGGGAGCAACCCTTCTTTTTTTTTTTTTTTTTTTTTTTTTTTTTGAGACGGAGCTCTGTCACCCAGGCTGGAGTGCAGTGGCGCAATCTCGGCTTTTTTACGTCATTCTCCTGCCTCAGCCTCCCGAGTAGCTGGGACTACAGGCGCCCGCCACCTCACCAGGCTAGTTTTTTGTACGTTTTAGTAGAGACGGGGTTTCACTGTGTTAGCCAGGATGGTCTCGATCTCCTGACCTCGTGATCTGCCCGTCTCGACCTCCCAAAGTGCTGGGATTACAGGCTTGAGCCACCGCGCCCGGCCCGAGCAATCCTTCTTACAGAAGAATTCCAAGTACTGTTATGCAGATACTACTCCCTCCAAGGGGTGGAGCTTAGCTCACCTTCCCCTTGAGTATGGGTTGTACATAGTGACTGTCTCCCAAAGAACAGAGTATGGAAAGAGGAAAAAACCTGGGACTTTGCAAAGGAGAAACCTGGCAGATCCCACTGTAATCATGGGACCTGGTGAACATCACCAGTATAAATCATGTTGACATCATGTACCCTGATCTGGGGTGATGAGGAGGGCACCATACCTCTGATATTCTTCCCACAATCCATAACCCCAGTATGATCATGATAAATTAACATGAAACAAACTCAAGTTGCGGGACAGTCTACAAAATACCTGACCAGTACTCTTCAGAACTGCAAACCAAGAAACTGTCACAGAGTAGAGGAGGCTGAGGAGATACAATGATGAAATGCAATGTGGGATCCTGGACTGAATACTAGAACAGGAAAAGGACATTTGTGGAAAAACTGGTGAAATCCAAATAAACTCTGGAGTTTAATGGACCGGTGTTGGTTTTTGTACCATAGTTTCATATGATGTTAACATCAGGCAAAGCCAGATGAGGGATGTAAAGGAATTATCAATGTTATCTTTGCAACTTTTCTGTAAATCTAGAATTATTCAAAAATAAAAGGTGTATTTAAAAAAGGATGCTAGGCCAAGTGTGGTGGCTCACACCTGTAATTCCAGAACTTTCGAAGGCTGAGGCAAGAGGATTATTTGAGCCCAAAGAGTTCAAGACCAGACTAGGCAACATAGCAAAACCCCGTCACTATTTTATTAAAACAAGAAGAAAATAAAAACACACAAAAATAGGATGCTTGTTTCGATATGAACACCACTTGTGGGTGGCAGAGATGAGGTTCCAGCTATGGCAGGCTTTTCAGACTATCAGAACCTGAACCAGACCCCTCTCTTCTTTTTTGTTTGTTTGTTTGTTTGTTTTCATGGAGTCTCATTCTGTCACCCAGGCTGGAGTGCAATGGCATGATCTCAGCTCACTGCAACCTCCGCCTCCCAGGTTCAAGCGATTCTCCTGCCTCAGCCTACCAAGTAGTTAGGATTACAGGTGCCTACCACCATGCTGGGCTAATTTTTGTATTTTTAATAGAGACAAGGTTTCACTATGCTGGCCAGGCTGTTCTCAAACTCCTGACCTCAGGTGACCCACTGGCCTTGGCCTCCCAAACTGCTGGGATTATAGGCGTGAGCCACCATGCTCAGCACCTCTCTTCTTGTCATTGTTTCCTGGTGAGGGGGCAACATCCAGCCAGAGTGAGAGCAATAGGGAAAACTCAGGTGGGGCCGGGCCGACTGATCTCTAGGGCCTGATCCCAGGGACTATGACTAGTTTTTCTGCAAGGGTTCGTTTTATAGTTTCTGCAGAACTGACAGACCTCTGATACTGATTAGTCCATGCATGCCTCTGATATATTTCTAACTCTGAATATTAGCAAGCAAAGGAGAAGGCAGTACAGCTCATTCCTTGGTTCACCTCAAGCATGGAAAAGAAAAGTATGTTAGGATCACCAAGTACTCAGAGAACAATAAAACACTGTGTGTTATCTCTTGCTGGATTGTCTCCCCAATATTTCCTTAGATCATGAACTGTTTCCCTGGCTACAAACATCAACTCACTAGGACAAAGAGCACAGAGGACGTATCATTCCAGGAATATGTAATGGCAAATGCCAAGCTTTTGAATGAATATGTATATATGTGCCCTAACGATTGGAAAGAGACTTCTTGTAGACTTATAAACTAATATAGCTCTCAACCACTTTGTAATCTGCTGCTTTAGTTTTTTTTTCACTTAATTATGAACGTCTATCCATGTTATTAAATGTTCTTCTACAAATTCCACAGATATGTTGATCAAAATGACTAGATAAATTAAGGGGCACACATCAAGTTCTGTGGTTGTTTAAAAGAATGAGATAGATCTCCATTTACTCATATTGAAGAGTCTCTAAAAATCAACTGTAAAGAGCCAAGGGGCTAGGGGCAGTGGCTCATGCCTGTAATCCTGCACTTTGGGAAGCTGAGGCCAGAGGATTATTTGAGCCCAGAAGTTCAAGAGCAACCTGGGCAACATAGTGAGTCCCTGTCTCCACAAAAAATGAAAAAATTATCCAGGTGTGGTGGTGCACACCTGTAGTCTCAGCTACTCAGGAGGCTGAGGTGGGAGGATCACTTGAACCCAAGAAGTCAAGGCTGCAGTGAGCTGTGATCATGCCACTGCACTCTGGCCTGGGTGACAGAGTGAGACCCTGTCAAAAAAAAAAAAAAAAAAAAAAGCCAAGAGCAGAGTAGTAGGTATAATATGCTACCATATATATAAAAGAAAATATAGATATTCACTTTAACCTGGTAGGAGAAAGTTGCAGTGAGCCTAGGTCACGCTGCTGCACTCCAGCCTAGGCAACAGAATGAGACTCCATCTCAAAAAAAAAAAAAAAAAAGAGAGAAAATATAGATATGACATACCAAGAGAGACTGTCCCTGAATGGATTAGATTGAAAGGGAAGCATTTTAGTTGCCTTCAAGGAGGAAACTCAGTGGCTGAAAGATAGGGATGGAAAAAAGTTTAACAGAATAGCCTTTTTTATCTTAAAATTTTGTATGATATTCATGAATTATTTATTTTAAAGGAATGATTTTTTAAAATTACAATATCACTGTTGATGCCTGCCTAGTATTTGCATTAGGCTGTTTCTTTCTTTCCTTCTTTCCTTCTCTCTTTCTTTTCTTTATCTTTCTTTCTCTTTTTTTAGAGATGGGGCCTTGCTATGTTGCCCAGGCTGGTCTTGAACTCCTGGCCTCAAGCAATCCTCCCCCCTTGGCCTCCCAAAGTGCTGGGATTACAGGTGTGAGCCACCATACCTGGCCTGCATTAGACGGTTTCTGATTATCACTATTAGGCCGTATGCCACCTCTTAGTAGCTAAATCTTTGCCCACATTAATGCCAGTTTCCTCCAAATAACTTACTGCAAATAAAATTGCTGAGTCAAAAGGTGGGAACATTTTTAGAATTTTTGGTATGTTTTGCTAAATTCTCCAGAAAGAAATGAACTCACACCCCCACCATCATATTTCCCTGTTCCTTTCACTGACAGGAAAGAGGTTTTTTTTTTTTTTTTTCCTTCTCATTTTGGTAGGATAAAAGTATAATGGAATTTTTTGTTTGTCTATTTCAGGGGGAGAACATGGATGGTAAGCTTTTCAAGTCCTTGCATATATATCTTCATAGTTTTGTCCGTTACAGATTATTTTTATTTTTATTTTTTTAGAGTCAGGGTCTATCTATGTTGCCCAGGCAAGTCACAAACTCCTGGGCTTATGCGATTGTCCCACCTCAGCCTCCACCTGGTTAGGACAACAGGTGTGTGCCAGCACTCCCAGGCTGTTACAGATTTTAAAGTTTGGTATAATTTTGTTTCACAACTTTGAAGACAGACTGTCCATTACGTTCTAATACCCAGCACTGCTGATGTAGAGTCTGACATTGTCTGACTTGGGTCCCTTTGTAAGTTACCAGGTTTCTTTCTTCCCTTCTGGAAGATTTTATTATTTTATTTTATTTTATTTTATTTTTGAGCCAGAGTCTTGCTGTGTCGGCCAGGCTGGAATGCAGTGGTGTGATCTCAGCTTGCTGCAAACTCTGCCTCCTGGGCTTAAGCAATTCTCCTGCCTCAGGCCCCCAAGTAGATGGGACTACAGGCACCAGCCACCATGCCTGGCTTATTTTTTGTGTGTTTTTAGTAGAGATGGGTTTCACCATGTTGGCCAGGCTAATCTCGAACCCCTGACCTCAAATGATCCACCCGCCTCAGCCTCCCAAAGTGCTGGGATTACAGGTGTGAGCCACCACACCCAGCCTGGAAGCTTTTAGAGTTTGGACTTGTTGGCTTTTGCTAGATTATCCTGCTTCACAACCTCGAAATCTTGTAGTTTACAACGACAAATATTTATCTCCTGCTCATGTTACAGGTCACTGGCTGTGTTTGGCTGCTGCAGCTCTGCTCCAAGCTGCATTGAGAATCGATTTCAAGTGTCTTCTCACTCAGGGACCCAGGCCAAAGGAGCAGCTCATATGGGAAATATGCCCTTCTCATGGCAGAGGGCACAGGAAACTTGAAATGCCCTTAAAATGTTCTGTTCAGGAATGGTGTGCGTCACATCTGGTCACAGTTCATTTTCCAAGGCAAATTAACGGGCCAAGTTCAAGTCTAGGTCACCTACCTGTAAGGAGCAAGTGAACAGGTCTTCTCCTTGGAGTTCTGAATTTTCCTCAGGAAGTATTCAGCCACGAATTTAGCTCCTCAATTTTCACAAAAACTCTATCCAAATAAAGCATTTTGTGAGTCGTAGTCTTTGCTAAAGAAAAAAAAAAAAAAGAAAAGGAAGAAAATATGAAAGAAGAAGCAGGGTATTTATAGCAGTGGCACAAAAAAACTTCAAATTTGTGTTTTGACATTCGTGGGTATAAAAGTCCTTTGATTCCCTGACCAAAGAAGGTCTTTGGGGTCCCACTTCATCCCAGGTGTTAACCACACTCTTGCTGTCTTCTCTCTCCTCTTCATCCTCCTCTCTCTCCTCCTCCTCACTCTCCAGTTCTTGGAATTTGGGGATTGATACTCTGGAACTTGAGCAGGAAGTGGGTGACCTGACAGAAGAAGATTAAACATGGCTGTTTCAGTTATCTTTGGCTGCTTAACAAACCACCCCAAATGCAGTGGCTGAAAACAACAGCCATTTTGTTATCTCGCACAGTTCTGTGGATTAGCTGGAGCTCAGCGGGATTGATTCTTTCTGCTGGTCTCATTTGTGGCCTCACGTGCTGCTGCCGTCAGATAGTGGTGGTGCTGAAAAATCAAGATGGCTTCCCTCATGTGTCTGGTAGGCGTCTGGGCTCAGCTGGGGCGCTGAGGCACCCAGGCTTCTCTCTCTACCCCGGATAATCTTAGGGCCCTTCTCTCTCCTGTGGTTTCTCCATGTAGTCCCTCTAGCAGGGTAGCAGGACTTGTTACATGTTTGCTCAGAGCGCCAAAATGTGCAAATGCAGCAGCTGCCAGGCCTTAAAGCCTAGGCCCGGCCAGGCGCGATCACTCACACCTGTAATCCCAGCACTTTGGGAGGCTGAGCCGGGTTGGTCACGAGGGCAGGAGTTCGAGACCAGCCTGGCCAACATGGTGAAAGCCCGTCTCTACTAAAGATACAAAAAAGTAGCCAGGCGTGGTGGCGCGGCGCCTGTAATCCCAGCTACTCCAGAGGCTGAGGCAGGAGAATCGCTTGAACCCGGGAGGTGGAGGTTGCAGTGAGCCAAGATCACACCATTGCACTCCAGCCTGGGTGACAGGGCAAGACTCCATCTCAAAAAACAATACCAACAACAACAACAACAAAAACCTAGGCCCAGGGTGAGCAGAGTATCACTATAATTTCCTACTAGGTCAAGTGCATCCCAAGGACAGCGTGGCAGGTGATCATACAAATGCATGAATAACAGGAAGCATGCTGCATTGAGGCCCACCTTTGGAGAAAGATACCACAATGCTTTAACAACAGTAGTTAATAGTATTCATGCTTTGCAGTAGTTAATAGTATTCATGCTTTTGTTAATTGTACTCATTAAGTAGTAATAAAAGTTAATATTCACCATTGGCATTATTAAATATTAAAGTACTGGCCAGGTGCAGTGGTTCATGCCTGTATTGCCAGCAATTTGGGAGGCTGAGGCAGGTGGATCACTTGAGGCTAGGAGTTCGAGACCAGCCTGGCCAACATGGTGAAACACGGTCTCCATTAAAAATACAAAAAAATTACCCAGATGTGGCCAGGCGCATTGGCTCATGCCTGTAATCCCAGCACTTTGGGAGGCCGAGGCGAGTGGATCACGAGGTCAGGCGTTCAAGACCAGCCTGGCCTACATAGTGAAACCCTTTCTCTACTAAAAATACAAAACATTAGCTGGGCATGGTGGCGGGCGCCTGTAATCCCGGCTACTCGGGAGGCTGAGGCAGAAGAATCGCTTGAACCTGGAGGCGGAGGTTGCAGTGAGCCGAGATCGCGTCACTGCTCTCCAGCCTGGGTGACAGTGCGAGACTCCATCTCAAAAAAAAAAAAAAGAAAAAGAAAAAAAATTACCCAGGTGTGGCGGTGTGGTGGCAGGTGCATGTAGTCCCAGCTACTCGGGAGGCTGAGACATGAAAATCTCTTGAACCCGGGAGGCAGAGGTTGCAGTGAGCCGAGATCTCGCCATTGCACTTCAGCTTGGGCAACAGAGCAAGAGTCTACTCAAAATAAATAAATAAATAAATAAAATATTAAAGTACTGATTTTAAACTAAATCCTTTTATTACTTTGTTAATTGAGGATTTTGATTTTTTTTTTTTTTTTTTTGGGATGGAGTCTCGCTCTGTTGCCCAGGCTGGATGCAGTGGTGCCATCTCGGCCCACTGCAAGCTCTGCCTCCCGGGTTCACGCCATTCTCCTGCTTCAGCCTCCCAAGTAGCTGGGACTACAGACGCCCACCACCATGCCCAGCTAATTTTTTGTATTTTTAGTAGAGACAGGTTTCACCGTGTTAGCCAGGATGGTCTCAATCTCCCGACCTCGTGATCCAACTGCCTCAGCCTCCCAGAGTGCTGGGAATACAGGCGTGAGCCACCACGCCCTACCAAGGATTTTGATTTTTGATATCTCTCATTCCTACCTTCCTTCCCTTCCAAATAGATACAGCATTGTAGGCTGGGCGTGGTGGCTGACACCTGTAATCCCAGCACTTTGAGAGGCCCACTTGAGGTCAGGAGTTTGATACCAGCCTGGCCAACATGAGGAAACGCCATGTCTACTAAAAATACAAACATTAGCCAGGTGTGGTGGTGTACACCTGGGATCCCAGCTACTCGGGAGACTGAGGCAGGAGAATCACTTGAACCTGGGAGGCAGAGGTTGCAGTGAGCCGATATCATGCCATTGCACTATAGCCTGGGTGACAAGAGTGAACACTCCATCTCAAAAAAAAAAAAGAAAAAATATAGCATTAATAGTATTATTTAGTTTATCTGTTGAATAATTTTACACCTTTAAATAATACTTTTACTTTTTTTAAACCAATCAACAGTATTTAGTTCATAAACTGGGAGATATTATCACACCTAGCTGCCCTGTAATGATGTGTGGCCAGGCACCTTCTCCTTCTAGGATCAGCTTATCCTCTGCAGGGCTGACCTGCCCTCCTTTTGGAGAGACTCTGTGGCTATGGAAGGGAGGCTCACTATTGTTCAAACTGGAGAAGTTCAACCTTGACTGTGAAACAGTAGCAAACCTAATTCTGATTATGGCAAGCTACATTCCCTAATATGAGGTTTATAGTAGTAAAAAAAAAAAAAAAAAAAAAAGTCATCTCTCAGACACCTGGGTTCAGTTCAGTTCATAATTGATTCAGAAACCACAGTCATAAAGGGGCATAACTGATTCTCACCTCTCAACCCCAATGCTCAGAATCTCTACTGAATTTAGAATCCTCTTTAAAACTTATTGCTGTGGGTTTGTTTGTTTGTTTGTTTGTTTGTTTGTTTTTGAGACAGGATTTCGCTCTGTCACCCAGGCTGGAGTGCAGTGGCATGATCATGGCTCACTGCAACTTTGAACTCCTAGGTGTAAGCAGTCCTCTTGCCTCAGCCTCCCGAGTAGCTAGGACTATAGGAGCATGCCACCACACCCAGCTAATTAAAAAAACTTTTTTTTTTTTTTTTTTTTTTTTTTTTTTGTAGAGACAGGGTTTCACTATGTTGCCTACGCTGGTCTTGAACTCCTGGCCTCAAGCGATCCTCAGCCCCAGCCTCCCAACATGTTGGGATTATAGACATGAGCCACCATGCCCAGCGGGAATCTGGGTTCAGAAGGTCAGGAATGATAGGAGATCAGTCACAGATCCATGGGAGGGACTGGAAAGGAATTCAGCCTGACTCTTTACAGCTTGAGGAGGCTCTGCAGTGCGTTCTATCCCATCACCTCCACAAACAGCTCACAGTGCCTGCAGCATGGGTCCCCTTTACAATCTATGGAGAGTTTGCCTTGGGAATACTCACCAGGGCCCCAGTCTCCTCTCTCAGGAAGATGTTCTATTGCTGGCGCTGGGCGTATGTCCCATGCAAGATGACAGTCACCTCACTCTGTGGGGACCTGACTTCCTAATATTGACCAACGTGCCACAACCAATCAGGTGGACTGAGGGGGCTGGCAGTGGGACTGGGGGAAAGCAGGACAGCAACTCCATGTCAAAGGAGGAGAAACCTCAGCTTTCTTCTTTGTTTTATTTTTTTAGAGATGGGATCTTGCTATGTTGTTCAGGTTG